>NC_060148.1:146634959-146947064 GCF_021461385.2 Schistocerca piceifrons
GGTTGCTTCATCTGGAAGGTGGGAACGAGAGGGAAAGACAAAAGGATGTGGGATTTAAGGGAGAGGGTAAGGAGTCATTCCAATCCCAGGAGCGGAAAGACTTACCTTAGGTTTGAAAAAGGACAGGTATACCCTCGCGCACACACACACATATCCATCCGCACATATACAGACACAGGCAGACATGTGTAAATGCAAAGAGGTTGGGCGGAAGTTCAGAGGCAAAGAGGCTGTCAAATGACAGCTGAGGTACGAGGGGCGGCAACTTGAAATTAGCGGAGGTTGAGGCCTGGTTACCCACCACGGGGAGAGAGGGGGGAGGGGGGAGAGAGAGGGGGAGAGAGAGGGGGAGAGAGAGGGGGAGAGAGGGGGGAGAGGGGAGGTGAAGAGAGAGGGGGAGAGGGGAGGGGGAGAGGGGAGGGGGAGAGGGGAGGGGGAGAGGGGGAGGGGGAGAGGGGAGGGGGAGAGGGGAGGGGGAGAGGGGAGGGGGAGGGGGAGAGGGGAGGGGGAGAGGGGAGGGGGAGAGGGGAGGGGAGGGGGAGAGGGAGTGAGAGGGGGTGGGGGAGAGGGGAGGGAGAGAGGGGGGGGGAGAGAGGGGGGAGGGGGAGAGACGGGGGGTGGGAGGGAGGGAGAGAAGGGAGGGAGAGAAGGGGGGGAGAGAGGGGGGAGAGAGAGAAGGGGAGGGGAGAGGGAGAGAGAGAGAGAGAGAGAGAGAGAGAGAGAGAGAGAGAGAGAGAGAGAGAGAGAGAGAGAGAGAAAGGGGGGGAAGAGAGAGAGAAGGAGAGAGAGAGAGGCGGGGAAGGAGGAGGAGACAAAGGAAGGATGAGTGGAAATAGGAAGAGACGAGGGATACAAGGAGATCTAGATGTATATCCTACTTTTCCATCCAAGCAGACTGGATCACAGCAACGTGTGGCTAGGTACAGCTGGTACTACATAAAATGTTTTACTTAGTGCCAGAAGATGACATACCTCACGAGCTGGAGTAACCGTCCGACTTTGATGGGAATCTATCAAATCTTGAGGAAATGTCAAGTGATTATAAGGATGACGAGACACAGCAACTGTAGTTTTGCCAGGATGACAACTCAAACAAATTCGTGGTGCCGTAGAGGCGTGTTTGAGCCCTTGCCCTGCTCGAGCTGTTGAAGCAGTAGTTTCAGGAGGAAAAGACTGTTTTTATTACTATTTTTCCTGTGCAGCAGCACAGGCTGAACACAGGCAGGACTGCAATGCTCTGAAAATGTAGAGCAAAGAAATAATGGATTCTCAATTTTAGACATCATTACTGGGAGAACAGCGATCTTTCAGTTAAGCAAATTAGTATAAAAAAAAACAGTCTGGACTAAACAGTCATTTCTTAAAAGTATGGCCAGTTTTGGCCTCTAGTAGTAGCCCACTCTCACGTAAAACTGCTTGGCAGCTGGGGCCTGCACAGCTGTTCCAAGCATCATCATCATCATCACCATCATCATCATCACCATCATCATCATCATCATCATCATCATCATATCAGTCGGATGGTGCATTATCTGAGGGTGGCCTACTACTGTGGCTGAAACTGGTCATATGTTTAATTAATGAGTGTGACTAGTTTTTAAATAACGGATTATCTGGAATTAAAAATTCAATGTGGTTGTTCTATGCTGAGATAAGATCACAGGGCAACATAAGCGAGTATTAACTAGTTTTCAATGCACCACAATTTATTTAAATTATTTCCTGGTACCAACTGGCTTTTGTAACAAGTTTATAAAATAAGACTTCAGTAAATTACCCAACTTAATTGTTACAATTTGCATACTCGAATGCAAGTGTGGTGTACATGACACATCATTTCTTGGAAAATCTAGCCAATGATTTTCATACACAATTACAATTTCTTAGCCCGAGCCAGGTGATTACCAACAATAGTGATATCACATAGATAAACTTTTCTACTAGTCGAACTGATGTGGCCGTACAAAATATGACATAGAGGAGGCTAAAATTGTACAAAGAAAAGCAGTACAAATTCTCACGGGTTCACTCTATTTCAAGAAGTGTGTCTAAAAAATACTTAAAACCCCAGACTGGCACAAGCTTGAACACAGGAGCCAACTGTTTAAAAGATTTCAAGAACCACTACTGGGTGAGGAGTACCCCACATATCACGATCATTAGGATTACGAAGACCACAATAGACTAGTAACAGTCCTCATAGCAATTCTCCCTGCACTCTGATGCTAACATGGTACAGTGCGAAGTGTCCCTGCCACACCCCTCACAGTGGTTTGCCGAGTATGGATGTAAATGTAAGTATGCTGACACACAGGTCACATCCATCTACAAGAAGTGATCCATGAAACTACTTTCCCACATCCTTGATACCCATTTGTTGTAGAATATTAGAACAAATTCTGAGCTCAGCCATAATGACGTATCTCTTACAGAATGTCCTCCTCCATGTTGATCAGCACAGATTTCAAAAACAATGACCCTATAACACCCAAATTGCAATTTTCTTGCACAAAATTCTGAAACCCACAGACTCAGGCAGTCACATAAATGCAGTACTTATTTACATCTGCAAAGAATTTGCCTCATTATCACACCTAGACTTATTACTGAAAGTATGACTGTATGGGGTATCAAGCAAAACTATAACTGGATTGAGGCTATCTTTTTTTTCTCCCTTTTTTTTTGGGGGGGGGGGGGGGGGGAGGGGGGGGGGGGATGCAGCATGTTATCTGGGACGGCGAGTTGTCAATAGATGTAGAAGTAACCTGAAATGTGTCCCAGGGAAGTGGACTGGTGGACTGTATTGCACTGATGGGGTTAAAGGGGCCAAATTACAAGGCATATTAAATGTATTCGCAGTTGCAAATATGGACAAACATCAGCCGTACAACAGAACGATGACAATAAGAATTTATGCTGGACCAGGACACAAACACGGATTACCCGCTTATTGCGAGTGTTGCCTTATCATTAGGCTACCGAAGTACAACTCGTGGTCAGACCCAAAAATTCCACATGTTGTCAACTGTGTGTTTACAACCTGCAATCCTACATACATCACGTAAGCACGCGTGCACACCTCAAGGAACATTACATCATAATTCTGAATAACAAGGCACTGCAATATCATATTTATCCGCAGACACCGGGAGAGTGACTTTCAATTAAAATGTCTCCCCTGTATGGAACTATATATCCAAGTGCTGGATGTACACACATGGAAATTTGATTGTGGCCGCGAGTCCCTCAGATAGGCTACTGGTAAGGAGACTGCTCACAATAAGCAAGAAACCGGGTTCGAGTCCTGGTCTGGCACGAACTTCATTGTCGTCATTCCATCCTACAGCTGACGGTTGTCCATATTCACAACTGCGAATGCATTTAATGTATTTCATAATAGATGTAGTCGCCGCAGTGCTTGTTCCTTCGGACATTGCATCACATTTCTGAATAACACTGGCACTGACATATCAAACTATGAAGTAATTGGTACCTTTGACTCATTTTTATCAATTTGGGAATAGTGCGCACAGAGGAATGACACAAAAACACATCCTGATGAACCCCACTGTAAATGAGAATCGATAGAACCGAGAGAGAGAAGCAAGTTGAAGTGAGAGAGGGGTAACAGGGTGAAGATTGTTGATTTGTTCCGCCCAGAAAGCAGCTGGAGTCCCCTGGGACATGTTATGCAATGGGAGATGCACCCTCTGCATCAGACCAGTGCTTCCTCACCCTCCATTACTACATTACACAGAGTACGCAAAAGAACTTGCTCCCCTTCTAACAGCCATGTACCGCAAGTCTCTAGAGGAACGGAAGGTTCCAAATGATTGGAAAAGAGCACAGGTTGTCCCAGTTTTCAAGAAGGGTCGTCGAGCAGATGCACAAAACTATAGGCCTGTATCTCTGACATCGATCTGTTGTAGAATTTTAGAGCATGTTTTTTGCTCGCGTATCGTCATTTCTGGAAACCCAGGAATCAACATGGGTTCCAGAAACAGCAATCGTGTGAGACCCAACTCACTTTATTTGTTCATGAGACCCAGAAAATATTAGATACAGGCTCCCAGGTAGATGCCATTTTCCTTGACCTCCGGAAGGCGTTCGATACAGTTCCGCACTGTTGCCTGATAAAGTAAGAGCCTACGGAATATCAGACCAGCTGTATGGCTGGATTGAAGAGTGTTTAGCAAACAGAACACAGCAGGTTGTTCTCAATGAAGAGACGTCTACAGACGTTAAAGTAACCTCTGGTGTGCCACAGGGGAGTGTTATGGGACCATTGCTTTTCACAATGTATATAAATGACCTAGTAGATAGTGTCGGAAGTTCCATGCGGCTTTTCGCGGATGATGCTGTAGTATACAGAGAAGTTGCAGGATTAGAAAATTGCAGGGAAATGCAGGAAGTTCTGCAGCAGATAGGCACTTGGTACAAGGAATGGCAACTGACCCTTAACATAGACAAATGTAATGTATTGCGAATACATAGAAAGAATGATCCTTTATTGTACAATTATATGATAGCGGAACAAACACTGGTAGCAGTTACTTCTGTAAAATATCTGAGAGTATGCGTGCGGAACAACTTGAAGTGGAAAGATCATATAAAATTAATTGTTGGTAAGGTGGGTACCAGGTTGAGATTCATTGGGAGAGTCCTTAGAAAATGTAGTCCATCAACAAAGGAGGCGGCTTACAAAACACTCGTTGGACCTATACTTGGGTACTGCTCATCAGTGTGGGATCCGTACCAGGTCGGTCTGACGGAGGAGATAGAGAAGATCCAAAGAAGAGCGGCGCGTTTCGTCACAGGGTTACTTGGTAAGCGTGATAGCGTTACGGAGATGTTTAGCAAACTCGAGTGGCAGACTCTGCAAGAGAGGTACTCTGCATCGCAGTGTAACTTGCTGTCCAAGTTTCGAGAGGGTGCGTTTCTGGATGAGGTATGGAATATATTGCTTCCTCCTACTTATACCTCCCGAGGAGATCACGATTGTAAAATTAGAGAGATTCGAGCGCCACGGAGGCTTTCCGGCAGTCGTTCTTCCTGCAGAACCGTACGCGACTGGAACAGGAAAGGGAGGTAATGACAGTGGCACGTAAAGTGCCCTCCGCCACACACCGTTGGGTGGCTTGCGGAGTATAAATGTTGATGTAGAAGAAAACTAGCAAAGCAGACAAGTCAAAAAAATCTCAGGAAAGAGAATAACAACAAAACAGTAAACCGACAACAGATGTCAAAGAATAAGATGACTGAAAAATTGGGAATGGCAGGAGCCAGGCCAGATCACCGAGCAAGGGCAGGCACGGACCCCTGGGTCAGAGCAGGTGACCGGCCACCCCTCCGATCCCGCAAAGTGACTGACAAGGTCGATGAGCCCTACCTCAAAGGGAGGAGTAGGAACCATTTTCACGGGTAAAACATAAAACCATCAGCCACTTTGGTATCATCTGTTGTTGTTGTTGTTGTTGTTGTTGTTGTGCTCTTCAGTCCTGAGACTGGTTTGATGCAGCTCTCCATGCTACTCTATCCTGTGCAAGTTCCCAGTACCTACTGCAACCTACATCCTTCTGAATCTGCTTAGTGTATTCATCTCTTGGTCTCCCTCTACGATTTTTACCTTCCACGCTGCCCTCCAATACTAAATTGGTGATCCTTTGATGTCTCAGAACATGTCCTACCAAATGATCCCTTCTTGTTGTCAAGTTGTGCCACAAACTCCTCTTATCCCAATTCTATTCAATACCTCCTCATTAGTTATGTGATCTACCCATCTTCAGCATTCTTCTGTAGCACCCCATTTGGAAAGCTTCTATTCTCTTTTTGTCTAAACTATTTATCGTCCACGTTTCACTTCCATACAGGACTACACTCCATACAAATACTTTCAGAAACTACTTCCTGACATTAAATCTATAATCGATGTTAACAAATTTCTCTTCTTCAGAAACGCTTTCCTTGCCATTGCCAGTCTACATTTTCTATCCTCTCTACTTTGACGATCATCAGTTATTTTGCTCCCCAAATAGCAAAACTCCCTTACTACTTCAAGCGTCTCATTTCCTAATCTAATTCCCTCAACAACAATCGACTTAATTCGATTACATTCCATTATCCTCATTTTGCTTTTGTTGATGTTCATCTTATATTCTCCTTTCAAGATGCTGTCCACTCCGTTCAACTGCTCTTCCAGGTCCTTTGCTGTCTCTGACAGAATTACAATGTCATCGGCAAACTTCAAAGTTTTTATTTCTTCTCCATGGATTTTAATTCCTATTCCGAAATTTTCTTTTGTTTCCTTTATTGCTTGCTCTATATACAGATTGAATAACATCGGGGATAGGCTACAATCCTGTCTCACTCCCTTCCCAACCACTGCTTCCCTTTCATGCCCCTCCACTCTTATAACTGCCATTTGGTTTCTATACAAATTGTAAATAGTCTTTCGCTCCCTATATTTTACCCCTGCCACCTTCAGAATTTGAAAAAGAGTGTTCCAGTCAGCTGTGACTTATTAAACTGATAGTTCGGTAATTTTCACATCTGTCAACACCTGCTTTCTTTGGGATTGGAATTATTATATTCTTCTTGAAGTCTGAGGGAATTTCGCCTGTCTATACATCTTGCTCACCAGGTGGTAGAGTTTTGTCAGGACTGGCTCTCCCAAGGCCGTCAGTAGTTCTAATGGAATGTTGTCTACTCCGGGGCCTTGTTTTGACTCAGGTCGTGTGAGGATACGCTATCGATACACATCGGGTTCAAATCGAGGTGTGTGTGGGAGGATTTGGAGCAACAGGGGTCACCAGGAACAGTGCCTCAGATGCAGAGGAGAAATGTGTGGGGTCCGGTGGCACGGGGGCCACCGGCTTCTCCTCCTCCTCGTCCCCCTCTGTAGAGGACTTCTCGTTTTCCTTCTTAGAAGTTTTTTATGTCTGCGACCGCCAACATTACCTTACACTGTGCTTCCGATATACGACCTATCGGACATAAAAACAATAATGAACCTAACTGTTGCAGGTTGCTGACGCTGAACGAGGACTCTACACCAGCACCCAGCAGCAGCCTCCGAGGAACAGCATTGCTCAGTGTCAAGGTATTGACATGCACGATACCCACTACTAACAAAGCCTACACTTGCACGACCTACTGCAGGCAGCAAGACATCCGCTACTGCTCTTACCACCCGACATAACTATTGCAGAGGTTTTTTTCCCTTGGCTCTTGCCTTGGCACTTTTTTTCCTCCGCCCTTCAAACCACTACCCTTCATTCGACTTTGACCCAATCTATCTCCAGATGAGCGCGTATTAATGGTTAACCTTAACCAGACATACGCAAACACTGCAGTACCCACATCCTGCGACACCTCACATTAGTGAAAACTAACCCTTATGCAGAGATGGCAGTAGACCCATCGAGTTGGCCATCATGCCAGTGTGGGTATGGAAGGGCTCCACCTCCTTTTGGAGGGAAAAAAAAATCCATTGCAAATGTGAGATGGGGGTAATTTAGTAACTGGTGTAACCATCAGGACGTTGAAAGCAAGCATCCAAATGTGCATGCATTGTGTTATACAGATGCCAGGTGCCAGTTTGTGGGAAGAAGTTCCATGCCTGTGGCACTTGGCCAGCCAATACAGGAACAGTTAACGCTATTTGTGGACGAAGCTAGAGTCGTCGTCTGATAGTGTCCCGTACGTGCTCGACTGGAGACAGATCTGGCGATCGAGCAGACCGAGGCAATATGTCGACACTGCAGAGAATGTCGGAAAACACCCCCTGGAATGCCACTCACGAACGGCAGTGCAACATGTCGTATCACCAGGTCGACATACAAATTTGCAGTTTGGGTGCACAGGATAACCGTGAGTTTGCTCCTACTGTCATACGAAATTGCACCCCAGACCGTAGCTCCAGTCGAGTGTGTCTAGCACACAGACAGGTTCGTTGCAGGCCCTAAACTGGCTTACTCCTAACCAAGCCACAGCCGTCACTGGTACGGAGACAGAACCAGCTTTCGTCAGAAAACCTAACAGACCTCCACCCCGCCCTGCGACGAGCTACTGCTCGACACCACCGAAGTCGTAAATGGCGGTAATTTGGAGTCAGTGGAATGCACACTAGGGCATCTGTCTTGGAGTTGTCCTTGAAGTAACAGATTTGTACTGCTGCTCAAATTAGTGCTGCAGATGCAGTATGATGTGACAGAGCCATACACTGTATATGACTGTCCTCTCTCTCGGTAGTGGCATGTGGCCGTACGGGGTGCGGTCTTCTCGCGACTGTACATTCTCACCACCACCACTGCCGAAAATCGTGTACCGTGGCTACATTCCTACCAAGTCTTTCTGCAATATCGCAGAAACAACATAAAGCTTCTCGTAACACTATTAATGACCTCGTTCAAACTCGGCAAGGTGTCGATAACAGAGTCTTTGTCACCTCGGAAGCATTCTCGACTGACAAATTCACCGCATCAAATCTCGAGGATAACTAATGCTCACAACCATTACTGCATGTACTTAAAATCTGAATAGACGTAATCTTTCAGATGCATAAACATGCCTACCAACTTTCATTTATGTCCTTCTCGGTGTTGCAATTTTTTCCCCATCAGGGGATTCCAGAAACAGCGATCGTGTGGGACCCAACTCACTTTATTTGTTCACGAGACCCAGAAAATATTAGATACAGGCTCCCAGGTAGATGCCATTTTCCTTGACTTCCGGAAGGCGTTCGATACAGTTCCGCACTGTCACCTGATAAACAAAAAGCCTACAGAATATCAGACCAGCTGTGCGGCTGGATTGAAGAGTTTTTAACAAACAGAATACAGCACGTTGTTCTTGATCGAGAGACGTCTACAGAAGTTAAAGTAACCTCTGGTGTGCCACAGGGGAGTGTTATGGGACCATTGCTTTTCACAATATATATAAATGACCTAGTAGATACTGTCGGAAGTCCCATGCGGCTTTTCCCGGATGATGCTGTAGTATACAGAGAAGTTGCAGCATTAGAAAATTGTAGCGAAATGCAGGAAGATCTGCAGTGGATAGGCACTTGGTGCAGGGAGTGGCAACTGACCCTTAACATAGACAAATGTAATGTATTGCGAATACATAGAAAGAAGGATCCTTTATTGTATGATTATATGATAGCGGAACAAACACTGGTAGCAGTTACTTCTGTAAAATATCTGGGAGTATGCGTGCGGAACGATTTGAAGTGGAATGATCATATAATATTAATTGTTGGTAAGGCAGGTGCCAGGTTGAGATTCATTGGGAGAGTCCTTAGAAAATGTAGTCCATCAACAAAAGGAGGTGGCTTACAAAACACTCGTTGACCTATACTCTAGTATTGCTCATCAGTGTGGGATCCGTACCAGGTCGGGTTGACGGAGGAGATAGAGAAGATTCAAAGAGGAGCGGCGCGTTTCGTCACAGGGTTCTTTGGTAAGCGTGATAGCGTTACGGAGATGTTTAGCAAACTCGAGTGGCAGACTGCAAGAGAGGCGCTCTGCATTGCGTTGCAGCTCACTGTCCAGGTTTCGAGAGGGTGCGTTTCTGGATGAGGTATCGAATATATTGCTTCCCCCTACTTATATCTCCCGAGAAGAGCACAAATGTAAAATTAGATAGTTTCGAGCACGCACGGAGGCTTTCTGGCAGTTGTCCTTCCCGCGAACCGTAGGTGACTGGAACAGGAAAGGGAGGTAATGACAGTGGCACGTAAAGTGCCCTCCACCACACACCGTTGGGTGGTTTGCGGAGTATAAATGTAGATGTAGATGTAGATAACTTAATATTGATTTCAGTAAACTGTGAAGGGAAGAATGATGAGGTACATCTAATGTAATACACAGCAACATAGCAGCACAGTGTGCTGCAGCAAGTCACACTATAGCTCTCTTCTGGCTCACTGAGTGGAAGCCTGTACTAGGACCAGAATAACGAGCCAGTACCGGTACCTTGAGGATCCTGCGGCCGAGCGGCGTGTCCTGTCGGGTGCGGCGGCGGCGGCTGCCCTCCTGGGTCCACGTGTGGTACTCGGCCTGGTCCACGCCTGGCGGGGCGCAGCAGTACAGGAGCTTCCCCGAGATGAAGTCCTTCAGGATGTAGCGCGCCGAGCGCGGGTTGTCGGGCTGCCCGTTCTGCGTCATGAAGCCGCGACAGTCTGCAAACGGGACACACTCGCTGGAGATGGGGTCGGCGCTCAGACGCGATAAGTTATTTCGAACAGAATGACCTCCTCTGTACCGACCGTAACGCATTCTCGTAACGCCGGTACCGTGTCGAACCCGACTCGCACTTTTCTCGCGCGACATACAGAAAGTTGTGGGTCGGGGCGGTCGGGAAGGTGGAGTATTTCTCAACTTCTGGAGGAATTTGCAGACGTGCCGAGTATTAAAATTTTTCTGCAATTATCACAATTTCTAATCTAAAATTACAGTCTTACGGGAGGCCCTTATAAAGTTACAGATTTCACTATTTCATTTTAGTAGTTTGACAATACAGTATTTTTCATTGTCTCATTTTGTGAACCGGTATCATTTCAGAAATAACGCTCAACTCTAAAAGAGTGTTGTGTGTTTAGCACAGATTATATAGTAGAGAGGGATTCAGTAAAATGTAGACACTCTTCGATAGTAAATATTAATGAAACAAAACAACATCCCATTACAATTCTTGCACAGGGGGCACTTATTTTGCATGTTCAAGTGATCCTCCATTAGCAGCCAAACAATGTCGATGCCGCTGAATTGCCGACCGAACTACAGGTATTAGTGCGGCCAGTGAGATAGCCGTACGGGAAGCCTCAATGGTTTCTTGTTGCTCGTTCAGTGTAGCTGGCTTCTGTTGATAAACGTCATTTTTCAAGGTCCCCATAAGTATAAGTCAAGAGGAGTGAGGTCTGGAGACTGTGGTGGGTAGTCATCAGCTCCTCTTCAACCTATCTATCTATCCGACATCTGGGTAGATTTCCATCCAAGTATGCTCTGATATCTGTATGGTAACAAGGCTGAGTGCCATCATGTTGTAGGTAAAATCTTTCATTTCCAAACACCTCTCAGGTGGGAGATAAAATTGATGTCTGTAGCATATGAATATACACCTCACCAGTTACGGTACCATCCAAGAAGGACGGGCCAATTGAATTGTGCGATGTTCAAATGTGTCTGAAATCTTTTGGGACTTAACTGCTAAGGTCATCAGTCCCTAAGCTTACACACTACTTAACCTAAATTATGCTGAGGACAAACACACACACACACACACCCATGCCCGTGGGAGGACTCGAACCTCTGCCGGGACCAGCTGCACTGTCCGTGACTGTAGCGCCTTAGACCGCTCGGCTAATCCTGCGCAGTGAACTGTGCGGTGACAGACCACACCGTACATTAACAGGCTTGTCCCCATGAATGTGAGCATTTTCAGGAGTCCAAACCACACAGATGTGGCAGTTTACTGTACCATTCAGTTTGAATTGCACCTCATCAGTCCAGATAACCGTCCCTGCAAACTGTTTAGCCTTGCGAAGCGTGACTTCGAGTCACTCCTAGTACTCCATCCTTCGGTCCAGGTCATCCTCGTTCGTAGCGTGCAGTGATCTCGGAATATACACTTTTGACCTATCCTGAACAGCACTCTCAGCTTCAAATTTACCCCAAATACGATAAATCGTTATATGTGTCGGTGGCCGAGTTCCGTACAAATTAAGCCATTGCAGTTGTGCCTCCGTCACATTTTTGTACTTCCAGTCCACTTCAATACAGCCTTGCATTGCTCGAATGACAGTTTAACTTCATTCACTGCTGCACTGTCATCTGCTGGAAAATGTGCAGCAAGGTCTGTTGAGAAAGCAATGGACTATGCTACCACTCAAAACTGTAACATGTCATTTTGTTCCAAAGATATTTACTATCAAAGAGTGTATTTTTTTCTGGTCCCCTCTGTATACACAAACACTTCTCTACTACAGTGCCGACTTGCTAACTTCACAACTGTGGGTGCATAAACTTGTAGTTCGGTTGTGATTTGGCATACCTATGTATACACTGTGGCATCACTGTCGAGTGTAAAGCAATTGAATAGTGTTTAAATTAACTCCCTAACTTTTTTAGTCTCTTTTGGACATAGAGAACTGAATTTAATGTTTAATGTAATTGTTTCTTTTAGAGTCACAGATACTCTGCCATAGTATTTCTTCTATTAGGTATCTTTCTCGTATCCTCACTATTACATCTGAACTTTCTTGAACACATCATTAGCAACCGCAAGTGCAGTTACCGTGCGACTAGTGACATACTCTTTTCTGCGTTTGTGGAGCATTACACTTTTTATCCTTCACAAAATATATTCAGTTGTTTGTGTGTAAATAATGATAGTTTTGAGTCATTTTTCTTCAATAACATTTTTAATTCTGCTATATGGTTAATTTGATAGTGTTATGTGGTTAGTCATGCTGCTTTAAGAGAAAGTTTTGTTTTACTGAAATGCAGGTAAAATGTACGGCACGTATTTATTATACAACGTTCTTTGCATTCAATAATTAAAAATGAAGAGATTTTTAGTTAGTTTGACTGATTGCAGTAATTCAGGAACTTATAGTGGCGAAAATGGCCATGGGGGAAAAAAGGTCTTATGATTTAAAAATAAACATCAAATGATACAAAAGAATATCTGTGCCTGATACAGTCACAAAAGTCTAATCATCGTGTATTCTGCACCACTTGTTCACACAATATTTTTATCTGTTTAAAAGATGGACAGTAGATTACTACAACAAAAGAGGCATTTGACCTAGGTTTTATGAGTACTTTTTTGTTAACATGATTGTGTTTTAAATATCATTTTGTTTGCTTGTTACACTTTTTTTTCTAATTTTAGACATAGCCTGGAAATTCTTTGTATCATTAGCAGTCCTGAAGATATAATTTATTAATGCAACACTCATGATGAAAGTTCAGTTTGCGGTTTGAGACAAAGCAAGCTGCGGTCTCTCTTTACTACCTCTCTTACTTTGCCATCTGCCTCCTTAAATTCATTTTATTTTCATTTTTGACTACTTACCATTAACATACATGAGTATAACCTGTATTTCCATAAAAGAGAAAGGTTGGCCCTCAGTTTTAAAGAATATAGCACCAAATCTAATTTTGTGCTTAATTTTGTGTATTTAATCAATTTCCAAATTTATTTTGACTATTCCTGGTTAATATCTTTTGTTATAGGGTGAAATCAGTAATTATTTCGTGACAGATCCCATTGTTGACTCATATACAAATACAAATTTTGTAATAATTATAAACACTTGGAAGAAGAACTACTAAAATTCTTGCAGTATTTATTTGGCTCTATTTGGAAACATATTAGCAAAGCCAGCCCTTAATTCCAAAGTAATTACCAGGTTTGTACAACTATATCCATTAATTTCATTATTTAAACAAATATTTCAGCCTAACATTTGTGATGGAAGGAACTATTAAAATGGAGGAATTTTTTCAACATATTCAGTTAACTGAATGAGTTATGTTTTAATTGTAATTTCTGTAAATTAAACATCGAATAATGTAACAGTACCTATTATTGTCAGGATATATAAAGGCCCGAATTTTGGTCCCAATACAGTAAATCCATGGCCGATTTTCAGACGGGAAGTCTGTATAGTTAGAGTAACAACAATGCATTAACATAACAATGGAATTAGTGTAACACAAATACACCAAGTGTTAAAACAATGACAGTGCCTGTTCAATTAATTTGAGAAATAGTGTCACACGTATCATATTATTCTGTCAGGTTTTTTACTGCTCGTAGATGTTCAACAGCAAACTACTGTAGCAGTATGCTAATGTTTGCCTGCAACCTACTAATGAGGCTTATCAAAATTTGTCAATAGTAAAATGGTCATATAACTGTGTAATATTGGCGGGTTGTGAACAGTGAAAGTAAAGAACTATGAAACGCAAGTGTGCACCTGTTGACTACACCATTTACAGTAGTCAGTGTTGAACTTCCACCCCCCATTTTTCAGACAGTTTAACAATGCAGTATGCCAACGAAGAAATAAAGCAGGTGAATATCACAAGTTGTTTGAAAACTCCTTTCACTGTACTTGTCAATTATGCAACGTTTTTAAGCATTCTGTCCTTTGAAAATTTTTATCTTATTTCGCAATCCACTAACATTTTCCTTTAAAATAACATTTTCATTTCATATTTTGAAAAACACTATATTCATATTTAATTTTTAAATCTGGGCAACCTTCCTTGTCTTCCTCACTAAGGGTTAGAATATAGCCTCCACTCATAGCACAAAAAAAAGCACATCCACTACTTTGCTTTTACATACATACACTTTCTCAGATGGGTGTACAGACCAGTAGTGTGACTCGTGAAATGGAGAAGAACAGAACTTTTATACGACATACGCCAAACGCCTCAAGGCTCAACATGTCAACCAAGATTACAATATATTACATTTGTCACAAAACCATCTTGTCTTTTGTTTTCATTCTCGGTGTGTGTCTTCACTCTCAGACGTCAAGCCCCTGCCGAGCCGTGACATCGAAACATTAAAGGCCCCGCCCACAGCAGGTGAAGCCATTTACCTGTCGCCACCTCTTGCTGCTTTCTCGTATTCCAAACCTCACGTTTAATGTCTGCACATACGGAAACAAACACCCGTGCATAGTACATGTTTCATGACTTATTCCCTACTTAATACTCTACTGTCACTATCATATTTCCTCATACTACAGAATGAGTGCAAAATGTCGTTTGCCTAAAGGGTGTGTAACACTTCAGGTGGAAACAATGAAACAGTGGAAAATCACCATTATTGTTTATTGCTGGCATCAGTATTCAAACTTGTGGCACCCACAATAGAAAAGGCACACTGTCACACAATACGCGACAACGTCGTCATCAATATTCGTCATTCAAAGACATTTTCGGACCAAGTTTGGTAATGTGGTACCACACACTCACACCACTGCTAGCCGGGCAAAGCAATTCGAGGAGAAAGGCTGCATAAGCAAGAAGAAAACCACAGGGCAGCCATCGGTCAAGAATGAAGTGGTGGAAAACATTCGTATGGTCTACAAAAGAAGCCTCGACTAATCCGTGCACGGTGACAACGGAGAAGTGAAAGTGACACACTCAACAATGTGGCATGTATTGCACATGCACCTGCAGTTCAAAACTTTAAGAATTCAAATGTTTCAGGAGCTAAAATTAGCCAATAAACCAAAAGAGAAACAACAATGGATTGATTTTCATGCAGAGATGGAGGTGGGTGGTTTTGCACGACGAAGTCACATTTACATGCCAAAGTGAACAAGCACAATTTGAGAATATGGGGTGCACAAAACACGCACGCACGTCTGGAACATGAACATCATTCTACAGAACTTAATGTTTTCTGTCCATAATAACGTCAGTCGGTTTTTCTTCATAGACTCTACAGATATGACCTACTTCAATACACTTTCTCTCTGGTTGCTAGCTCAGTTGACATCTGAGGTACCCGATTTCATTTTGCAGCAGGGTGGAGATCCGCCACATCGGCACAGCCTCGTACGTGAACACCTCAACGAACATCTTCCACAGTGCCGGATCGGCCGCGATAACTCGAATGGTGTGCTGTTCACGCCACGGCCCCACAGATCACCTGACCGATGGATTTTTTTTCTTTTGGGGGTGCACAATTTACGGCAGCTAAGCTACCGTATAGTCTGCACAGTTAACTCCACTAATTGGGCCAAGTCGAAACAAATGCGGCAGGAAATGCAGTGTCAGATAGACATTGACCATGTCACAAATGGACCCCACAACCAATATCTGTGAATGTCCTTTCTGAAAAACTCATTACATTGGTCTCAGAAATACCTTTTTTTGTCCCATTATTTAAAATTAATGTTGACAGAGTCACAGACTATACACTGAACAGTATTTGTGCTGTGTGTGATACACAAACAGAAATAAGAGCACAGAAGGAAGGTATGAGTGGGTGCAGTCCCATAGAAGAACATTCAGCTAGCTTTGAGGCAGCTTTGGGAAATCACAAAACTGACATCCTAAAATGAATGTAAATGGAACAGAGATGACTCAACATAAGGCAACTGCCGACACGCCACGAGTAGGACGTACATTTAACTGTGTGGAAAATGGCAACAAGGGCCTTACAGATGTCAGAAATGCATCAACCCTTTCCAGAACACTGCACATTGAAGTCAATATAGTGGCAGCCACCCCAAATGGGTAACAATAGACACTTAATATTACAATAACTATAATTACTGATATCACATACTACAAACTGACGAAAATCTTCACACAAATGCTGCCCTTAACTTCTAACTGCACAGTAATTTTATTGTAAACATTCACATTGGTGATATTATCCACAAGTACCGTATTTACTCGAATCTAAGCCGCACTCGAATCTAAGCCGCACCTGAAAAATGAGACCAGAAATCAAGGGGAAAAAAAAATTCCCAAATCTAAGCCGCGCCTGAAATTTGAGACTCAAAATTCAAGGGGAGAGAAAAGTTTTAGGCCACACCTTGAAATCGAAACAAATTTGGTCCATTGTAATATGAGACACAATTTAGGTCGAATGAATGACGATACAGCTACAGTAGTTTGGTTCGAGTCATAAGCTTAGCAGTTAAGCTTTACCAGGTAGCCATCGCTATGCATCAGGCGCTCCATCCGTATTTATACGGGTACCCTTCCTTTTTCACGTGCTTCGTCTGGTTTGAATTGATTGCTTATTTTTCTTTGATGTAAGTGCCGTTCTCTTTGTTATAGGTGTTTACGTCACTCTAAGCTGTAAATGCATTATTGTACTGTGTCATGTACTGTTTGTCGCATTCTGATAATGAGTTCTTATGAACCAAATAATAGACTGCAGGTGATAGAAGATGTTGTGAAGAAGAGTTTAGCAAAAATTTTTCTCCGTTTGAAAATCTTTGCAGACACATCTTTAGTACATTACATTCTGCACAGAAATTAGAGTCATCTTAGATTTAAAAATCTAGTCAGTTGTCGTGCTTCATTTCTGACTGTATCACTATTCGGCATAAGAATAATATGAATATAAACATGGCATGATATGTATATTCTTCCATGTTTGCTGTTGTCTCACTCTAGTTTCGTAGTTTATTAGGCAGACAGGATTTAAATGAGATAGCAGCAAACACGAAAAAATACATGGTAAAATGTTTATATTCGTATTATTCTTATGTTGAAGAGAATACTGCATGTGATTCACAATTCATAAAAGTTCCTATTAGCAACCATCTCTTGTCACAGGTAGGAAAAAATTCAGAACGTAAAGTTGGCCATATTGACAAACATACCAAACAGTCTTGCCAGTCGGATTTTTATAGTACATTGAAAAGCTGCTACATTCAAAGATGAACAATACAGAATTTGTATTTACTTCGTTGGATAATGTATGAAAATGCAGTGGTCGAAACTCGGGGCGGGGAAAAAAGTTCGTCTTCCACCTCTTTTTTAAAAAAATTATTTTCTGACACCGAGGTTCTGGCGTTAGTATTTATCTTTGTGACTGCAAAGCATGCCTGCGGTGTGCTACATATATTTGATAGCAGAAGTTAGTTGTGGCAGCACCTATCAACATTTTTCAGAACTTCCGCTTACTTTGCACTTGATTCTAAGCCGCAGGTGGTTTTTTGGATTACAAAAACCGGAAAAAAGTGTGGCTTAGATTCGAGTAAGTACGGTAGTTGTTACACTGCAGACTTCCGTGGATATATCTACCTCAGTGCAGACCTCTTATTACAGTACTGTTGTGATTTCCAATCTGACAACTGGTTCAACGTAATTCTCTATGCTAATTCATTCCACTAAAGCATCTTCATCTCTCTGAAACTATTGCAATCTGTTTACCACAGTCATGCATTTTTCTACCTGTACAGTTCTTACCACCCCCCCCCCCCCCGCCCCCTCCCCACCACATTCCATTACCAAACTGACTATTCCTTTATGTCTTACCAACTTACACCCACTTTTATTCGTGTTGTGCCAAAATTTCTTTTCCCTTAATCTGATTTTGTACCTTTTCATTAACCATCCCATCCACCCTCCTAATTATCAGCATTTTTCTGCAGAAATACACGTAACACACTTTTACTACGTTCTTGTCTGCAAAATTTATCATCTGTATTTCACTTCTGTACAAGGAAGCATTCCATTTAAACACCTTCACAAAATACTGATCAACACTTACGTTTATATTAGATGTTAGCAAATTCCTCTTCTTCAAATGTGCCTTTCTTGCTACAGCCAGTCCACATTTGATATCACTACTTCAGGCACCATGAGCTTTTTGCCCCCCCCCCCCCCCCCCCCAGACAGCTAAACTCATCTACTCATTTTAGTGTCTCAGCGTCATCTTAATTTGAACAGTCCATTAATCTTGTTTTACTTTTGCTGATGTTCATTTTAGAGTCTATTTTCAGGACATTACCTATTTCATTTAACTGCTCTTCCAAGCCGTTTGTCATCTCTGACACAACAACAACCTGAAAGATTTTATTTCTTCTCCTCAACTTTAATTCTCTCTCCAAATTTCTCCTCTGTTTCCTCACTGCTTGCTCAAATTACAGATGAAATAACATCAGGAATAGGCCACAGCCTTGTATCACTCCCTTTCTCAACCACTGCATCCCTTCCATTGTAGTCTGGTTTAGTACAAGTTGTAAATGACATTTTACTCCCTGTGTAGAGGGTGCTGCATATAGATTTGGCATCTGCCATATCTGTTAATTTTGACGGAAATTGATTTGGACAATGACTGTTTCATTCTAAAACCCTACTGATTTGCTTACACTGCCAAAAACCATTATGGAAATGAGGTTTTGGTGTTTTCTCCAACACATCTCATTAAAACAAATTTAGTGATATTTAACTCTTTTACAGGGCTGTAAACAACATCCACAGTAAATGTACAGTCTTAGAAATAAAAACAGACTGCCAACCGGCCGCCACACAGACTACGTCCGAGTTGTTCACTTAAAGTGGCCAATAAAACTGACCACCCCTGACAATGCTAAGTTCGGCCCGTCTGCACAATCTAGCAACACTGTAAGATGCGGAAGTGTCAGGAAGAAGTGGTGTCTACTTCCGAGCTGTTTACAAGTTGTGTGAGCCCGTGGTCTAGTTGTAATTGTCATGCGTTCTAAACTTATAGGCGCATGTTTGCATCCAACTGTATTTCTTCTTCTCTCTCTTTTTTTTTTTTTTTTTTTTTTTTTGCACATTTCGGCCCTAGTCTTATGTTATGAGTCAGACTGAACATCGAAGATAATTGACCTCAATTTCCAACCACCAGTAATAACAAATACTTCCAGGAACAATTCCCGAGCACAGCTCGTGACTGCGTCACGATCAGAACAGCTTATGCTTGAGCATTTCCTCGCACTGCAGCGGCTACCGGCTGGTTGCCACGCGCCGCCTGAAATCCGGCACTGCCTAGATGAATGCGGCGCGACGCTGTCAGTGTATGTATCAGCTGTCATTTTCGAATTTGAAGTTCTAGTTATAAAAACCTTGCAGTTAAGCAATCGATTTTGCATGCTTCAAAATCAAGATCTACGGTTAAGCATTGTAAAATTGGGTTGCAAGTCGAAAACGGTGAAACAGCTGCAAAACAATATTTACTTTTGATACGATAGAGGGGTCAATGCAGAGCAGTCAGTTCAAAAGATTTGAACCGTTAGTGGAGAGAGTGCTTTTGGGAAAAATACACTAGAAAAAGATACTCTTGTTTCAGCAAAGATCGTTCTGACATGAATGATTTTCCACAGTAAGGAAGTCTCAACTACTGGTATAAGTGACGCATTACCATTTAACCATCATGTAATATTTGCATTCAACAGGCAAGGTTCAGTAGTCCGGTGTAGGAGTACTGCATGCTCTAATTCAAAACAACAAAAACCAATGGAGTGACTATTGTTGCAGTTTTGCTTGAACATAATCAAGTCCTGAATGAGCATTCCAATCCAATACTGTTACTGGTGACGAGTTATGATGCCTTTATTGTCAACTTCCTAAGAAGAAATGGAAAGCTCAGCCCTACCACAAGACTAACTTGAGCAAAGAGTAGTGTGGACATAATATTTTCCATCTGATAGCTCCAAAAGTGTGTTTCGCACTACGAATCCTTCCCCAAGTGTGTGTCCATCACTGCTGGAATTTGTTGCCAACAACTGAGACACCTTTCAGTCACAGTGTAAGAAAATCAACTGACAAAACTACATCACGTGTGCTACTGCACGATAACGTGCTCTGTTGATTTGACAAACAAAATTATTCAGGAGATTGAGAGGGAAGTTATCTATCAGGTACTTGTATTGATAGGGATGTCATCTCTCAGGCATTTGTCCCTATGATGGTATACTGGCAAAATTTTACCTTTCCCACTCTTGATCGATCAACCAGCAAGGCAATTCCTTTCTAGGTGAAAATGCTCTTCAGACTACACTTGTTTAATGACACTGTTAGAACTAGTAGGTTTCTATAGGGGTAGAATTTGTAAATTACTTTAGCATTGTCATATTGTTTTAGATATTGCGTAAGAATGCGCTGTTGCTGATTAATTTCTCTTTGATGATTACTGTTATGTTTAGTAAAATATTGGAATATACATTTAAAATATTCTCTGTAATAATACAAATTAAATTCAATTTACTACAGAAACATCGCAACGGCAGTCTATCTTCATAAAGCAGTGAGTGCCTGGAAGACAATTGTGCCTATTTTAACTCGAATTAGCAGGATATTACGACTTTTGACTTTGAAATGGTTTGTATTTACTTCATGTCCTGTATCATAATCAATTATTATGAAAATGTGGCAGTTCACAGATAAAATTATGGATTCACAACAACAAAAAATATGTTGACAGAAAACAAAAACGGCATTATGAATTTTGCAGTACTATAAGGTTTTTGCTCTGATTCTAAGGCGTACACGAAAATAGCAAGACGGATATTGTTCGAGCGTTGTCTTATGATTCTCTTATTGAGTTTCTATCTGCCTGCTTGCAGCTCTGCTACAAACGAATAAATATCTGACTTTCAGCGAGTCTCGAAAGGCGAACGAAATCAGCTTAGCACCTCGTAAGCAAGCACATTACGTAGGAGCTGTGAATAGGTGCACAGCAGATGTGTCTTATTTATTGGCGAGTAGCCGCTATGACAGATAAGTCACAACATAAGGAATGAGAGTAGTTGCATTTCCTGTGTCAAACTACTTTTGTGGACTCAAAAGCACTAACTGATATCTATACGTCACATCTCAAAAAAACGTTACTCATGTTAGTCAGTTGAAATGACACGATAGTATCAAGTGAATTTAGCAGGATAGTTCTGTGCCATCAAGGAAGTAACTTGTCAGTGACAGAGTTACCAAACATTTTCTGCATTGCGAATTATGAAACAGCTTTCGTGCTAGTTGCTGTTCATACCTGCAGGAAATAAGACGTCTCCTTGAGTATACAGCAGCTCAGCACTTGGCTTCGTTATATGTTCTAAAATGTTAACATACACCTCCCCGTTGAGGTTCCCTCCAATACTCAATAGAGGCCCAGCTCCCTGAGCCGAGACGTAGCCTCAAACGCCAACATGAGATACTTGAGATTGAAACAGTCCCCGTGGCCGGTACACCTACAATATCAAAAGTGTTTATATGTAAATAAAAATGCTGACGAATTCAACACAACCATGTACGTAACACAGGTGATATCAAACAAATTTAACAACAAAACAAGAAAAGTATTTTACAACAACTACTCTGCATTACATTATCGTAAAGTCACTTCCGTCAAAAACAATTTCATTTACAATACTATATACAATAAATCTATTGATAACTCAGCTGAACCGGAGCATTGGTAACAAAAGAAAATATTTTCTCATCAGAAAATATGACTCTGCTCCAGTCAAAATCGATATACTCTTCTGCAAAAGCCATACAGTTGATCTTCTGGTAATTCATGAAGCATTGCTTTATAGCAGTTCTTTGGCATAGAAGTCCACAGTCTTTCAGTCTCCTTCTCACAATTCTTACACTACCAGGAAATTGAGAAACCTCTTCCAGTTGTCGAATGGATTGGTGCGTATATTGTGTAACAGACATTGGTCGTCCCTCTCACTGGCCACACGGAGTCACCCATTCCCAACTTTCCGCCCGATATGGCCTATTTCGATACAGTTTTTCCACCAATGCCTAGCCGTCCTCTTCAGTAGTCTGCACCTCTCACTGGCTTCAGAAGGGCAGTAGTTTCCATTATCAATCAGTACGATAACACAAACTCTTGCCCCCGATTCCACTGAGCATGCATTATGACTGGTGCTTTTGTGATGTAAAGCACAATTGCACAATTTATATACTGTGTGTGTGTGTGTGTGAGAGAGAGAGAGAGAGAGAGAGAGAGAGAGAGAGAGAGAGAGAGAGAGAGAGAGAGAGAGAATGTGATTGCGTATGTTGGGAGAGAGGAAGAGGGAGTGAGTTGTTGTTGTTGTTGTGGTCTTCAGTCCTGAGACTGATTTGATGCAGTTCTCCATGCTACTCTATTCCGTGCAAGCTTCATCATCTCCCAGTACCTACTGCAACCTACATCCTTCTGAATCTGCTTAGTGTATTCATTTCTTGGTATCCCTCTACGATTTTTACCCTCCACGCTGCCCTCCAATACCAAATTGATGATCCCTTGATGCCTCAGAACATGTCCTACCAACCAATCCCTTCTTCTTGTCAAGTTGTGCCACAAACTTCTCCCAAACCTATTCAACACCTCCTCATTAGTTATGAGATCTACCCATCTAATCTTCAGAATTCTTCTGTAGCACCACATTTCAAAAGCTTCTATTCTCTTCTTGTCCAAACTATTTATCGTCCACGTTTCACTTCCATACATGGCTACACTCCATACAAATACTTTCAGAAACGACTTCCTGACAAATCAATACTCGATTTAACAAATTTCTCTTCTTCAGAAACGCTTTCCTTGCCATTGCCAGTCTACATTTTATATCCTCTCTACTTCGCCCATCATCAGTTATTTTGCTCCCCAAATAGCAAAACCCCTTTACTACTTTAAGCGTCTCATTTCCTAATCTAATTCCCTCAGTATCACCCCACTTAATTCGACTACATTCCATTATCCGCATTTTGCTTTTGTTGATGTTCATCTTATATCCTCCTTTCAAGACACTGTCCATTCCATTCAACTGCTCTTCAAAGTCCCGTGCTGTCTCTGACGGAATTACAATGTCATCGGCAAACCTCAAAGTTTTTCTTTCTTCTCCGTGGATTTTAATACCTACTCCGAATTTTCCTTTTGTTTCCTTTACTGCTTGCTCAATATACAGATAGGCTACAACCCTGTCTCACTCCCTTTCCAACCACTGCTTCCCTTTTGTGCCCCTCGACTCTCATAACTGCCATCTGGTTTCTGTACAAATTGTAAATAGCCTTTCGCTCCCTGTATTTTACCCCTGCCACCTTCAGAATTTGAAAGAGTGTATTCCAGTCAACATTGTCAAAAGCTTTCTCTAAGTCTACAAATGCTAGAATCGTAGGTTTGCCTTTTCTTAATCTAGCTTCTAAGATAAGTCGTAGGGTCAGTATTGCCTCGCGTGTTCCAATATTTCTACGGAATCCAGACTGATCTTCCCCGAGGTCAGCTTCTACCAGTTTTTCCATTCATCTGTAGAGAATACGCGTTAGTATTTTGCATCTGTGACTTATTAAACTGATTGTTCGGTAATTTTCACATCTGTCAGCACCTGCTTTCTTTGGGATTGGAATTATTATTTTCTTCTTGAAGTCTGAGGGTATTTCGCCTGTCTCATACATCTTTCTCACCAGATGGTACAGTTTTTTCAGGACTGGCTCTCCCAAGGCCATCAGTAGTTCTAATGGAATGTTGTCTACTCCCGCGGCCTTGTTTCAACTCAGGTCTTTCAGTGCTCTGTCAAACTCTTCACGCAGTATCATATCTCCAATTTCATCTTCATCTACATCCTCTTCCATTTCCATAATATTGTCCTCAAGTACATCGCCCTTGTATAGACCCTCTATATACTCCTTCCACCTTGCTGCTTTTCCTTCTTTGCTTAGAACTGGGTTTCCATCTGAGCTCTTGATATTCCTACAAGTGGTTCTCTTTTCTCCAAAGGTCTCTTTAATTTTCCTGTAGGCAGTATCTACCTTACCCCTAGTGAGATAAGCCTCTACATCCTTACATTTGTCCTCTAGCCATCCCTGTTTAGCCATTTTGCACTTCCTGTCGATCTCGTTTTTGAGACGTTTGTAATCCTTTTTGCCTGCTTCATTTAATGCACTTTTACATTTCCTCCTTTCATCAATTAAATTCAATATTTCTTCTGTTACCCAAGGATTTCTATTAGCCCTCGTCTTTTTACCTACTAGTTCCTCCGCTGCCTTCATCACTTCATTTCTCAAAGCTACCCATTCTTCTTCTACTGTATTTCTTTCCCCCATTCTTGTCAATTGTTCCCTTATGCTCTCCCTGTAACTCTGTACAACCTCTGGTTCTTTCAGTTTATCCATGTCCCATCTCCTTAAATTCCCACCTTTTTGCAGTTTCTTCAGTTTTAATCTACAGTTCATAACCAATAGATTGTGATCAGAGTCCACATCTGCCCCTGGAAATGTTTTACAATTTAAAACCTGGTTCTTAAATCTCTGTCTTACCATTATGTAATCTATCTGAAATCTGTCAGTATCTCCAGGCTTCACCCACGTATACAACCTTCTTTTATGATTCTTGAACCAAGTGTTAGCTATGAGTAAGTTGTGCTCTGTGCAAAATTCTACCAGACGGCTTCCTCTTTCATTTCTTAGCCCCAATCCATCTTCACCTACCACGTTTCCTTCTCTCCCTTTTCCTACTACCGAATTCCAGTCACCCATGACTATTAAATTTTCGTCTCCCTTCACTATCTGAATAATTTCTTTTATTTCACCATACATTTCTTCAATTTCTTCGTCATCTGCAGAGCTAGTTGGCATATAAACTTGTACTACTGTAGTAGGCATGGGTTTCGTGTCTATCTTGACCACAATAATGCGTTCGCTATGCTGTTTGTAGTAGCTTACCTGCACTCCTATTTTTTTATTCATCATTAAACCTACTCCTGCATTACCCCTATTTGATTTTGTATTTATAACCCTGTATTCACCTGACTAAAAGTCTTGTTCCTCCTGCCACCGAACTTCACTATATCTAATCTATCCATTTCCCTTTTTAAATTTTCTAATCTACCTGCCCGATTAAGCGATCTGACATTCCATGCTCCGATCCATAGAACGCCAGTTTTCCTGATAACGATGTCCTCTTGAGTAATCCCTGCCCGTAGATCCGAATGGGGGACTATTTTACCTCCGTAATATTTTACCCAAGAGGACGCCATCATCATTTAATCATCCAGTAAAGCTGCATGCCCTCAGGAAAAATTACGGCCGTAGTTTCCCCTTGCTTTCAGCTGTTCACAGTGCCAGCACAGCAAGGTTGCTTTGGTTAGTGTTACAAGGCCAGATCAGTCAGGGGGGAGTTAGAGGTGCGCAAAGACGAGGTTATCAGTGCCCCCACTTAAACTGAAGACAATTTATTGTTACAATGAGCAACACAAGTGTATTAAATAAAAAATCACAAGTTTAACTAGGTAACGAGATGGACAAAGAAACTAGTTACAAAATTGGATAAATAAATAACGGTAAGATGTAAAACAAATGAAGTACTACAAATCGGATTAAAAATCACTGTGAAGTATTTTAATGCGATGGAAAGTTACAAACTGAATTCTTACCCAACCCATGTCCTGCATATTATGTTGAGTAAGTAAGAAGTATTAACTCCATAATATCATTAGCAGAGACAGTGCGCTCTTGTTGTCGAGGCTCGCGACAAGCGCAGCGATCAGCAGTGCCCAATGCCGCCGCGATTTATTTATGTTGGCTGAGCGTGGACACTGCAGCAGATGCTTCGCCATAAACAGAAAGAAATCACCTTGGTTCTGAATGCAGTGAGCGGATATCACTGCCTGCATGTTCTTTTAGTAACCAATGTGAGACTCTACTTACAGGTGCCATGGAGCAATTGGAACAGGTATCATGTCATTAGTCATCAGTATATTGGCCAGTGATGAAATGTCCACTCTATTTGAATGCCAAGAAAATAGGAAACGTCTCACAGAGTGATGTGAGGTGATACCAAAATTTATCCAACACACAAAAATTAACTACAGAGCTTTCATGCACGCAGTAGCAGCACCCAAGGAAATATTGTCTTGGAAGCGTATACTACTTTTTTTCCTCTCATATTAATGCCCTTGTTTTAGAATGATGTGAGAAAATAAACACAAAAAACTGAAGTTTCTGAGAAGCATATAAGTCATTTCCTCTTCTCATATCACAGCTTTTGTTTTAGTGTGAAGTGAAAAGCGAAACAGTTTAGCATTCTGAAGCATAATATGACACTTGAACACCTGATTCTTATCATAGGCCCTATCGAAAATGCAAAAAGCAGGGAGCTCTCCCGTCTTTTGTACAACAGTCTGTTTTCTTTCATGCATTACTATTGCTGGCAGATTCGTATCGAGTTCTTCAGCAGAATGAGCCTTACGTTATTGTGCTAATTACAGTATGGAAATAAATTCAACAAAGACGAGTTCCCCTAGAGCAGTGAAGGTAATTGCACATGTCTGTATTCAGCAATGACTGCCAGTTGCCACAACATTTTACAGAATTCATGGGGCAGGCAACACAACTGCGAGAGCACTTCAGACTTCATTGAGAAAGTTGTCACGAGACGGACGGAAACGTCAAGTTAACATCACTTTCCGAGTCATATTCAATCCAAAATGACGTGTTATTAAAGTAGTTGAGTGTTCTAGCAATTACTCTTTGATAGTTCCAATATGTGTATTCCGGTATCCAAAAGAACCAGTTAGTGTGAAACCATCGGAAACTACATTAATATCAAACTGCAAGAACTCTTGACAATACATGGACTCTTCCCTTCGCTGGGTAGCCTCTTACTGTTATTTAGGATTCTCTCTGTCCTAGGCGTAATGCAAATGCACTCATAAGGTGCTTTCCACTATTCTTGGCAAACATCAGCAACCTGTAAGTACCGCGAGTAACAACTGTGTGATGATGATGGTACAGATTGTCAGTGGATGTGGTGGTGTTGTTGTCAAACTGCTTACAGTAACGTTAATGGTGGTGCACATAATCTATCGCTGGCTACCTAAATAAAGATAGTGTGGTGGCGTTGTCGCTTCTCTTTATTTGGCATCAGCTCGAGTAATCCGATTTAACGAACATAGTACTCCATTCACGAGCTGCTAATGATACAGTATGACTACAGAGATCATTGTGTGGGGATTACATTAATTTTGCAGTGAATTGTTTGACAAATATTACCTCAGCTACGCAGCTGCAATGACTCACTTATACAGGTACTCTATGTTGCACTTGGTTAAATGATCAGCTCCCTACAATCCTGCTTCTACTGTTCGTAAATGCTTGTATACAGACCATTCGTTACTTGATTAAATATGTGCTACAATCTGATTCACATGTATATGACACGGGATAGCACCATCACAAAGCAATGACTAAGGAATGGATGCCATTGTGGTCCCATTACACTGATGGCAAGACAAATGTTCACAAATCACCTGTATTGCCTCAAAAACCAATTGCATCTTAAATATCGAAGGACAGACATCCACACTGTCACACGACATTGAAATACAGCAATGGCAGCAGATGAAAATTTGTGCCCGACTGGGGTTTGAACCTGGACCTCCTGCTTAGCAGGCAGACGCACTGACCATTGCACTATCGGGACAAAGCCAACCTGCCTGCAAGACCTATCTACACACGCTCCTCATCGGACACAAATTCCCACCTTTGCCGCATACCATGCACATGGTACCCCCCATCCATTATTCCACTGTTCGCAGCCACACTGTATTCCCGCAAGGGTTCAGACGATGACGTGCGTCTAACACTGAAAATTTGCAACGGCTTGTCAAGACCTGAATAACTATACTGGATGTTTCAGAAGGAATAGTAAATATTGTAGGAGGTGGCAGTTAGACAATTTGCAGAAAAAAATGTCATATAACACGTGTGCAATTTTTATTGAGTACATACAGCTGGGTTCAATGCATTTTCATTTTTTTTTTTGGTCCTAACAGGATGCCGTTGCCTACTTTTCCTCCAAAATGAGCTTCCAGCATTACTGGAGCATGACGGGGCTCCAGCACATTCTAGTCATCAGGTGACACATCATCCAAACATAACATTTCCTGGAAGATGGATTGGTAGATTGGGCACTTTTTTTAGCCACCGAGGTCCCCGGACCTTATCCCTTTGGATTTTTGGCAGAGAGGATGGTTGAAAGGCGAAGTCCACACAGAAAAAGTAAACCCGAGAGCCAATTTGATAGTTCAGATTATGAATAACGCAGCCCTCATAAAAGAAGGCAAAGACGATCTCAGAAGAGCTACACATGATGTTATCAAGAGAAATCAAAAGTGCATCCAAGTTGGTGGGGAAATTTTTGAAACTAAGCTTTGAACGTCCTCACCTGCCTTTGCTTTGAGTTTGTTAGCATTACATACCAACACATGTATCTCTGTACTCTATAAAATGTGGACACATTTATATGGAATTTATGCAATTCGTCCATATTACCACCTGCCAAAATATATACTATTCCTCCTGAAACACCCTGTATATGCATATATGAGTGGTATCTGTTCTTTCGGACATGTCCGAAAGAACAGAACCCCCCCCCCCCCCCCCCCCCCCCACACACACACACACACACACACACACACACACACACACACACACACACACACACACAGAGATATTTCTATGTTACGTGCTATTCAGAAAATGTTTGGAAATTCAGTGATAGTGATGGACTGGAGCTGCATTAAGCTACTCATTTCACTAGAGATACACACATCAAAAAAAGTTTCGCAATACCCTGGTTCCCAGAGATCCTGAAAACAACTGACTATGGATACTGTACCACAGACACAGTCCCTTTGACTGTTCACAGATGTCACTAAACCCACCCAAAGATGTAAACAACCATGCATGAGCAGCGCCTATTAGGCGGAGAGGGTCTGACAGACAATCAGTTACAGTCATTCCACCATGAAGGAGGTACACAGCTCATGTTGTCTGTAGTTCAACCATGTCTAGACAGTCAATATTGCAGTTCGATCACGTCGGTGTTGTTAATTTGTGCCAGGAGGTGCGTTCAGAACGTGCGTTCAGAACGTGCGTTCAGAACGTGCGTGCAGAACGTGCGTGCAGAACGTGCGTGCAGAACGTGCGTGCAGAACGTGCGTGCAGAACGTGCGTGCAGAACGTGCGTGCAGAAAGTGCGTGCAGAAAGTGCGTGCAGAAAGTGCGTGCAGAAAGTGCGTGCAGAAAGTGCGTTCAGAAAGTGCGTTCAGAAAGTGCATTCAGAAAGTGCGTTCAGAAAGTGCATTCAGAAAGTGCATTCAGAAAGTGCGTTCAGAAAGTGTTCAGGTGTCTCAGAGTGAACCAAAGCTATGTTGTTCAGACATGGAGGAGGTACAGAGAGACAGGAACTGTCAATGACATGCCTCACTCAGGCCGCCCAAGGGCTACTACTGCAATGGATGACCGCTACCTACGGATTATGGCTCAGAGGAACACTGACAGCAACACCACTATGTTGAATAATGTTTTAGTGCAGCCACAGGATGTCTTGTTATGACACAAACTACGTGCAATAGGCTGCATGATGCGCAAATTCACTCCCAACGTCCACGGTGAAGTCCATCTTTGCAGCCACGACACCATGCCAAATGAACCGCTCAGGATTGGCATCACGTTCTCTTCACTGATGAGTGTCGCATATACCTTCAACCAGACAATCATCAGAGATGTGTTTGGAGGCAACCCTGTCAGGCTGAATGTCTTACACACACACACACACACACACACACACACACACACACACACACAGTCCAGCACATGCAGCAAGGTGGAGGTTCCCTGCCGTCTTGTGACTAATAGTGCAATCATATCAGCAGCATATTGGCAAGGCATTTGTCTTCATGGACGACAATTCGTGTCCCATCGTGCACATCTTGTGAATGACTTCGTTCAGGATAACGACATCACAGGACTAGAGTGGCCAGCTTGTTCTCCAGACATTAACCTAATCAAACAGGCCTGGGATAGATTGAAAAGGGCTGTTTATGGATGACATGACCCACCAACCACTCTGACGGATCTACACCAAATCGCAGTTGAGGAGTGGGACAATCTGGACCAACAGCTCCTTGATGAACTTGTGGATAGCATGCCACATCGAATACAGGCATGCATCACTGCAAGAGGGTGTGCTACTGGGTATTAGAGATACCGAAGTGTACAGCAATCTGGACCACCACCGCTGAAGGACTCGCTGTGTTTTGGTACAACATGCAATGTGTGGTTTTCATGAGCAATAAAAAGGGCGGATATAATGTTTATGTTGATCTCTATTCCAATTTTCTGTACAGGTTCAGGAACTCTTGGAACCGAGGTGATGCAAAACTTTTTCTGATGTGTGTAATTGCAATTTTCTACACTATTCACGTTTAATAAGTGACAGCAAATTGGAAGATTTACGTTTCCGAGATGGTTAATCTATGTGTTAATTAGAGTGTCTCTCATCATTTACTTTGTGGGAAACCTGCTTCTTTCCGCCCTAGCCTATACCACAGCAATGAGCGAATGCTCACATTGTTGATATTTCACTGGATGTGCTACTGCAACTGTATCCAACGATTCAAATCCCGTGGGAAAAGTGTATTTCAAGTCAGATGGTTTTGCTCCTCCTCTACTGTCACTGACAACGATCACAATGAAATTAAGTATAGGAATCCTACGGGATCCCTGAGTTCATAGTTCGGTGCTGTGCAGATGAAAAAAGTAGTTTTTCACAATTATCAGATGACGAATGGAGTTTCTCAGATTCTACTAATTGTGACTGCATTATTAACTGTTGGATCACAGGCGCTTTTTCTGACACTTATTGTAAGCTTTTTTTTTTTAATGTTAGAGCTGGAAGAATAGAAACATTAAATTTTCACCATATGGAATATTCGAATTCACCTTAGGTCTTCACATTTTGAGCAACGGCAGAGTATCCATGAGAAAAACTGACACCAAGAAGCCAGATCATGCCTGTCTTCTGGTGGGTGTGTCAATGACAGTGATCTCAATAACAATATTGTAAAGCAAAGCTACATTGTGAACTCAACCACTGGAGAAGCTCCAAAATTGTGAATTGCATCTGGTAAATATGCTTTCAAGATTCTGGTCCAATTAAGACAGTAAAACACAAACAATTGTGACAGTTATTAATTTATGACTCTTTGTTTGCACTCAGTGCACTGATGTATTATATTCTAGGTCCTGCATCTAGTTACAGAAATGGGAATAAGACTCACTGACATATATTGAGGATATTCCAGCCCTTGCCACCCACAGCTTTGAGACGAAGCTATAGTCACTTCCGAGGTCACTCACAGAACACACCAGCTGATATCCTTCCTAGTAGTATAACTGAAACTTGGCAACAACGCAGAATATGTTTGGCAACTCTGTGGGCGACGAGTTACTTCCTTGATGGCACAGAACTATCCTGCTAAATTCACTTGATACTATCGTGTCATTTCAACTGAATAGCATGAGTAACTATCTTTTGAGATGTGACGTATAGATAACAGTTAGTGCTTTTGAGTCCACAAAAGTAGTTCGACACGGGAAATGCAACTACTCTCATTTCTTATGTTGTGACTTATCTGTCGTAGTGGCTACTGGCCAATAAGTAAGACATCTGCTGTGCACCTCTTCGCAGCTCCGAGGTAATGTGCTTGCTTACGAGGTGCTAAGCTGATTTCGTTCGCCTTTCGAGACTCACTGAAAGTCAGATATTTATTCGTTTGTAGCAGAACTGCAAGCAGGCAGATAGAAACTCAATAAGAGAATTGTAAGACAATGCTCGAAGAAAATTCGTCTTGCTATTTTCATGTACGCCTTAGAATCAGAGCAAAAACCTTATAGTACTGCAAAATTCTTAATGCCACTTTTGTTTTCTGCCAACATATTTTTTGTTGTTGCGAATACATAATTTTATCTGTGAACTGCCACATTTTCATAATACTAGAGTACGATACAGGACATGAAGTAAATACAAACCATTTCGAAGTCAAAAGTCATAATATCCTACTAATTAGAGTTAAAATAGGCACAATCGTCTTCCAGGCACTCAATGCTTTATTAAGATAGACTGCCATCGTGATGTTTCTGTAGTAAGCTGAATTTAATTTATATTATTACAGAGAATATTTTAAATGTGTATTCCAATATTTTACTGAACATAACAGTAATCATCAAAGAGAAATTAATCAGCAACAGTACATTTTTACACAATATCTAAAACAATCTGACAATGCTAAAGTAATTTACAAATTCTACCCCTATAGAAACCTACTAGTTCTAACAATGTCATTAAACGAGTGTAGTCGGAAGAGCAGTTTTGTCTAGAAATGAACTGCCTTGCTGGTTGATCGATCGAGAGTGGGAAAGGTAAAATTTTGCCAGTATACCATCATAGGGACAAATGCCTGAGAGATGACATCCCTATCAATACAAGTACCTGATAGATGACTTCCCTCTCAGTCTCTTGAATAATTTTGTTTGTCAAATCAACAGAGCACGTTATCGTGCAGTAGCACACGTGCTGTAGTTTTGTCAGTTGATTTTCTTACACTGCGACTGAAAGGTGTCTCAGTTGTTGGCAAGAAATTCCAGCTGTGATGGACACACACTTGGGGAAGAATTCGTAGTGCGAAGCACACTTTTGGAGCTATCAAATGGAAAATATTATGTCGACACTACTCTTTCCTCGAGTTAGTCGTTTGGTAGGGCTCAGCTTTCCATTTCTTCTTAGGAAGTTGACAGTAAAGGCATCATAACTCGTCACCAGTAACAGTATTGGATTGGAATGCTCACTGTGGACTTGATGACGTTCAAGTGAAATTGCAATAATAGTCACTCCATTGATTTTTATTGTCACGAATTAGAGCATGCAATACTCCTACACCGGACTTCTGAATCTTGCCTGTTGAATGCAAATAATACATGATGGTTAAATGGTAATGCATCACTTATATCAGTAGTGGAAAATCATTCATGTCAGAACGATCTTTGCTGTAATAAGAATCTCTCACTCCACTAACAGTTCAAATCTTTCGAGCTGACTGCTCTGCATTGACCCCTCTATTGTACCAAAACTAAATATTGTGTTGCAGCTGTTTCGCTGTTTTCCACTTGCAACCCAATTTTACAATGCTTAACCGTAGATCTTGATTTTCAACTACGCAAAATCCATTGCTTAACTGCAAGATTATAACTAGAACTTCAAATTCGAAAATGACAGCCGATACATACACTGACAGCGTCGCACAGTGTTCACCTGGGTGGTGCCCGATTTCAGGTGGTGGGTGGCGTCTGGCCGGTAGAAGGTGCAGTGCGAGGAAACGGTCAAGCGTAAGCTGTTCTGATCATGACGCAGTCACGAGCTGTGCTGGGGAATTGTTTCTGCAAGTATTTGTTATTACTGGCGGTTGGAAATTGAAGTCAATTATCTTTGATGTTCAATCTGACTCATAACATAAGACTAGGGCCAAAATGTGAAAAAAAAAAAAAAAAAAAAAGAAGCGAAATACAGTTGGATGCGAACACGTGACTATAAGTTTAGAATGCACGACGATTACCTCTAGACCACGGGCTCTCACAACACAACAACATCTTGGAAGTAGACACCACTTCCTCCTGATACTTCCGCATCTTACAGTGTCGCCATATTGTGCAGATACCCGGACTTAGCATTGGCAGGGGCGGTCAGTCTTATAGGCCACCTTAAGTGAACGACTGGCGGCCGGTTGACAGTCAGTTTTTACGTCTAGGACTGTGCATGGGATAGGGAATTCTGTTGCTCCTGTTCCAGATGTTTAGAGCGGTGTGGTAAGTATCAACATTAGCCTCGTCTCAGCACTGCTAGCATCTGCAGAGGGCGGTGTGAACTTCCTAGTGGTGCACCGTTCGAACGGCAACAAAACCAGTACAAAAAAACTTATTTAGTATGCTTTTACAACACAATTTTGTCTCTGACTGTCTCATACACATGTGCAAGTGTGGTGCACACAGCCCAGTTCTACTTTAACTCTCCATTTCAAAGGTGCAGTGCAGTGCATCCCACAGGTTTTACTTTCATTTACAAAACCTAGATGAAGACATGGGTACCGCTGAGGTTCTGAATTGCTATCAGTGGCAGTTATTCAGGTGCACTCCGTGCATTTCCATCACGTGCTAGAGCTCGACCGGCAAACATCTCCGTTATATCTGTAGGGGTTTACTGCACCCCACCTTTCTGTGCTTGTAAGTGGAGAGGACTTAACCACACCCCCTTTTTAAGCATGTTTCCTGCTTTTTCACCACTGCTGCACCAGTTGTGACAGCTATTCTTATACCTGTACTACTACACACATCAAAAAAAGTATTGCATAACCCGAGTTCCCAGAACTCCTAAAGATAGACATTGACTGTAGATATTGTATCACAGACACAGTCCCTTTGACTGTTCAGAGATATCATTGAACCCACCCAAAGATATAAACAACCGTGCGTGAGCTGTGCCTATTACATTGAGGGGGTCTGACAGCTGATCAGTTCTACCAGGAGTACACAGTTCGTGTTGTCTGTAGTTCAACCGTGCCTAGACGGTCAATACTGCAGTTCGATTGCATCTGTGTTGTTACTTTGTGGCAGGAAGAGCTCTCAACAAGGGAAGTGTCCAGGCGTCTCGGAGCAAACCGAACCAATGTTGTCCGGACATGGAGGAGATACAGAGAGACGGGAACTGTTGATAGCACGCCTCACTCGGGCCACCCAAGAGCTACTACTACAGTAGATGACCACTACCTACAGATTATGGCTCTGAGGAACCACGACATCAATGTCACTATGTTGAATAATGCCTTTCGTGCAGCCACATGACGTCATGTTATGACTCAAACTGTGTGTAATAGGCTGCATTATGCGTAACTTCATTCCTGATGTCCATGGCGAGGTCCATCTTTGCCACCAGGACACCGTGCAGTGTGGTACAGATGGGCCCAACAAAATGCCAAATGGACCGTCTGAGGCTGGCATCACATTCTTTTCACTGACGAGTGTCACACATGCCTTTAACCAGACAATCGTCGGAGACGTGTTTGGAGGTAACCCGATCAGGCTGAAAGCCTTACAGACAATGTCCAGCAAGTGCAGCATGGTGGAGGTTCCCTACCGTTTTGGTTTGGCATTACGTGGGGCAGACGTACGTCACTGGTGGTCATGCGAGGCACCGTAACTGCTGTACAATACATGAATGCCATCCTCCAACTGATAGTGCAAGCATATCGGCAGCATATTGCTGAGGCATTCGTCTTCCCGGACGAGGCATTCGTCTTCATGGACGAGGCATTCGTCTTCACGGACGAGGCATTCGTCTTCACGGACGACATTCACGCCCCCGTCGTGCAAATCTTGTGAATGACTTCCTTCAGGATAATGACATCGCTTGACTAGTGTGGCCAGCACGTTCTCCAGACATGAGCCATACCTAACATGCCTGATGTAGATTGAGAAGGGCTGTTTATGGACAATGTGACCCACCAAACACTCTGAGGGATCCACGCTGAATCATCATTGGGGAGTGGGACAATTGGGACTGACAGTGCCTTGATGTGCTTGTGGGTAGTATGCCACAACTAATACAGACATGCATCAATGCAAGAGGGGCTGCTACTGGCTATTAGAGGTACCGGTGTGTACAGCAATCTGGACCACCACCTCTGAAGATCTCACTGTACGGTGGCACAACATGCGATGTGTGGTTTTCGTGAGCAATAAAAAGGGCGGAAATGATGTTTATGTTGATCTCTATTCCAATTTTCTGTACCGAATCTGGAGCTCTTTGAACTGAAGTGATGCAAAACTTTTTTTGATGTGTGTATATCATAATATATTACTACTATTTTATTAAGATCTCAGTTGTTTTATACCTGGGCAACTGGTATTTGTGTATTATACTATATTACAATTATTGTGATCACAGTATATTATAATTACTGATGATATATGATATATTGTATTAAAGATATGGACCTATGTATAGGAAACAGCTACGCCGATGGACATACTGAAAAGAACAGAAGAAGAGGAAGGGGCTGCCAAGAATTTGGTGGAATGCAAAGAGAAAGTACCACAACCTAATGATGATGGGTTCGAGGAGTCCGACGGTCAGATTTCAGAGAGCGAACATGACAGTGACTCAAGTACGGATGCCAGCAATGATGAAACTGATGGGGGAATCAGATGTGAAGATTTCTATCTCGGAAAGGATGGGGTCACTAACTGGACAAAGAAACATCCAGCTCGCAGGAGATCCAGACCAGATTGTGGAACGTAATCATAGAGGTTTCCGGACCAATGAGAAACACAAAGAATAGGAAGTCTCTCGAGGAATTCCTCCATCTTTTAATTTCCTCCGAGACTGTCCACATTATCGTAAACTGTACTGACAAGAAGATTGAGAAGTGTACTGAAAACTACAAGAATGAGACAGAAAGGCTGTACAGAAGGACAAGCAAACCTGAAGCTGAGCCCCCACCAACTGAACCCGTGGATTAAGACACTAACAGAAACTTGCAATTGTTATTGTACATTACGTTTACTATGTAAGCAGTAATTTCACCCTTGAAAATGTTATAAATGTAGAATGCAGTGTAAAACAGCATCTAAGAAATAAAAAATGTAGTAGTAAAAGTCTTACACTAAAAACAAATGAGCAAGAAGGTCATTTGAGAACCTAAAAACAACAAAGCGTCCAGAGAAAACCAAATAGTGGCTGAACTATGGGAAAAGGCTGACAAAAATGGAGTTACATCCCTTAAGTGTGTTTTCGATAAAATCTGGAAAGAAGAAGAGATCCCCACAGGATGGAGAACAGCTCTCATCCACCCTATCCACCAGAAAGGTTTGAAGACAGACCCCAACAATTACAGAGGAATCTCACTGCTGGATATAACGTACAAGATTCTTTCTAAAGTCCTTTTGAACAGGACAGAGCCACAATTGGACCCGCAAATCGGGAAATACCAGGGAGGTTTTAGAAAGGGTAGATCATGTTTGGAACAAATACTAAACCTCAAAAACATTACGGCATACCAAAACTCAAGGTCAAAGACATACGTAATCTCCTTCGTTGATTTCAAACAAGCATATGATTTGATTGATAGAGAATCTCTATTATCAGTCCTGGAAGAAATGGGTTTGGATAAGAAAACAACTAATATTATAAAAGTGACCCTTACAAATACATTTTCGAAAGTTAAATTTATGGGTGAATTATCGGAACCCTTTGAAGTAAAAACGGGGGTGCGACAGGGGGTTGGGCTCTCACTGGTAATACTCAATTGTGCACTGGAGAAAGTAGTCAGAGAATGGAACACAAATATTACTAGTGGTATAAGACTGTGTTGCAAAAAGAAGAACCTTAAAGTAAATTGCATTGCTTTTGCAGATGATATGGCCCTGTTTGCTGAAACAATGGAAGAAGCATGGGAGCAAATCCTTGAACTAAAGAAAGAAGCAGTCTTCACATCTCCTTTGAAAAAACTAAGATATTGACAAACATCAAGTACTCATGTAAATAGCTCAAAGTTCAAGAACAGAAGATTTAAATAGAAAAAGAATTCAAATATCTCAGAGAATGGATTAGTTGGAATGCTGGGGAAAGCAAAGCAATGGAATCTAGAAAAAATAAAACTTGAATTGGCCTTCCAACTAACAAAAAACACATACAACAAAAAATCCCTTTCATGGGGGTCCAAAATTACACATTAAAAGACAGTGATTAAGCCAGAAGCACTGTATGCAGCAGAAACACTTAACATGAATTTCAAAGGCCAAATGGAGAAACTTGAGCTAAAGGAAAGAAAAATTTTAAAAAAAAATCATTGGGCCAAAATTTCAAGACAGTAAGAGTATATACATCAAAAATGAAACACTCTACAAGAAAATTGAAAAACTTTCAGATTCTATGCGAAAAAGGAGAATAAATTTTTATGGTCATCTTCTCAGAATTAATTCCAACAGATTAACTAAACAAATCTTCGACTTCTTCTGTAACCGCAAAACAAAACCCAACTGGTTTAAAGAAACTGAGAAAGACCTAGTAGAATTAAAGTTTTCAGAAAATTCACTTATTGATCGAACAGCTAAATTAATTGCTAAAGATGAAAACATAAGGTTCCAAGATAAATCTACACAAAAGTCCAAACCCTTCATCTCGGAAGAAGAGAGGAGAAGATCAGAAAGAATGAAGAAATACTAGGCCCTAAGAAAAGAACAACGCACAAAGAAATGATTGATCCAGTGTACCCCAAAGAGCGTGAAACGAAAGAAGAAGATGAAAAAAATAAGCAAGATACCTGCACGGGTGCAGTGCACCCCACCTTTGTACTAGTCGTACACAATCAACCTTTCTAATGCGATGTTAAGAAGTTGGTCTTTGGCTCAGGACCCACTGGTCACTACTCATCTGGATGACAAGACATTACAAATAACTCTAATCACAAGACAGTTATTCGATAAAATGTGTGTTAACTGGAGCATCACGATTAAACAGCAGCTGGCTAATCAGTACTCACAGCCGTGGGCATCCAGCAGCTCGCGGGCAGAAGGCGGTCGATCCGGATCCTCTCCCTCGCGCGGGGGCGGCAGTAGGAAGCCGTAGGTGCCCTCCAGCACCCGTCGGGGGATCAGGCTGGCGACGAGCGCGACGGGCGGCACGCAGTCTCGCATCTGGTCCACCGGCAGCACGCCCCAACACACCATCTCCGCCTTGCTGAGCGCGAAGCTCGGCATCACCAGCCCGGGGCAGTCGCAAAGCATCAGCTCCTTCGTCAAGAACAGCGTCTGCAACACCGTCTCACCATCACCGATGTGCCTCCAGGAACAGTACACATCAGTCTATAGTGGTGGTGGTGGTAGCTTCGGCAGCTTCGTTGTAGGTGGGGAACGGGTGTGGTGGTTAGGACGGTAAAGTTACAGGCCTCGCTAACGAGCTCATCCACATCTCGTCCGATATGGCCTCGTGTACCTGTCGCCACATTTCCGAGTGTCACTGCGAGTCCGACTACCGCCTCAGTAAGCTCTGTAGTAAGACCCACAAGGGTGAGCCTGTAGACACCGTCTCACTGTCTCGTGAGATGTGTGAAGAACAAACATTATCGTATTTACTCGAATGTGAACCGCAATTTTTTCTGGTTTTTGTAATCCGAAAAACCATCTGCGGCTTAGAATTGAGTGCAAAGTAAGCGGAAATTCTGAAAAATGATGGTAGGTGGCACCACAACTAACTTCTGCCGTTGAATATATGTAGTGCTACACAGGCATGTTTTGCAGGCACAATGATAAATACTGGTGCCTACACCTATGCATCAGTAAAAAAAAAGGTGGAAGACGAGGATTTTTTCTCCGCCCCGAGTTTCGACCGCTGCATTTTCATACATTATCCAACGAAGGAAATACAAATTTCGTATTGTTCATCTTTGAATGTAGCAGCTTTTCAATGTACTATAAAAATCCGACTGGCAAGACTGTTTGGTATGTTTGTCAATATGGCCAACTTTACGTTCTGAATTTTTTCCTACCTGTGAGAAGAGATGGTTGCTAATAGGAACTTTTATGAATTGTGAATCACATGCAGTATTCTCTTCAACATAAGAATAATATGAATATAAACATTTTGTCATGTATTCTTTCATGTTTGCAGCTATTTCATTTAAACCCTGTCTGCCTAATAAACTATGAAACTAGAGTGAGACAACAGCAAACGCGGAAGAATACACATTATATTCGTATTATTCTTATGTCTAATAGTGATACAGTCAGAAATGAAGCACGGCAATTGACTAGATTTTAAAATCTAACGTGACTCTAATTTTGGTGCAGAATGTAATGTACTAAAAGAGGCGTCTGCAAAGATTTTGAAATGGAGAAAAATTTTCACTAAACTCTCGTTCAGAACATCATCTATCATATGCAGTCTATTATTTGGTTCTTGTTGATCGTTATCAAAGAAAGCAGCAGTGTAAGTAACAACAAATAGCAGTCTCTTGCCAATGTTTTGCTAATGAGACGATTTTCTCTCTCTCTCTCTCTCTCTCTCTCTCTCTCTCTCTCTCTCTCTCTTTTTTTTTTTTTTTTTTTTTTTTTGAAGTGGCGGTACCATGCACAAAAGCAAGCCATGCGGCGAGCGGCGACAGGCCGTAAACACTCATTATCAGAAAGCAACAAAATGGCACAATACAGTAATGCATTATGAGTCTCTTGCCATTGTTTTGCTTATGAAACAATTCTTCTCTTTTTTTAAAATTTGTAAGCTGCGGTAGCGCGCACAAAAGCAAGCCACGCTGCGAGCGGCGACAGGTCGTAAACGCTCATTATCATAATTCGACAAACAATGCACGACACAGTACCATAATGCATTATGAGCTTAGAATGACAAACACCTATAACAAAGAGAATGGCACTTATCAGATCAAAGAAAAATAAGCAATCAATTCAAACCAGACGAAGCACGTGAAAAAGGAAGGGTACCCGTATAAATACGGACGGAGCACCTGACGCATAGCAGTGTCTACTTGGTAAAGCTTAACTGCTAAGCTTACGACTCGAACCTAACTACTGTAGCTGTATCGTCATTCATTTGACCTAAATTATGTCTCATATTATAATGGACCAACAGTGTTTCGATTTGGAGGTGTGGCCTAAAACTTTTCTCTCGCCTTGAATTTCGAGTCTCAAATTTCAGGTGCGGCTTAGATTCGGGAAAATTTTTTTTCTTTGATTTAGAGTCTCATTTTTCAGGTGCGGCTTAGATTCGAATGCGGCTTAGATTCGAGTAAATACGGTAGCATCAAATTTCCGGCCAATTTCACTTTTGCCAGCATTCTCAAAAAGTTTAGAAAAAGTAATGTACAATCAGCTTTATAACCATCTTATCTCAAATAACATACTGTCACAGTTGCAGTTCAGATTTCTAAAGGGTTCTGATATTGAGAAGGCTATCTACACTTACAGTGAAAATGTGCTTAATTCATTAGACAAAAAATTGCAGGTAACTGGTATATTTTGTGATCTGTCAAAGGCATCTGACTGTGTAAATCACAATATCCTTTTAATTTAATTAGAATAATATGGTGTAACAGGAAATGCTGCAAATCTTATATCTCTGGCAGGAAACAAAGGGTGTTATTAGGAAAGAGACATGTATGAAGCTATCAGGTGTCATCCAACTGGGAACTAATTACATGTGGGGTCCCACAAGGTTCCATTTTAGGGCTCTTACTCTTTCTTGTGTATATCAATGACCTTTCATCAGTAACATTACCGGAAGCCAATTTTGTTTTGTTTGCCGATGATACGAACATTGCAATAAATAGCAAATCAAGTGTAGTCTTAGAAAGGTCAGCTAATAAAATATTTGTTGACATTAATCCCTCGTTCCTAGCCAATTCTTTGTCACTAAACTTTGAAAAAACACACTACATGCAGTTCAGAACTTGTAAGGGGTGTCCCACGAGTATATGCCTAACATACGATGACAAGCAGATAGAAGAAGTGGACAGTGTTAAATTCTTGGGATTACAGTTTGATAATAAATTCAACTGGGAGGAGCACACCACCGAACTGCTGAAGCGTCTTAACAAATCTCTATTTGCAATGTGAATTGTGTCAGACGTAGGGGATATAAAAATGAAAACGCTGGCATACTACGCTTACTTTCATTCCATAATGTCATATGGGATTATTTTTTGGGGCAGTTTATCAAGCCAAGCTAAAGTTTTCTGGGCACAAAAATGGGCAGTAAGAGTTATATGTGGTGTGAACTCAAGAACATCCTGCAGAAGCCTGTTTAGGGAACTAGAGATACTAACTACTGCTTCCCAACATATTTATTCCTTAATGAAATTTGTCATTAAAAATATATCACTTTTTCAAACCTACAGCTCAATTCTTGGAATCATTACTAGAAATAAGAATAATCTTCACAAGGATTCAAAGTCACTTACTCTTGTACAAAAAGGTGTAACAACCAATGAAATTTAGTTTAAGAGAAACCAAAAGGATTTATTGGTGGCCAACGCCTTCTACTCCATTGATGAATTTCTCAGTAGGACCAACTGATTGTGTGTGTGTGTGTGTGTGTGTGTGTGTGTGTGTGTGTGTGTGTGTGTGGGAGGGGGGGGGGTGTAAGTAAGTAATGTAGATCTGTTACATGTTTATTACCTCATAAATAAAAAAAAACCTTTTTTATTTTAAATTCAGTGCTTTATTGTTTGTAAAATGATTCTTTCATATAGTGTACATTAAAAAAATGACGCTCATTCCACTTGGGACCTGTGGAAGGTACATTAGCTTATTTGTTTGAGTTGCAAATATTTGTCATGTATTGTTGTTTTTCTGACGTGATCCACATCCTGGAGGACCTCCTCACTATGGATCAATTGGAATGAAAGTAAATCTGATCTAAAAGGAGGCCCACAAAAATTCCTAAATACAATCTGCAATTAGTATCATTCCGAGCTGCAATAACTAGCATAAATATTTATTGTAACTAAATAAATAATGTCAGCGTACAGATCACAGTGAGACGCTGTAGCGAAACAATGGCACAAAATGTTAATTTGGCAGGTTATACAAGGATGATGATATGTGATTTAAATGGTTAATATTTCACTTCAGATTCAAACTGAGACAACAGAATGCACAAGATGAATATACACGATTACCAACTGCAGATCATATACGTGCCCTCAAATTAGTAGTCGGAGAGAACTGAACACAGAATAATAATAGGCATCTGATATCTGCATCTTGTTACTGAAGTCAAGTGATCCACTGACTAGACTGGATTCAGAATCCAACAAATAGCATCAAATGATATTAAATTTACAAGGGATTCCCAATACATGTTATAAAAATGAATCAACTTGATCTATCAGAAAATTAGTGGAAGTAGAAAATAAACTGAATGAGTTGTTAATTTGTTTGGAAGATCTCAGCAGCTGAAAGTAAATTGATGTCAGTTATCTGTGTAAAGACTGTACAACCACAGAGACAGAAAATCTTAATGCATGTGGTTACAAATTAGCTGAAAATACATGTCGACCAAATATGAGTAACGCAGACTGTTACATAAATGTTAATAATAGTAAATTATTATTATTATTCTTTCTTTTCTCAGACGTTATGTCTGGTCAAAAATTGAAAGTGACGCGGACCTTGATCAAGCGTGACTTCCTTTTAACTGTACGGTATATGTTACATTACATTTAAGAACTTTCGGGTAATTGAACATGTATCAATAATTACAGATTTCTGTAGTTGTACATATATGTTTGGATGTAGCTGTATTGCATTGATGTACTGGTGGATATTGTGTGGTATGACTCCTGTAGTTGATAGTATAATCGGTATGTCAACTTTATCCTGATGCCACATGTCCTTGACTTCCACAGCCAGTTGGATGTATTTTTCAATTTTTTCTCCTGTTTTCTTCTGTATATTTACTGTATTGGGTATGGATATTTCAATTAGTTGTGTTAATTTCTTCTTTTTATTGGTGAGTATGATGTCAGGTTTGTTACGTGGTGTTGTTTTATCTGTTATAATGGTTCTGTTCCAGTATAATTTGTATTCATCATTCTCCAGTACATTTTGTGGTGCATACCTGTATGTGGGAACGTGTTGTTTTATAAGTTTATGTTGTAAGGCAAGTTGTTGGTGTATTATTTTTGCTACATTGTCATGTCTTCTGGGGTATTCTGTATTTGCTAGTATTGCACATCCACTTGTGATGTGATCTACTGTTTCTATTTGTTGTTTGCAAAGTCTGCATTTATCTGTTGTAGTATTGGGATCTTTAATATTATGCTTGCTGTAATATCTGGTGTTTATTGTTTGATCCTGTATTGCAATCACGAATCCTTCAGTCTCACTGTATATATTGCCTTTTCTTAGCCATGTGTTGGATGCGTCTTGATCGATGTGTGGCTGTGTTAGACGATACAGGTGCTTGCCATGTAGTGTTTTCTTTTTCCAATTTACTTTCTTCATATCTGCTGATGTTATGTGATCTAAAGGGTTGTAGAAGTGGTTATGAAATTGCAGTGGTGTAGCCGATGTATTTATATGAGTGATTGCTTTGTGTATTTTGCTAGTTTCTGCTCATTCTAGAAAGAATTTTCTTAAATTGTCTACCTGTCCATAATGCAGGTTTTTTATGTCGATAAATCCTCTTCCTCCTTCCTTCCAGCTTAATGTGAATCTTTCTGTTGCTGAATGTATGTGATGTATTCTATATTTGTGGCATTGTGATCGTGTAAGTGTATTGAGTGCTTCTATGTCTGTGTTACTCCATTTCACTACTCCAAATGAGTAGGTCAATATTGGTATAGCATAAGTATTTATAGCTTTTGTCTTGTTTCTTGCTGTCAATTCTGTTTTCAGTATTTGTGTTAGTCTTTATCTATATTTTTCTTTTAGTTCTTCTTTAATATTTGTATTATCTATTCCTATTTTTGTCTGTATCCTAGATATTTATAGGCAACTGTTTTTTCCATCGCTTCTATGCAGTTGTTGTGGTTATCAAATATGTAATCTTCCTGTTTAGTGTTTTTTCCCTTGACTATGCTATTTTTCTAACATTTGTCTGTTCCAAAAGCTATATTTATATCATTTCTGAATACTTCTGTTATCTTTAGTAATTGGTTGAGTTGCTGATTTGTTGCTGCCAGTAGTTTTAGATCATCCATGTATAGCAAATGAGTGATTTTGTGTGGGTTATGTTCCAGTAATATTGTATCCATAATTTGTATTATTTAGCATGTTGGATAGTGGGTTCAGAGCAAGGCAGAACCAGAAAGGACTTAATGAGTCTCCTTGGTATATTCCACGCTTAATCTGTATTGGCTGTGATGTGATATTATTTGAATTTATTTGGATATTAAGTGTGGTTTTCCAATTTTTCATTACTATGGTTAGGAACTGTATCAATTTAGGATCTACTTTGTATATTTCCAATATTTGTAGTAACCATGAGTGGGGTACACTATCAAAAGCTTTTTGGTAATCAATGTATGCGTAGTGTAGCAACTTTTGTTTAGTTTTAGCTTGATATGTCACCTCTGCATCTATTATCAATTGCTCCTTACATCCTCGTGCTCCTTTGCAACAGCCTTTTTGTTCTTCATTTATAATTTTGTTCTGTGTTATATGTGTCATTAATTTCTGTGTAATGACTGAAGTTAATATTTTGTGTATTGTTGGTAGGCATGTTATGGGGCGATACTTAGCTGGGTTTGCTGTGTCTGCTTGATCTTTAGGTTTCAGATAAGTTATTCCATGTGTAAGTGTATCAGGGAATGTGTATGGGTCTGCAATGTAACTGTTAAATAATTTATGAATATAATAGAGGGAAACATTCCACGTGGGACAAATATATCTAAAAACAAAGATGATGAGACTTACCAAACAAAAGCACTGGCAGGTCGATAGACACACAAACAAACACAAACATACACACAAAATTCTAGCTTTCACAACCAACAGTTGCTTTGTCAGGAAAGAGGGAAGGAGAGGGAAAGACGAAAGGATGTGGGTTTTAAGGGAGAGGGGAAGGAGTCATTCCAATCCCGGGAGCGGAAAGACTTACCTTAGGGGGAAAAAAGGACGGGTATACACTCGCGCGCCCACACACACACACACACACACACACACACACACACACACACACACACACACACACGGATTGGAATGACTCCTTACCCTCTCCCTTAAAACCCACATCCTTTCATCTTTCCCTCTCCTTCCCTCTTTCCTGACGAAGCAACCATTGGTTGCGAAAGCTAGAATTTTGTGTGTATGTTTGTGTTTGTTTGTGTGTCTATCGACCTGCCAGCGCTTTTGTTTGGTAAGTCTCATCATCTTTGTTTTTAGATATGTTAAATAATTTAGTTAGATGTGAATGTGTTGAGGTGAACTTCTTTAGCCAGAAATTCGCTATTTTATCATTTCCAGGGGCTTTCCAATTGTGAGTAGAATTAATTGCTAGGGTGACTTCATGTTGCAAAATTATCACTTCAGGCATTTGTGGTATCATCTTGTATGCGTCTGTTTCTGCTTGTATCCACTGTGCATGCCTGTTATGTTGTACCGGGTTTGACCATATGTTGCTCCAGAAGTGTTCCATGTCTGTTATGTTTGGTGGATTGTCTATTTTAATGTGTGTCTTATCTATTGTCTGGTAAAATTTCTTTTGGTTTGTGTTGAATATTCGGTTTTGTTTCCTTCTATTTTCACTTTTTTTGTATCTTCTAAGCCATTTGGCCAATGCTTGTAATTTCTGCTTCTTTTATCTAATTGCTCTATCGCTTCTTGTTGTGAGATTTTACCTAACCTTTTTCGTTTTTTGTCTGACATTTCATTTCTTATTAATTGTGTTAGCTGTCCGATGTCTTTTCTCAGTTTTTCTATTCTGATCTGTAGCCTGTGTTGCCATGCTGGTTTTGTGGGTTTCTTCTGTGTGTTGGTTGGTTCTGATCTCTGCCTAGTGTGTATATTTATTGTAGTGAGTGCTCCTATATAAACCAGTAGTTGTAACTCTTCCATAGTTGTGTTTTCATTTATTTTGTTGTGTATGATTGTGTCGATAGTTTTTATTGTTGTTTCGACTTGTGGGTTATTTGGCAGTCTATGCAAGAATGGTCTAATGTCTGTATTTGTGTCTTTGTATTCTATATATGTCAGCTGAAATTTTTCTTCTATATCTAACATGTGTGTCACTTCGTGTTCTATTTGTGTTTGTTCTGGTGGCTGTCTTAAGATTTCGTTTTCCTCTGATTGTTTAATTGATGCGTGATGTTCTTTGTTTGTTTGCTCTGGGATGTTTGAGTCCATTACTGTATTTTCTTCTTCTTCTGATTGCACATTATTTTGTTCCAGTATTTGTTGTACTTGTTGTTTGATGTTTTCTAATTCTGACTAGGGTATCCTGTTATTTTTTATTACTACACGGATCTGATCAGCTAGTTGTTGTTCTGTTAAAAATTTTAATTCTGGGTATCTGGTAATAAATGTTGTGTATACTTGTGATCTGTATCCAGTTGTGTTGGTTCCTAGGTTTGTTGCTTGGTAATAACAGAACATGAGGTGTCGATTAACTTCATCTGACCATCTCATCCTTTGTCTTTGTTTTCCTTCTAGAGTGGTTGCAGGAAGCATATCCTGCAAAACACCTCTATTTGGATTTAAATCATTTTCCATGTGGCTAGCAGTGTCGTTACCATTGTGGATGGGCATAGGGTTCAAATGTTGTCCCCGACCATGACAGCGCTCGTCCGAGGCTTCATTAGTTCTGTCCTGAACCAATTATTATTATTATTATTATTATTATTATTATTATTATTATTATCATTATTATTATTTTAAAAATAAGTAAGTTCTATATAGATCAAGATACAAGAGCATATGCTTATGAGTTAATAGTGGAATATGTAATAATTGTGATCATTAGAATATACATGTCTCTGATGATTAACTGGGAAATACTAATTACAATTTTAACAGGTTACTGCTCTGTCTATCAGAGATAAAGAAGGAATTATTAGTTTATGGTGATTTTAATGTGAATTTCTTGAATCCATCTGACAGGAAATGTGATCTAGAGATTATGTTAACCACCAACGTATTCACATAGATAACACAGATAATGTATTCATATGACAAGCTGAAATGATACACACCTGTCTCACCGTAAGAGTATTTTCCAATCTCAGTGCACAGTTAATCACATCACATAATATAGCTGTATGTTGAATTCAGAAACGTTCAAAGAAAAGAATGAGGCTGATTCATGAGCATTATGCAGTGAAATTTATTTCTCTGTTTACTCACTCTTGAAGATTATTTAATATGCAGACAATGGTTTTATGACACTTTACTTGAAATTTTAAACATTTTTATTCACTGAGGTCCAGCAACCGTGTGTTAACTTAATTATGGGATATATAGCCACCTCGGTTGCACAAAATTATTGTCAGATTGACCACAGTTTTGACAGCTCTGGCAGTCTTCATCAGAATAAAAGTTACATAGGATTACCTAGAAACTATAATCACATGGCTTGAAATACAATATACTGAATAGATTTACTTCCATAAAATGTACAGAGTGCTTACATGTAATCACACCATGGGTGATAAACATCTGAGCATTTTTGCTCTCATCAAATAGAAATTGTCACAAGAATAAAAACTGAAATGCAAAAATGTAACATATTTGTCAACTGGAATAAAATATTCCATCAAAATACAATGTCACCGCGAGGTCACTCAGGATTCATACCATCTAGCAAGAAGTGATTGAATTACAGACAAGAGCAAATGCGGCATTGCAAAGACAAATTTTAAACATTAGAAGTAACAACAGGAAGTAGTGCACGAAAGTTACAACATACTGTAACGGTCTTATTTTACAAAAGAAAACAGTTTGAATAATTTACAGAGAAAACATGAAATTGGAAAGGAAAACGATGTTCAAAAGTCTACATTGAGGAGCGAATTGCCATTCAGTCCAGTTTTAGTTAGTGGCTCCATACATTGAAAAAAGTTTTGTTGCGTAACTGCAACTGTTTCTTAAGCACGACATCATCCTTCAGAGATAGGTGTTTAAAAATCTCTCACTCTTCTACGATGTTAAGCCTAAAGCCTTTTTTATCCGAGTACAAGATCTAGATGTGTTTTACATCTTTAGAATTATATCCTGTGATTAACAAATGGCCAGCGAAAGATGAATGTGAACATTTGTGCCTTTCTTGCCTAGATGGTGTTCCTTGAATCTTGTCGAAATAGCTCTGCCTGTCTGGTCTGTGTAATAGGCTGGACAATTGCCGCAAATAATTTTATAAACACCAGAATTCTGCAGAGGGGACAGTGTAGGTTTCAAGTAATGTATGATGTTACTTTTTAAAGAATTATTGGTGGAGAAGGCTACTCCACAGTTATATTTAGTTTGAAATAGACATTGTATCCTGTAAGACGCTGAACCCAGACATGGTATAGATAAAAAAAAAAATTGTTTTCATTAGGTTCATTATCTTCCCCCATGAACCATGGACCTTGCCGTTGGTGGGGAGGCTTGCGTGCCTCAGTGATACAGATGGCCGTACCGTAGGTGCAACCACAACGGAGGGGTATCTGTTGAGAGGCCAGACAAACATGTGGTTCCTGAAGAGGGGCAACAGCCTTTTCAGTAGTTGCAGGGGCAGCAGTCTGGATGATTGACTGATCTGGCTTGTAACATTAACCAAAACAGCCTTGCTGCGCTGGTACTGCGAACGGCTGAAAGCAAGGGGAAACTACAGCTGTAATTTTTCCCAAAGGCATGCAGATTTACTGTATGATTAAATGATGATGGCGTCCTGTTGGGTAAAATATTCCGGAGGTAAAATAGTCCCCCATTCGGATCTCCGGGCGGGGACTACTCAAGAGGACGTCGTATCAGGAGAAAGAAAACTGGCATTCTACGGATCGGAGCGTGGAATGTCAGATCCCTTAAGCGGGCAGGTAGGTTAGAAAATTTAAAAAGGGAAATGGACAGGTTAAAGTTAGATATGGTGGGAATTAGTGAAGTTCGGTGGCAGGAGGAACAAGACTTTTGGTCAGGTGATTACAGGGTTATAAATACAAATTCAAATAGGGGTAATGCAGGAGTACGTTTAATAATGAATAAAAAAATAGGAATGCGGGTTAGCTACTACAAACAGCATAGTGAACGTATTATTGTGGCCAAGATAGACACAAAGCCCATGCCTACTACAGTAGTACAAGTTTATATGCCAACTAGCTCTGCAGATGATGAAGAAATTGATGAAATGTATGACGAGATAAAAGAAATTATTCAGGTAGTGAAGGGACGCGAAAATGTAATAGTCACGCGTGACTGGAATTCGTCAGTAGGAAAAGGGAGAGAAGGAAACATAGTAGGTGAATATCGATTGGGGGGAAGATATGAAAGAGGAAGCCGCCTTGTAGAATTTTGCACAGAGCATAACTTAATCATAGCTAACATTTGGTTCAAGAATCATAAAAGGAGGTTGTATACCTGGAAGAATCCTGGAGATACTAAAAGGTATCAGATAGATTATATAATGGTAAGACAGAGATTTAGGAACCAGGTTTTAAACTGTAACACATTTCCAGGGGCAGATGTGGATTCTGACCACAATCTATTGGTTATGAACTGCAGATTGAAACTGAAGAAACTGCAAAAAGGTGGGAATTTAAGGAGATGGGACCTGGATAAACTGAAAGAACCAGAGGTTGTAGAGAGTTTCAGGGAGAGCATAAGGGAACAATTGACAGGAATGGGGGAAAGAAATACAATAGAAGAAGAATGGGTAGCTCTGAGGGATGAAGTAGTGAAGGCAGCAGAGGATCAAGTAGGTAAAGAGACGCGGGCTACCAGAAATCCTTGGGTAACAGAAGAAATATTGAATTTAATTGATGAAAGGAGAAAATATAAAAATGCAGTAAATGAAGCAGGCAAAAAGGAATACAAACGTCTCAAAAATGAGATCGACAGGAAGTGCAAAATAGCTAAGCAGGGATGGCTAGAGGACAAATGTAAGGATGTAGAGGCTTGTCTCACTAGGGGTAAGATAGATACTGCCTACAGGAAAATTAAAGAGACCTTTGGAGAGAAGAGAACCACTTGTATGAATATCAAGGGCTCACATGCCAACCCAGTTCTAAGCAAAGAAGGGAAGGCAGAAAGGTGGAAGGAATATATAGAGGGTTTATACAAGGGCGATGTACTTGAGGACAATATTATGGAATTGGAAGAGGATGTAGATGAAGATGAAATGGGAGATACAATACTGTGTGAAGAGTTTGACAGAGCACTGAAAGACCTGAGTCGAAACAAGGCCCCGGGAGTAGACAACATTCCATTAGAGCTACTGAAGGCCTTGGGAGAGCCAGTCGTGACAAAACTGTACCATCTGGTGAGCAAGATGTATGAGACAGGCGAAATACCCACAGACTTCAAGAAGAATATAATAATTCCAATCCCAAAGAAAGCAGGTGTTGACAGATGTGAAAATTACCGAACAATCAGTTTAATAAGTCACAGCTGCAAAATACTAATGCGAATTCTTTACAGACGAATGGAAAAACTGGTAGAAGCGGACCTTGGGGAAGATCAGTTTGGATTCCGTAGAAATGTTGGAACACGTGAGGCAATACTGACCTTACGACTTATCTTAGAAGAAAGATTAAGAAAAGGCAAACCTACGTTTCTAGCATTTGTAGACTTAGAGAAAGCTCTTGACAATGTTAACTGGAATACTCTCTTTCAAATTCTGAAGGTGGCAGGGGTAAAATACAGGGAGCGAAAGGCTATTTACAATCTGTACAGAAACCAGATGGCAGTTATAAGAGTCGAGGGGCATGAAAGGGAAGCAGTGGTTGGGAAAGGAGTGAGACAGGGTTGTAGCCTCTCCCCGATGTTATTCAATCTGTATATTGAGCAAGCAGTAAAGGAAAAAAAAAGAAAAATTTGGAGTAGGTATTAAAATTCATGGAGAAGAAGTAAAAACTTTGAGGTTCGCCGGTGACATTGTAATTCTGTCAGAGACAGCAAAGGACTTGGAAGAGCAGTTGAACGGAATGGACAGTGTCTTGAAAGGAGGATATAAGATGAACATCAACAAAAGCAAAACGCGGATAATGGAATGTAGTCGAATTAAGTGGGGTGATACTGAGGGAATTAGATTAGGAAATGAGACGCTTAAAGTAGTAAAGGGGTTTTGCTATTTGGGGAGCAAAATAACTGATGATGGGTGAAGTAGAGAGGATATAAAATGTAGACTGGCAATGGCAAGGAAAGCGTTTCTGAAGAAGAGAAATTTGTTAACATCGAGTATTGATTTGTCAGGAAGTCGTTTCTGAAAGTATTTGTATGGAGTGTAGCCATGTATGGAAGTGAAACATGGACGATAACCAGTTTGGACAAGAAGAGAATAGAAGCTTTCGAAATGTGGTGCTACAGAAGAATGCTGAAGATAAGGTGGGTAGATCACGTAACTAACGAGGAGGCATTGAATAGGATTGGGGAGAGGAGAAGAGAAGTTTGTGGCACAACTTGACTAGAAGAAAGGATCGGTTGGTAGGACATGTTTTGAGGCATCAAGGGATCACAAATTTAGCATTGGAGGGCAGCGTGGAGGGTAAAAATCGTAGAGGGAGACCAAGAGATCAATACACTAAGCAGATTCAGAAGGATGTAGGTTGCAGTAGGTACTGGGAGATGATGGAGCTTGTACGGAATAGAGTAGCATGGAGAGCTGCATCAAACCAGTCTCAAGACTGAAGACCACAACGACAACAACAAATCTTAACTGTTAGAAACAGAATAACTGCTGTGGAAAACAAACGGTTTTTTCAATATATCTTGCAAGACTGTGGCTAAGTCGTCATAACCACTGTTCATACTGTTGGAAATTGGTTGGATCGGATGGTTTTTTTTATGGACTTTAAACTGATTTGTAATTTAAGCAGCTGCAGATTCATGTTAATTAGCTGCTTTTTTTAAAAAAATGTTTTAGAAGAGCTCTGGCATTGTTAATAGCGGTTCTGACTTCTTTCTGCAAAGTCGGCGTGGCATCCTTGTGCAGCTCAGTTCTTTCAGGAAAACGTCCTGGATTTTTGTCTTGTAGTTTGTGATATTCGCTATTTTTGGCTTCATTAAAACAGCAAATAGTTAACACTTTCAGCCAGAAGGCAAATACTTGTTCATAAAGAATGACTAATGTATAACAAGCGTTGCAAAGCGACGGTGGAATTTCCCAAATAATGTAATCCGTCTTCTTTGGGCAGCAATATAAACAGAAGAATACGGATCGATATGCGATCCTTCACTATTTTGTTCGCTGGAGAACAAATGAAGCCCTGAGCGCAAAACACTTGTACTGTTTTTCTTAAGTAAGACGGATGCAGATCTGAGACAGTCTGATCTAATTTTTACTACATGTATAAAAACGTGTTCCGTCTAAGTTTAAGTGAAGTGTAAATAGAAGAACTGTTATAACTAATCGTGACGACGCACGGGCGACTCAAGAGGACAATGGCTACATAAAAGAGTGCTCAATGGACATGAAACGGATATAAAAATCTACCGTCATTGTAGTACTAAGCATAAGGTACAATATATGTTTTAGTTATAATAAATATTAGTTCTGAAATATTGAATCATTTAGCAGTGCTGATTCCTATCATTTCCTTAGTATTATTTTCATTTTAATTATACATTTTTCTAAGATTACAGACACCAAGATTAGCAGTCCAATGTGCATGTTTCATTGACAAAAAAAAAAAAAACTGTTTTATCGGTCTTCCTGCATCAGCTTTAATATTGAATTTCCCTTTTGTGTAATGATACAGTTGTTTTTGCGTCCGTAAGAACTTTCTGGTCCCTTAGGAAATTGTTTTGTCATAACAATAACTTCAGAACTGGGCATGATCGTATCTATGATCATGAAGTAATTATAAAGAGGATAATGCAATTTCTTAATCAATAGCACAATAGCTGTGACTGCTTCAAGCTACGCTAAACGGCAAGTAAAGACTATTCACATTTCATAATGCAATATTTTATGACAATGGTCAATCCATGATTCTTACGCCAATTGTGACTCATAAAACAGTAAGCGAAATCACAAATTCCAACTTTTTCATTGAATAACAACATCACTTTTATTTTGTTACATCACAAGTTCTCTTCCTCTGTGTCAACGCTCGGTCCGGTGCAGCTCGAATGACCCTGGCGGATCTCATAAGATTTGACTGGGAAGTTTCCCCGCATCCTCCATATTCACCACATTTTGCCCTCCACTGATTTTCACAGATATCCCCCAAATCAAGGGTCTTATCAGAGGTTACCACTTAGACACTGAGGAAGTTGTACTGACTGTCAAAAGCTGGTTACGAGCACAGGACCCCACCTGGTATAGCACTGGCTTGGAAAAACATGTCCCATGTTAACAGATATGCTCAGAAAAATGTGACAGCCGTGTAAGAAAGTAACAGAAGCATTGTATGATGTCAATAAAAATATTTCAACATTATAAATTGTGAGTAATGTTTTATATATATAGAGGGAAACATTCCACGTGGGCAAAATATATATCTAAAAACACAGATGATGTGACTTACCGAACGAAAGTGCTGGCAGGTCGACAGACACACAAACAACCACAAACATAATATAATAGAGGGAAACATTCCACGTGGGAAAAATATATCTAAAAACAAAGATGATGTGTGGATGGATGTGTGTGTGTGTGTGCGCGCTAGTGTATACCCGTCCCTTTTTCCTCCTAAGGTAAGTCTTTCCGCTCCCGGGATTGGAATGACTCCTTACCCTCTCCCTTAAAACCCACATCCTTTCGTCTTTCCCTCTCCTTCCCTCTTTCCTGATGAGACAACAGTTTGTTGCGAAAGCTTGAATTTTGTGTGTGTGTGTTTGTGTTTGTTTGTGTGTCTATCGACCTGCCAGCACTTTCGTTCGGTAAGTCACATCATCTTTGTTTTTAGATATATATATACATACATATACATATACACTGCCTAATCCCGCTGGATGTATCCTGGGTCCATTCCATAACTATAGCTGTGAGGCAAAGAAATAAAGTGAGTAGTGGAAACGTACCGATTAGTTACTGTCAAAAAAGGTGAAGCGCCGAGTGTAGTCACCTGAGTGGATGCTGACTAGTTTTTGGGACTGCCACAGTAAGGAGCAAACTGTCACAAGAGCACACAACCGTAACCCCATGACAAGGTTTAGAGAGGCTGTCGTGATAAAGCAAAGTGGGAAGTTACCCGAGGGGGACGTTTTTACTCCACAAAAATCTGCCAGCTCATTCTGTACGGGACACCACGACCCACGATGCTTCTTTGGGCTATAAGATTTTGCCTCACCCCCATGTTCTCCTGACACAGTATCTAGTGATGCTTCCCTCTTTCTTGAGATGAAAAAACAGTTGCATGGAAGGCATTTCCAGAATAACGACAAAGTGATTTCCTGAACAGATGGAAAGCAGACTTCAACAACTTAGGTCTCTGCCACTCTATCCGTCACTGGTAATACGTGTCACATCAAAGTGTAACATCGTCACAAAATGTTTGGCTTTACTGAATCAAAGGAGCCCTGCTGCAGCTGTGTGTGACACAAGCGGGCAAACACACAGGTTCTGATACGTAATTTTGCAAGCGACCCCATTCGTACACCACGAGGCGACCGGATTACACTGTGCAATTGTGGTGACAACACAGAAAGACTGTGTGACAGTGGGTCGATCCGCTATATATTTCCACACCGTCAAAGCACAGAGGTGTCGACCTGTGCGTACCCGGAAACAGTGTAATGGCAGAATGACATTCCTACTAATCACTACATGTTCCTAGTACAGTTACACACAGTACAGTCTGACAGAAACCTCCACAACTTCAGGTCCGATTCAGTCTCAGACTCAGTACAGGCCAGCCAGCAACTGAAACTGTTCCGCGCAGTCAGCTCCGACAGACCAGCTTACGATTGTAAGTCTGCCCTGTGGAGTTAGAAGATCTGACACAGAGCCATCCCTGGGCACGATAGCGCCAAAACTTCTGTTTCATAGAGCGGTGCTTCACGATCAGGGCAGTACTGGTGTGGTCCTCCACATTGGGGCAAGCTCCTAACCCAGTAGCCGTGCCTGCCAACGGGAATTTAGCAAACTTATGCATCACTGGCAGCGCTCATTAGGGACCACCCAGTGTTAGTTCGGGACAGCACTGACAAGTAAGGTAACTCGACACAAATAAAATGAGTCATACCTCGCAGCTGAGTTTTCCTAATATAGCGGTACAGCCTACCCCAGCACTCACATGAAATGTCCGATATCACTTTTTATATATGCATCCGGATAGTTATCAGACAATTCAGTGCTTGCTAAGGCCTTGTATGTGTGTCCTATACATGTATCATTCTGTCCTATTAGATAAAAAACTAGATATTTATTCTGAAAGGATGTGGAATGTTCTGGAAGGACGTGCGTTGTCATAATTATCGGTGGATTGTTGTCACTGATAAAATTATGTACATATACTAAATTAAGTAACTAATAAAGAAAGTCAAGTAATAAGTCCTTAGAAATAAATAACTAGAGACTGCAGAGATGTTAGCTTGAAAAATCATTGCTTCTAATTAACAAAATGATAATCCAAAAATCCATAAATGGCTTAAAAGTTATTACCAAGCAATGTGTTTTCATTTGTTATTTACTTTTATGTCTTCCTCTGTAATTAATATTTCTAATTAATTCTCCAACTGTTTGCATCTCACAGTTTTACAATTTCCCAAATTTGAGGCCTTATTTGTGCATTTTATGTATATAACCAGATAAAGCACGAGCTCTGTACTACCATTAAATGTTAGTAACCAAATCCAAAATGTAATTAAATACGTAACTAAAATAATACAAGAGACATTATTGTAATTAAAGTTCAGAATGCTTTTCGTATGGAAAACTGAAGACATTACTGCAAAAGATTGTCATTGAATATTGTATTTTATACCTTATTCGGCTATAACATCATTTTCTTTACATTTTGTAAATTTTAATTGTGACATCAAAATTGTACAAAATTAATAATGCTTTATTTTGGTAGCTACTGTTAAAATTCTATATAAAGTTATGCAGAGATGCTGCGACAAGTCAGTTTGGAAGTTACTCTTGGAAGTAAGAGAGATCAGTGAAGTCTGCCTGTGTTTTGTTTACACGATGAGTGTGCAGTTCAGATGTCAATTAATGTGAATAATGTTTGTGAAGCATGAAAATTTCCCATTCATTCATTCATCAATGGACCAGGCAGAAGAAAATTAAGTAACATTCAACACGAATCGTTACACTAGCCACCTCCACAACCCACCACTCCACAACCTCTACATCATACTAGCCTCACTTGGCCCAGGTCGCTACAGAAGGGCGAATGTGCAGAGAACGGCTAACATGAGACTGGTTTGATGCAGCTCTCCATGCTACTCTATCCTATGCAAGCTTCATCATCTCCCAGTACCTACTGCAGCCTACATCCTTCTGAATCTGCTTAGTGTATTCATCTCTTGGTCTCCCTCTACGTTTTTTACCCTCCACGCTGCCCTCCAATACTAAATTGGTGATCCCTCGATGCCTCAGTACATGTCCTACCAACCGATCCTTTCTTCTAGTCAAGTTGTGCCACAAACTCCTCTTCTCCCCAATTCTATTCAATACCTTCTCATTAGTTATGTGATCTACCCATCTAATCTTCAACATTCTTCTGTAGCACCACATTTCGAAAGCTTCTATTCTCTTCTTGTCCAAACTATTTATCGTCCATGTTTCACTTCCATACATGGCTAGACTCCATACAAATACCTTCAGAAACGACTTCCTGACACTTAAATCTATACTCGATGTTATCAAATTTCTCTTCTTCAGAAACGCTTTCCTTGCCATTGCCAGTCTACATTTCATATTCTCTCTACTTTGGCCATCATCAGTTATTTTGCTACCCAAATAGCAAAACTCCTTTACTACTTTAAGTGTCTCATTTCCTAATCTAATTCCCTCAGCATCACCCGACTTGATTCGACTACATTCCATTATCCTCGTTTTGCTTTTGTTGATGTTCATCTTATAGCCTCCTTTCAAGACACTGTCCATTCCGTGCAACTGCTCTTCTGAGTCCTTTGCTGTCTCTGACAGAATTACAATGTCATCGGCGAACCTCAAAGTTTTTATTTCTTCTCCATGGATTTTAATACCTACTCCGAATTTTTCTTTTGTTTCCTTCACTGCTTGCTCAGTATACAGATTGAGTAACATCAGGGAGAGGCTACAACCCTGTCTCACTACCTTCCCAACCACTGCTTCCCTTTCATGCCCCTCGACTCTTACAATTGCCATCTGGTTCCTGTACAAATTGTAAATAGCTTTTCACTCCCTGTATTTTACCCCCGCCACCTTCAGAATTTGAAAGAGAGTATTCCAGTCAACATTGTCAAAAGCTTTCTCTAAGTCTACAAATGCTAGAAACGTAGGTTTGCCTTTCCTTAATCTTTCTCCTAAGATAAGTCGTAGGGTCAGTATTGCCTCACGTGTTCCAACATTTCTACGGAATCCAAACTGATCTTCCCCGAAGTCAGCTTCTACCAGTTTTCCCATTCATCTGTAAAGAATTCTTGTTAGTATTTTGCAGCTGTGACTTATTAAACTGATAGTTCGGTAATTTTCACATCTGTCAACACCTGCTTTCTTTGGGAGAGGTGACAATTAAACCTCTAAATGTTTACACGTGTCGCGTTACGTCGTGCAGACTGCGAGAGGGTACGGGTGAAAGACACCAGTCAGAAGCACGATTTTAAAGAAAATCCGTTTGCCACCCACCTGGAAGTGCTTCGTCTTGCCCGGCGTGGCGGACACAGACACCTTCTTGTGGCCCAGCAGTGCGTTGATGGTGGAGCTCTTGCCCACATTGGGGTAGCCCACGAGCCCCACCGTGGTGACGCCCGGCAGCACTGTCTCGCGCCCGCGGTACGCCCCCTGCAGGAGCGCCACCAGCTCCTCGCAGTTCAGCAGCTTCCCACAGCTGTCGCCGTCGGACGACGACGGTCTGCCCTCGGCTGACAGTTCTGAAACGGTGAGCATGCGAGGAGCCTAAATAGTAGTCCGATGTGAAAGTGATTTTGTGTGTATTCGACAGTATTACGAAGAGGATAGATTGCTACTAACCGTAAAGGTGACCCGTCAAATTGCAGACTGGCACACTGAAAAGACTGGTACAGATTACAGCTTTCGGACAAAGCCTTCTTCAGCAAAGAAAACTCGAACACATTCACACGAGCGAGCGAACCTAGTCCGTATATCATCATTACCACCACCAGCTCCGACCAGAATGCCAGTCTCGTGTGTGCATGTGACGTGCTTGCTTGTCGGAATGTGTGTCTTCTGATAATATTATGAAAAAGATAGATTGCTACTCACCATATAGCGAAGGTGTTGAGTCGCAGGTAGGCACAACAGAAAGACAGTCAAACAAGTAAGCTTTTGGCCAAAAGGCCTTCTTCCAAACTAGACACACACACACACACACACACACACACACACACACACACACACACACACACACACACTACTCCATGCAAACACAACTCACACATACATGATCACTATCTCTGGTGGCTGAGGCCAGTCTGATCTCAGCAGCCACAAACAGAGTGTGTGTGTGTGTGTGTGTGTGTGTGTGTGTGTGTGTGTGTGTGTGTGACATCTAGTTTGGAAGAAGGCCTTTTGGCCAAAAGCTTATTGTTTGACAGTCTTTCTGTTGCGCCTACCTGCGACTCAACATCTCCACTATACAGTGAGAAGCAATCTACCACTCTCATAATATTGTCATTATTCCATCCTCGATTTTCCAATGTGTGTGTGTGTGTGTGTGTGTGTGTGTGTGTGTGTGTGTGTTTTCTTTGCTGATGAAGGCTTTGGCCAAAAGCCATAATGTGGAACAGTCTTTTTCTTGTGCCTCCCTGCAACTTGACAGGTCATCTTTGAGTAGCAATCTATCATTTTCGTAATATTGATTTCCTTCCTGTGCATTCAAATCGTTTATTTATGTGCAATACATGTGATGCATTTTCTTAATAAACATCTTCACTTGTGTTCTGGGCCAAGTACACATTCTGATGGCAGCCGTAGATGCAGTGACAGCCAGTGATCACAGGAAAATCTTGCCATTCAGTGTTGCAGATCTCTGTCCCCATTGTGTTAAAAAGAACCACCACCACTTAGTGACTAATATGTATCACGCAGTATGCAAGTCACGCTGTATGTAAGTCACGTTGGGACTGTTCACATCCTTGTCAGTCTTAAAAGAACAGAAGTACTGATGTTCACGTGCAATATACCCGTATAAATCTCCATCCTTAACGTTAATAACAAATCCTGCATTAAGAGTAATTACATAAAATGATTCTACATCCTATAAAATGAAGTGAATTTATAACTGAAAACAGAAGGAAAGGTGGCAATGCATGCCTAAAACTATGCTAAGAAAGTTTTAGCTGAATGAGAGGGGGTATGCACGAATGCATACAAGATTCAAACAAAAACTCTGCTACATGCCTAAAAGGCATTCTCAAAGACACACACACACTCTCTCTCTCTCTCTCTCTCTCTCTCTCTCTCTCTCTCTCACACACACACACACACACACACACACACACACACACACACACACACACACACAAGTTTTTTGTATCACCCCTCCGTTTTTCAAAATTCATTTCACAGAAACCAAAAACTGGCTCCAGATCAGCAAGTAAAAAAAAATAAATAAAAATTAAAAAAACACTCGTTTAATAACAAACTCTTATGTTTCCATGGTGGATTTTTCACAGCACTCCTTAAGTGGGGTAGGACGTCAAACGGGCCGACTTGGAGCAGGAGAGTCACCACAGGACATTTTAATTTCTACTGTCTATACTTTTACAAATAAATTCATAAAACTTTGTCACCATGACCAGGAAGGATTGAGGACACACACATATTGCAGTGGACGTTCAAAAACGTAGCAAAATACCTTTTTTTACATGTGAAATTTCATCATTTTTTCACTTATTACTGGCTGCATTTGTTCCTATAGGTACACTTTTCTTCCTAAGTAAGAGAGATTCTTCGATGAATTTTTCATAGCATACAAACAGTAGTTACAGGTGTAGAAACTCTAGAATTTTCCAAATTTATTAAAAAACTGTGGAAAAAATTGAGATAATTAACTATAAAACTTGAGTTTTTTTCTTAACATGAGGTTTAAAAGTAACATTTCATTCATTTTTTCATAAATTAAATAACTTCTAGAGTTTCATACACCTGTATCTATGGTTTGTATGCGGTGCAAAAGTCATCAAAGAATCTCTCTTACTTAGGAAGAAAAGTGTACCTATAGCAACAAATGCAGCCAGTAGTAAGTGAAAAAAATGATGAAATTTCACATGTAAAAAAAAAAGTGTTTTGTTACATTTTTGAGCTTCCACTGCTATGAGTATGAATCCTGAATCCTTCCTGGTCATGCTGTTAAAGTGTTATGAATTTATCTGTAAAAGTATAGACAGTGGGAATTAAAATGTCCTGTGGTGCCTCTCCTGCTCCAAGTCGGCCCGTTTGACGTCCTACCCCCCTTAAGCAACATCAATACATGGTGGAACATCCCCTTGCTCGGATACAGACTCGAATCCATTGTAGCATACCTTCAGTAAAATCATTGAGCCAGATTTGATCCGAACTGTCCCACTCTCCAAAGGCCATTGTGTGTAAGGTGGCCATTATACATGTTTTTGTCGACATCCAAAACCAGCTCGCTTCAGTCAATATCACACATTTGATTAGGTTTGTATCAAGCAAACAGGGAAGCCACTCCATTCTGAGATGCTACCGTGCTGAAGGAACTTTTTCACACGAACAGCACAATGAGCACAGGAGTTATCACTCGTCAAGACGAAACTGTCACCAAAATGTGGGTTTTGCAGTCGCATTGCCGCTTGCAGAATCTCATCCCTGTACTGTCGAGCAGTGGGATAGCCATCAACAACCACAAGAGGGGTACGGTGGCCCCGTGTAATGACACCCCAGAACATACTCCTAACACCACCTTGTTGCACAGGTGGAACACACTTCCGGAGGCATTCAAAATTACCAGATTACACATTGTCTACAATCTCACTTTCATCCATGAACAACATAGAATGCCAATCCTGGGGTGTCCATTCTCCACGATTTCTTGCCCATCTGTGATGGTGTCCACAGTGACGTGGTGTACAACACAGTGCTCCCCACGGTTGTCGGGTGATTCACATCACACAATCATCTCCTAACAGTTTGATGTGAAAAACGATGTTCCTGCACCCCCCTACGAATGCCGAAATTCAGTTCTGGAGCACTGTGCTCACGGTTCTTCTGAACTGAATGTTGTAGGTATTGATTGACCTGTGCACCTGTCGAATGTGGACGGCCCGTGTGGGGTAAATTCTCAATGCTATTTGACAATTACAACTAGTTTGAGATCTGCACCACATCACTTCCACTGCAGTGCAACTCTCTAGCAACTTTCCCAGTTGACGATTCTTCAGCGCATTGTGTGACAATACGGACCAGATCGTAGATCGTGACTGTCCTCCTTGGCAAGATGTATGTTCACTCTACAGACATCTCTAAAGTATCCCCCTACTGGCACCTTGCTTTCAACTGAAATGCTGTAATCCGTTCCAATGTATTGCTCTACCGTTAAAAATTATGTTAAAACACTGTGCTGAAGTAGCATTAAAGTAGCTGGTTGGATTAACTAGTAGTGGATTGAAGTAAAACTTTGAGTAATTGATGTTTATGGGTAGTTAGTTAGTAGAATAGACAACGTGTGTGTGTGTGTGTGTGTGTGTGTGTGTGTGTGTGTGTGTGTGTGTGTGTGTGTGTGCGTGTGTGTGTAAATAACCCTATGCTGTCCTGACCCATCCTTGCACAAGGCATAATCCTATTTATTTTAGTGAATAAATAATTAGTGTTTCATTTATTAAAATGGAACTGAATGCTTAATTTTAAATCACACCACATTACTGGTGTGGGTTTAGATAAATTTATATTCTCATCTAATTTTCATTTGCAAAATTTAAGTTTCAACAATACTAAGTGGTATTATGTATGACATTTTGTAATCACATAACTATGATGAACAATTTCTGTAAGTGCAGTTGAGAAGGAGAAGCGAACCAGCTAAACTCCTACGAGACAGGGGACACAACCTGACGAGGGATTAGCAGCAAACATGTGGGTTTCCCAACAGGTCGTGCTGTCAGCCAGGCCACTTCTGGAGCACGCTCGACAACAAAAGAAGGGTGCCGGGAACCAAATTCCCTTACACCTGTAGCTAACGACTGGCCGCACAAGTGCGACCCTCTGTGGGGCCGACGACCTGAGACGACCGCGTGGAAATCCATCTGCTTGCAAAGCACCACACGCACACGACCGTGACGAGACGGCCGCAGTGAAACGACAGGAGACAGGCGATAAAGGGGCATGGAGCCCTTTTGACAGGTATCGTTGCAAGGAACTTACAGATGACAATGGTGCCTGTTAACATTTCCTGCCAGATACCTACTGACAAGCGGCAGTAAACCCTGTTCGATGTTCTCTGCTTGCTAAGGGTGGCATACAGAAGAGCCTTTAAGTGCCATCCTTGCGCACGAATATCAAAACCGGTGAGTCGAATCACAAAACTTCACGGCTTTGACAACACGATGAGGAATCGGTCGACTCAGTGAGCTGCAGGAATGTTTTCATCTCTGGGCACGTGCTTACTGCTAACAACCATAAATATTGGTCAGTGCTAAATATTGGTCAGTGTTCTCTGCTTACTAAGGAGGTCACACAGAAGAGCTCTTAAAGTGCCATTCTTGCACAGGAACACCCAAGCAACCATTGGTACAACAGACACCTATGATGAATACCATATTTACTCAAATCTAAGCCACTCTTTTTTTCCGGTTTTTGTAATCCAAAAAACCGCCTGCAGCTTAGAATCGAGTGCAAAGTAAGCGGAAATTGTGAAAAATGTTGGTAGGCGCTGCCACAACTAACTTCTGCCGTCGAATATATGTAGCACTACACAGGCATGCTTTGAGACACAAAGATAAATACTGGCACCACAACCTCTGCGTCGGGGGGGGGGGGGGGGGGGGAAAGAGGTGGAAGACGAGCTTTTTTTCTCCGCCCCGAGTTTCGACCACTGCATTTTCCTACATTATCCAACGAAGTAAATACAAATTCCATATTGTTCAACTTCGAATGTAGCAGCATTTCAATGAACTATGAAAATCCAACTGGCAAGACTGTTTGGGATGTTTGTCAATATGGCCAACTCTACGTTCTGAATTTTTTCCGACCTGTGAGAAGAGATGGTTGCTAATAGGAACTTTTATGAATTGTGAATCACACGCAGTATTCTCTTCACCATAAGAATAATATGAATATAAACATTTTGCCATGTATTCTATCATGTTTGCTGCTATCTCATTTAAATCCTGTCTGCCTAATAAACTACAAAACTAGAGTGAGACAACAGCAAACGTGGAAGAATATACATGTCATGTCATGTCATGTCATGTTTATATTCGTATTATTCTTATGCCTAATAGTGATACAGTCAGAAATGAAGCACGGCAATTGATGAGATTTTTAAATCTAAGATGGCTCTAATTTCTGTGCAGAATGTAATGTACTAAAGAGGCATCTGCAAAGATTTTCAAAAGGAGAAGAATTTTCCCTAAACTCTCGTTCAGAACATCTTCTATTATACGCAGTCTATTATTTGGTTCTTGTTGATCATTATCAAAGAAAGTAACAGTGTAAGTAACAACAAATAGCAGTCTCTTGCCATTGTTTTGCTAATGAGATGATTCCTCTCTCTCTTTTTTTTTAAATTGTAACTGGCAGCAGCATGCAAAAAAGCAAGCCATTCCGCAGCAACAGGTCATAAACACTCATTATCAGAACGAGACAAACAATGCGTGACACAGTACAGTAATACATTTTCAGCTTAGAGTGACGGAAACACCTATAACAAAGAGAACAGCAATTATCAGATCAAAGAAAAATAAGCAATCAATTCAAACCAGACAAAGTATGTGAAAAAGGAAGGGTAACCGTATAAATACGGACGGAGCACCTGATGCATAGTGATGACTATCCGGTAAAGCTTAACTGCTAAGCTTACGAGTCGAACCAAACTACTGTAGCTGTATCGTCATCCATTCAACCTAAATTGTGTCTAATATTACAATGGACCAACTTTGTTTCGATTTGGAGGTGCGGCCTAAAACTTTCCTCTACCCTTGAAATTCGAGTCTCCAATTTTAGGTACGGCTTAGATTCGGGAAAATTATTTTTCATTGATTTCGAGTCTCTGGTGCGGCTTAGATTCGAGTAAATACGGTAGATCGCAACAAAGACACAAACATGAATCACATCGAGATGTAGGTAACGTGGGTCACTTCGAGGAACTTCGAGATGGCAGAGACGGCAAGTTCGCATGGACAGCATTCCCTACTGGAAGTTGCGGTGATGAGCGCCGCCCTATGTTGTACCTCGCTACAGTGGAAGTACTGCGTGTGCCAGTGAATAGTGACTGTATGGTTCATAGTGCAACGCCTGTATGTGTGTTTCTTTCAGCAAGACTGAATATTTTATTAAATTATCAGAAGTCATACTATTGCTTTAAAATTCTTTCAAAGAACACTCGAAAGAAAAACTTTAATGTGAAGCTGCAATCTTATTCATTTAAATTATTTAAAAGTATCTTTTCAATTACCATTTTTTATTGTTGTATGATGTCTTAATGTGAATTGCTTTTGACTCTTGTATTTTAGGATGTGTTTTTATTTATTGATGTTTGTTTTTGTGTAATGTATTAGGTTAGTAACAATTTGTTCTTCGTGAATTCACTGTTGTGGCATTGCAGAGTTTATCAGTCTCTTAATTAAACTTCATTCTTATTGGGCTGTGGTCAATTAGCCTTTGCATGGGGCATAAGGGTAACAATCATTTAATTATTTGTGGATTCAATTGAATGACATGGTAATTATTTGTTTGCTGACTGACTGACCTATAGCAGAGTCATTAAATCAGTGCCACAAATTTATTTAAATCGGCAAATTATTAGATTTATGGGATATTGTACCTTTTTTTTACGGTAACTACTTTGCAAGACAATGTTTTTTTACCTATTTGTCTGATGACTGCTTTTTAATCTTCTTTTGTATAATACTCATGTTATTATTTTTATTTTTTTAAATTACTGTGCACCTTTGGTACTTATATTTAATTTGCATGTCAAAAATCAGCCATAAATTTGCCTGTGATCAATTGGCTCTTGCATTGAGCCAATCCTGGGGAACCCCTTAAGGGTGACAACCATCAACTGTGTTCATATTAATGACACAGGGACCATTGCCTTTACTTGCTGACTGAATTTGGTGCACACTATCTTTTAAATAGGTGTCACAGATTTTTCTTTTTTTCTTTTTAAATTGGTAGATTCTAAAAATATTTGGTATGAAGTTATTATCTTTTAACTAACACCTGGTGACCTTTTGCCTTTTTTTGCACTTTATAATTGGTTTGGATTGTGAGTGAAAAGCCTGCTTGGGAATGTCCTAGCATGGCCAGAACATTCCCCACACAGTCTTATCCCAGAGCATTGGTGTGATGAAAGGTCTCTGTTAGACTCCTTTCATGCTATTTTCCTCAATCTATTGTTGTTTACATCATAAATTCCACCTCTAAATGTACTGTGGTATTTCTAAATTTATCTGGCAGGAGTCTGAGCAGTGGAATATGTTACATTGACGCATAAACACAAACTACATGTCATACAACACTTTAAAACACATTTTTATATGTAATTCGTATCATACAGTTTGATGTGGAACCCACAGCCGCCTCTTTTACATAGTGTATATGATGTCTTAAGATACTGTCATCTCCTTTCCTTCTTGTGTGAAAGGATGAATGAGTAAGGGTGGTAGCAGAGAAGTCTGTTTGTTAAGGAACAGTAGGACCAACGTCCGAGTAAGTAGCTTCGATTTCTAAGGCAACGAGGTTTGTCTCCTTGGTGTGGTCCTGTCTGTCCCTTGTCAAATTGGTACAGGAAGCTGCCTCTCTGATCAATTCCTACAGTATCTGTGGGACACACTCGGAAGGGGCCCACACTACTCAGTCTGCGGCCAGTTTCTGAAGTGGTAAGATCTCCGGGTAAGTGTGTGTGTGGTGAATCCTAAGGACAATGGAATTCGTTAGTTCAGCTTAAGTGAAAAATTAATCACTTTTGTTACAGGTCAATATCAAAAATGTTTTTATATTATTTTAAATCACAATGCAGTGCTATTTCACTGTTAGTTTCAGAATGAATTGCAGTAGTGGCTTTGTCCCCACTCGAATAAAGGAAAGTGGAAGCATGTGGTGATGAGATGTAGTTGTAATTAAGATCATCAGTCTTTAGTGTGAATGAACATGTGATTGTAAGCTTTGCTCTCGATAAAAATTTTCAAATTACTAATTTTTCTTTATGTTCAACCCACGTGGTGTGTGCTTTGTGGTACCAGTATCGTGTGCTCATAAAATTGTTTGACCCATCAGGTCAATACTACGGCATTAGTAACGCAGTTCGGAAGTTCCTCTTGTAACTAATGTTTCGATTTAATTTTTTTATTATTAAAATTATTGTGGAAATACACATTTCTGTAAATCTAGTTGACCACGTGGAGCATGTGGTGTAGTAATGAAACTGGTACTCAGCTATTCTTTTGAATAATACTTTGGGTATTCAAAGACAATTAATCAGTCCGACAAGCAGTTCTTCCCATTTCACATTCTTTTTGAAAGATTTCACAGACCATTTGGTAAGACTGTGGATTTATCGAACCACGCTTTCTTTGTATGAACTTACTATACCAGTCTGTGGTTATCTATTACAGACAGGACTACGGTACGAGTGGAATTTCTTTGTCTTAAATGGAATCGATTGGTTGTGGTTCATTTCCTTTTGTGTACCCTCCAACGATCATTGTGTGTTAGTTTTGAATGGGGTATTGCACCCTGTTTCCTATTTTTTCCTATTCTTTGCTACTTTTTTTTGTTCTTAGAAAGTCAAGTTTTCCTAACAGGAAATAAGGCACCAGCTTTGAGTCAGGCCTAGCATTTTGTATGTTTCATTGGACACTGATAAATTTTAAAATAAATATCAAACTTTAAACTTCCTTTACTTTTCTTTAATTTAATTTTCCCCATCATCTGTTTAGTTAAAAAAAATAATTAAAATTTTATAAAAAATGAGCTAATAGTGCGCATGACTATCCCGTAAACTGAAAAATTCATAACAGTAATAAAAATTTGTCAGTCACGCACGGATACTTTCCACACTAGGTGCGAACAGTTTTAAAAACATTTGGCTCATTATAGAGTTAATTCAGAAGAGATAGGAGATCCAGTATTAGAATGAGAATTTAAGAGAGCTTTCGAGAATTTAAGATCAAATAAGGCACAAGGGATAGATAATATTTCATTGGAATTTCTAAAAGCATTGGGGGAAGTGGTAACAAAACAACTATTCACATTTGTGTGTATAAGATATGAGTCTGGAAATGTACCATCTGACATTTGGGAAAACATCATCCACACAATTCTGAAGACAGCATAAGCTGACAAGTTGAAAGATTATCGCACAATAAGCTTAACAGCTCACACATCGAAGTTACTGACAAGAATGATATACAGAAGAATGCAAAAGAAAATTATGGATGTGTTAAGACAACAATCAGTTTGGCTTTAAGAAAACTGTTGGTGTTATAGCTGCACCTTTTTTTAGACTGAAGTCAGCTGATAGGTATACCTGCTTAAAGGAAGCCCTATAAGAAATCACCTTCAGAGGACGTCATGTTTCCAACTAGAGAAGCAATTAGCCTATGTCATCAAAATATGAGAGGTATTAGAGATAAGTTAGTGGACTGCTTATAGATATTGACTATGATAGTTTTGGTATATCGAAGCACTACTTAAATAATTGGACAATTCAAAGGTTTCCTTTACCAGGATACAGTTTAGCTGGCTGTCTTTCAAGGCATTCCTTGTAGAGAAGGGGAGTGGCCACGTACATAAAAAACAGTATTCTATTTGAGTCCATAGATGTATCACAGCACGGCACAGAACATATATTTGAGTGTTGTGAAGGTGCAGTTGAATTTAGTGAAACTAAACTTCTAATAATTGTTGTTTATATGTCCCCTACAGAGTATTTCTGCTCAAGCTAGAGAGGGTTTTTGATTCACTTGATAGGAAGTCCCAGAAATTAGTTATATGTGGTGATTTCAATATTAATTTTGTATATGATGGTGCAAGAAAAGAATGTTGGTAGAACTCCTAAATTCATATGATCTGGTGCAGGCTGTGTTGTTTCCAACTAGGGTGCACGGGAACAGTAGCACAGCTACAGACAATATTTTTATTCATTCTTCATTACTATATGGGCATTCTGTTAGTAAAAGGGTGAATGGCCTATCAGACCTGATGCACAAATTTTAACACTGAAAGGCTTTTTGTACTCAAACAAATGTGACATATAATTACAAACTATGTAGGAAAGCTAATCCAGTGGCAATAGAGTTTTTTAAACTTTGTCAAGGAACGAGAGTGGCAGGACATTTATAGTGCCGATAACATAGATGACAAATATAATGCTTTCCTTAACACATTTATCATGCTCTTTGAGAGTTGCTTTCCATTAGAACGTTCTAAATGGGATACTAGCAATAAATGGCTGCCTGGATGGCTGACTTGTGGGATAAGTATGTCATCTAGAACAAAGCAGGAATTGTATCAAATTGTTAGAAGTAGTCACAATCAAGCTACAGTAGCCCATTACAAACAGTATTGTAAGGTGCTTAAAAATTTTAGTAGGAAGGTGAGTATGTGGTACACAAATAGAATAGCCAATTCACAGGATAAATTAAAACCATATGGCCAGCTGTGAAGGAAGCACAAGCTTGACGACATAAAGTAAGTTTGTAGTAAAAATACTTCTGTTACTGATAAATCAGATATATGTACAGTATTAAACAATCATTTTCTGAGCATCACTGGTGAATTAAATAAAAATTTAGTTTCTACAGGGAATCTTGTAAGTCTCTTGGCAAATGCCTTTCTGAGATTGATGTCTGAAGTACTCTGTGATACAGACAAAGGGAAAATCGAGTCAATAATTAAATCACTTCAGACTAAGGACTCTCATGGATATGAGGGAGTGCCTAGAAGAATATTAAAGTACTTTACTGCACATGTTAGCCCTGTATTTAGCCATATTTGTAATTTTTTCTTTAGGAATGGTGAGTTTCCTGAACAATTAAAGTACTCAGTAGTAAAGCCGCTTTATAAAAAGGGAGAAATGGATAATGCAGATAATTTAAGACCTATTTCTATGTCATCAGTGTTTGCTAAAGTTATTGAAAAGGCTGTGTATGTAAGGATAATTGATCATTTTGCATCACATAATTTGCTATCAAATGTACAGATCGGATTTAGAAGTCATTTAACAACTAAAAATGCTATAGTCTCTTTTCTCTGTGAGGTACTCAATGGGTTAAACAAAAGGTTTCGAATGCTAGGCACATTTTTTTTTTTTTTTTTTATTTAACTAAGGTGTTTGATTGCATTGATCATAAAATATTGCTCCAAAAGTTGGACCATTAGGGAATGTGGGGAGTGGTTCACAATTGGTTCACCTCTTACTTTAGCAACAGATAGCAAAAGGTCATTATTCACAGTGTTGAGAATGGCTGTGATGTGGGATCTGAGGGGGTACTGTCAAGTGAGGGGTGCCCCAGGGATCAGTGTTGGGGTCACTCGTGTTCCTTATTTATATAAGTGATATGCCCTCTAGTATTACAGGTAACTAAAATATTTCTGTTGGCTGTGACACTAGCTTGGTAGTGAAGGATGTTGTGTGCAACATTGGCTTTGTTTCAAATAGTGCAGTACATGACCTCAGTTCATGGCTTGTAGAAAATAAACTAATGCTAAATCACAGTAAGACTCAGGTTTTGCAGTTTCTAACACACATTTCAAGAAAACCTGACGTTTTAATTTCACAGAATGGGCATATGGTTAGTGAAACTGAACAGTTCAAATTTCTAGGTGTTCAGATAGATAGTACGCTGTCATGGAAAGCCCACGTTCAGGATCTTGTTCAAAGACCTAATACTGCTATTTTTACTATTCGAACGGTATCGGAAGTAAGTGATCGTTCGACATGAAAGTTAGTCTACTTTGCTTATTTTCATTTAGTTATGTCATATGGTATTATATTTTTGGGTAACCCTTCCCATTCTAAAAGGATATTTTTGGATCAGAAATGTGCGGTTCGGGCAATAAGCGGCATAAGTTCGTCAACCTCTTGTTGACCCCGCCCTGTTCACTAGTCTCGGTATTTTGACACTGGCCTCTCAAAATTATCATTATTTCTTCTTGACAGTATCAGCTTATTCCCAAGTATAAGCAGCTTTCACTCAGTTAATACTCGACAGAAATCCAACCTGCATTTGAATCGGACTTCCTTAACTCTTGTGCAGAAAGGTGTACAGTATACTGTTGCGTCCATTTTCAATAAACTACCACAAGAATTCAAAAATCTTAGCAGTACTCCATGGATTTTCAAATTGAAAGTGACGAGTTTCCTCATGGATCACTCCTTTTATTCTGTTGAGGAGTTCCTTGAAAATTTAAGCTGATTCTTATGTTATATTTCTGATTGTGTTTACTTAAACTTACAGCCAGACTTTTTTTGGGTTCATAAACATTTTATTTTTATCTGTTATTACTTTTAAGTTGTAATTTCTTGTACTGACAAGTTCCATGACCTTGGAGATTTACTCCTCAATTTGGACCAACAGAACTTGATATGTAAATAAATAAATAAATAAATAAATAAATAAAAGCACCAGAGATAAAGTTCTGGGGTTGCAGATGATAATGGAAGCAAGACTACAGAAAAATCAAGATATGTTCTCGGATTTGTCAACTCGGAAAAACTGTTCGACATAAAACAGTGCAATATGCTTGAAATTCTAAGAAAATAGGGCTAAGTTACAGAAAGAGACAGATAATATACAACACGTATGAGGCCCAAGACGGAACAAAAGAGTGGAAGACCAAGAATGAAGAACTTGGTTTAATAAGGGTTTAAGACGGGTGTAGTCTTTTGCCACAACTGTTCAATCTATATGTCAAAGAAGCAATGATGGATAAAAAGAAAGATTCAAGAATAGAATTAAAATTCAACCTGGAAGGATATCAATGATAAGATTCACTGAAGAAACTGTGATGCTCAGTGTTTTGCAGAAGTTTGACTGGGAACTTTTTGATTAGCCAGCAAACATTCCTTATCTCGCTCCCAGTGATTTTCACCTTTTCTCGAATCTCGAAAAATTCCCAGCCTCTAGTCGGTGTTTTGACAACGACGAAGATCTGAAGATGCGTGTCACGTGCTAGTTGCATTCACAGGTGGCAGACTTCTACGACACGTGAATACAGTTAATCCCACAATATGACAAGTTTGTCAGTTCTTCTGGTGACTACGCTGAAATATAGCTCAAATATTACTGAACCTGTTACCCGTGAAGTTTTTCGTGTAACTATGTTGTCTCCGTTTTAAAAAACGAAGGAAGGGATGCAGCTCACAGTCGAGTGGCGTAAGTTCCATCGTACACGTCCGACACGACAGGGGGTTTAACAGGCGAGACATTTTGCATTGCAGTGTGTGATAAGTTGGAAACTGGAGTCGGTCAGGGACCGTGCCAAAGCAATTACGGCAACCCCTCGTGATACGTGGCAACTCCCGGTTTGAGCCCAGGTCCGGCACAAATTTTCAATTTTCGCCACTACAGTACCAGTGCAGCTGGAAGTCACGAGTTCCTAGCTGTCCCTTCCATTTCCTTCCTCATTCTCTATTTCGTATAAATTAAGAAAAACTGTACACTATTATCAGCGTGGAAATGTGTGACGAGTCTTTGCAGAATTATGGTGAGCTGAGATCCAGGTATCGGATGTACCACAGGGGGGAGGTATGTGGCATTGCCACAATTTTTGGCACTAATAAGTAGAACAGTAGCAGTGATACTGGTTTTGGAAGTGGGCCGTGGGCACCAGTAGGTGCAGAGTGGAGCAAACATCATTGCATCAGATGGAGCAACACCACCATCCTATTTCCACGTGAGTGGCCGGGCCATCACCCACAGTAAGGGTGACTCGGCAGAAAGCCGACAGGAGGGCAGTTGCCACACCTTCCGGCCTCTGTCTCGTGTTATCGTACGCAGTCAGAACTGGTGCCTGAGAATTGCGAGTGGACACCAAATCTGAATAAATAACTGGCATTTTACCCCAAGACGTGTCAGTGTGGCAGCACCTACTATGACGAGAATTCCACACTGGGTGACAGTGTGACACAGTTAGGTGAGATACATTAAAAGAGTCAGTCTCCACGACTGACGAGCCTCCTGTAGATTCAGACTCCACTCGGCACCTTCCAGCTCGTGCGCCACCTCAGGGCCGCAGCCAGACTTCTACCTCGGAGGGCAGCCATTTGTGACCGAGACGGTAAAGCCGGTACTCGTGGAGGCAAATTGACGCCACATGCCACGACTCGCGAGAGCGGCCACTACAGCTAGGGACCGTCTTCCGTTACGAGAATCACGGAGGGAAGCCACGTCTGCCGCCGAATATATGTAGCGCTACACAGGAATGCTTTGCAGACACAAAGATAAATACTGGCGCCAAAACCTCTGCGTCAGTAAATTTAAAAAAAGTGGAAGACGAGCTTTTTATCTCCGCCCCGAGTTTCGACCACTGCATTTTCATTTTCATACATTATCCAACGAAGTAAATACAAATTCCGTATCGTTCATCTTCGAATGTAGCAGCATTTCCATGTACTACGAAAATCCGGCTGGCAAGATTGTTTGGGATGTTTGTCAATATGGCCAACTCTACGTTCTGAATTTTTTCCTCCCTGTGAGAAGAGATGGTTGCTAATAGGAACCTGATGAAATGTGAATCACATGCAGTATTCTCTTCACCATAAGAATAATATGAACATAAACATTTTGCCATGTATTGTTTCGTGTTTGCTGCTATCTCATTTAAATCCTGTCTGTCTAATAAACGACGAAACTAGAGTGAGACAACAGCAAACGTGGAAGAATATACATATCATGTCATGTTTATATTCATATTATTCTTATGCCTAATAGTGATACAGTCAGAAATGAAGCACGGCAACTGACTAGATTTTTAAATCTAAGATGACTCTAATTTCTGTGCAGAATTTGATGTACTAAAGAAGCGGCCGCAAAGATTTTCAAACGGAGAAAAATTTTCGCCTAACTCTCATTCAGAACATGTTCTATCATACGCCACCTGTTATTTGGTTCTTGTTGATCATTATCAAAGAAAGCAGCAGTGTAAGTAACAACAAATAGCAGTCTCTCGCCATTGTTTCGCTGATGAGATAATTCCTCTTTTTTTTTTTTTTTTTTTTTTTTTTTTTTTTTTTTTTTTTTTTTTTTTTTTTTTTTTTTTTTTTTAATTGTAAGTGGCGGTAGCACGCACAAAAGCAAGCCATGCCACGAGCGGTGACAGGCTGTAAACACGCACTATCAGAATGTGACAAACAATGCATAACACTGTACAGTAATGCATTTTCAGCTTAGAGTGATGTAAACACCTATTACAAAGAAAACGGCACTTATCAGGTCAAAGCAAAATAAGCAATCGATTTAAACCAGACGAAGCACGTGAAAAAGGAAGGGTACCCGTGTAAATACGGACGGAGCGCCTGATGTATAGCAATGGCTACCTGGTAAAGCTTAACTGCTAAGCTTACGACTCGAACCAAACTGCTGTAGCTGTATTGTCATTCACTCGACCTGAATGTGCTCATATTACAATGGACCAACTTTGTTTCGATTTGGAGGTGCGGCCTAAAACTTCTCTCCCCCCTTGAATTTTGAGTCTCAAACTTCAGGTGTGGCTTAGATTCGGGATTTTTTTTTTTCCTTTATTTCGAGTCTCATCTTTCAGGTGTGGCTTAGATTCGAGTGCAGCTTAGATTCGAGTAAATACGGTAATTCCTGAAATTCCCCAAGATTTCCCCAATTTTTACAGGTAAAATGTAATTCCCTGAGAATTCCAGGTTTACCAAAAAATTTCCACCCTGCTAACCATTATGACATTCAATTTGACTGCCACTGCAGTATATAATGAACAAGAGGCATTCCCCGCTCACCTGTGCCAGTCGTACCTTCGGTGGATGCCGGCGTCGCCCCTCGACTCTCGCCGTCCGACGCGTCCTCCCACGAGCCGTCGGCCTCGGAGTCCTCGTCCTCACCCGCAGTCGCGTACTCCCCGTCGCTGTCTCCTTCGCTGTCTCCGTCACTGTCTCCGGCACCGTCACTCTCTTCTCCTTCCTCTCCACTGTGGTCCCCGTCGTCTTCAGACACGTCCTCTTTCGCCGACTGTTCTTCACTCGCTGAAAGAAAACTTGACATTTTTCACAAAGTTCTGCACAGGTGTCGCTGTTGTGAGCAGAGTACTAGAAGCTCTGCACGTAATAATGGGGGATACTGCTGTAGTCTCAGCAGTGCGCCACGGATCACTTTCACGATCTCTATATAGCGACACGTAATGGTGCAGTTTACAGCCTCCTTACATGTACACCTGCATGCTGTCATTCTGAAATTTGTATATGTAGTCCACAAATCACTGTGCAGTGTGTGGCAGAAATACTTCGTACCAATATCAATCATTCTCTGTTCGACTTCATCCAGATACGGAGAGGGGGACAAAGTTTAGGGTGTCCGTAAAATCCCACTATCTTTTCAAAAAACTTGGAAACTATTAAAGATAAGGAAATCACTATTTTGTTTTCAGCCAGGCCCGCAGCATAGAATACATTACAATACGACATTTTATAATGAAATATTCCAGAAAAGATACAAATAATTTAATAATTAAAGCTTCTTCCTCATCACAAGCTCGTTTCGGCTATAGCACCGGTCTCAAGTAAACCTGTAGATGTTACAGTTTGCAAGTTTACTTACATTCACAGAAGTTGTATGTAAAGGTAAGTTTACATACACCGATCAGCCAGAACATTATGAGCACCTACCTAATAGCTGACCTGTCCGTCTCTGTACGGATAACAGTGGTGATATGTCACGGCAAAAAAGCAACGAGGCCTCGGTAGGTCACTGGAGCGAGTTGGCACCGTATATCCACACACGTCATCTAATTCCCGTAAATTCTCGGGAGGGCGGGGGGAGGGGGTCAGTGAACTCTGGTGCCACATTCAATCTGATCCCAGTTTGGGTTGAGATCTGAAGAGATGGGGGGCCAGCACATTAGTCACAACTCGCCACTGTGTTCCTCGAACCCCTCCATCAGGTTCCCGATCTCGAGACATGGTGCATTATCTTGCTGAAAAATGCCACTCCCGTCAGAAAATGTGATGGTCGCGAAGGCGCCTAAGTGGTCCACAACCAGTGTACGACACTCCTCGGCCGTCACGGTGTCTCGCACGATCTCAACTGGATCTAGGGATGCCCAGGTGAATACTCCCCAGGATCACCCATTCATGACACCAATCGACAGCATTGCTATTCTTCGTGCTCAAATCAGTTAAGCAATCGGAACCATAGATGCTGCAATGCCACAGGCAGAACTCTAATATTGCCTAATGTTCAATGACAGTTCGGTTACACACAAATTCTGAAACAACAGGAAAAAAATCTTTGAGAGCTGCTAACAATTTGCAGGTTATTAGTTTTTGAAATGACAGCGGACTTTATGGAGACCCTGCACGAGGCTTTAATTTCAGACAGAATGGCTTTCCAGCCCCTCCCAGGCATTTTTTTTATAACTCACTGAAACAAGTCGGCACCAGAAATTTACATTAGTACACACATATTAAATTGTAACATAACTATTAATTTGCCGCTGTGCCAGCAGCGGGAAATATGACTGGGTGACCGGCATGATACAAGGGGGCAGGGGCATGGGGCGATGTTCCGTGTGTGTGTGTGTGTGTGTGTGTGTGTGTGTGTGTGTGTGTGTGTGTGTGTGTGTAGGGGGAGGGGGGGAGGAGGGGGGGCACACACATGTACTCAAGATAAGTTGGGCTTCTTTCCGAAGTTGTGATCGGCACAATAACTCACGAATTTTCTAAACATCTCAGTGCTAAGTGTGCCACATATAAATGCAGAATGACAACAATTTTCATTTGTGAATTACTTTTGTACTTTTTACAGCATCACATTTTTAATACAACAAAATACCCAACGCAATAAAGTGCTTCATTGTGACCACTTATGAAAGATATCAGCACTTTGGGGCGTACTTAAAGTTATTAATCAACTATTAAGGAAGCAGATATATTTTTGTAAAGGTTTCTTTAAATTACCATTATCAGTCACAAACTTTGTCAACTATTGTTTTATTTATTTAGCGACATGTTTAGAGGGAATACCTCATCTTCAGGCTACATGGCATTACAAAAACAACTTTACAACAAGGTCATACTGATGTCACATAGTCTTTTTGTAAATGCTGTGGTCATCCTGTTGAAGAAGAGAAAACTTAGAGGCGATGTCACTTTGGAAGCTGGACTGATGTCTGCACAAAAATGTTTTGTAATGGTCACTCACTTTGTTCTTCTGGCGTGGCAGTCTCGTTGTGATGTGCTGCTGTGTATGCATTTCCGTGGCTCTCTTGGTCACTGTTCACAAACTGTCACTAACATAGCAGTGACTTGGAAACACGATCACAAACACTTCTGTAGTGCAGTGGACAAGATGGCGGTCAAAATACAGCCGGTTTCGATTGGACTATTAATTTGTCGATCTATGTGGTGTCAGATGTTGAAATGTCTTCTGCACGTCTTGTTATCGTATTACAGATGTAGGTTGACAAAATACATTACAAATTGAGCACCTGTTACAACATTATTGAACACGTCATGATATAAACTATTTATTTTATATATTTCTAAGGTATTGCTGGGCCTAGAGTCAAACGACTGTCATGTTATGTACCTTTTATTCTAGCCCTTTTCCAGTCAGCCGATTTGGAGTGGTGTGTGCTAAAAATGCTACGTTCTATTTAAATTACCATATTTCGCACAGTATTCACTTTAAAAATATGAAAAAATTACCGCTTATCCATAAAAGTATGTAGAATATTATGGCTTACACAGATTATCATAATGTTTCAAGTTAATTTTATTGTGACAGTCCAAATAAAATATTTTTTTAAAAATATTATAAATTTGACTTTGATTCCATATATCCAACACTGTGCTTCAATTTAAGAAGGCTAACTACAGTCCATAGAATCCACACACATTTCTGAGTAAAATGACATGAGGGGTATGAAATTTGTGTTATTTTGAAAGATAATAATTATTTATTTGAAGAGAACATTACAGATTTTCCATGTCTACAGTATGACTTACATTTGTGTTTAGGAAAACATTCACCATGCAACCTCTTATTACACCTATTGCAAACAGTTCTTTACCTTCTTTTCCTTCCCTCACTAGTACACACACAGCATCTTGACTCTTTCTTCTCTGGAAGTTTTCTCAAACCAGGAGAACCACGAGGATCATCAGTTGCATTTTTTTCTTGCAGCCATTCATCTGACAAGGCTTCAATTATCATTACGATATATACATATCTGGAAACAACTTTCCTTCCTTAATTATGCTCTTTGTATAATATGTAAGAGTTCAGCACCATTCTTGACATTATGTTAAAAGCTACCTTCTTCCAGTAATGAAGAGTTCGCCTCTCATCCAAATATGCGTACAGCATCATGTCGGATGTGTCTATTCCACCCATATACTGGTTGTACTGGTGTATTATTTCTGGCTTTTTTACTGTTTTATTTTTATTTTGGACTTCAATGTCAGCAGCACCAACTTTACTTGACAATAAGAGAACGGGGGTTTGCTGGGTTTTTTCCTCTCGGTACGCACATGCTAGTGCTGGACCTGACTTACAATACATCTTTTCCCCAATTGCAAATTTCTTTCTAAATTGCTCTGGCAAATATTTCTTTTTTTTTTTCTTACAGTGCCAGTAATGTATGAACCTAATTTATAAAGACTTTTTACAAGTGGTACTGACATGAAAAAGTTGTCCACAAAGATATGATATCCCTTGTTCAAATAATTGCCCAAATGCAGTAACTTCTGGACAACACAGTAACCTAAGCCATGTCTTGCAATCTCAGCCTTATCTTCTTGGCTTTTGGCACCTCTGTAAGTATAAAACCCAAGACAATAGTGCATTATAGAGTCACACAGCATCCAGAATTTGATTCCCCATCGGTGGTGGTGTTTGTTTGGCAAATACTGTAATAGGGAAGTGTGACATTAAGTGGCAACTAGACTCTCATCAATACTAAGTTGTTCATGAGGTATGTAATGATGTCTAAATATACGGTGTGTTACAAAAAGGTACAGCCGAACTTTCAGGAAACATTCCTCACACACAAATAAAGAAAAGATGTTATGTGGACATGTGTCTGGAAACGCTTAATTTACAAGTTAGAGCTCATTTTAGTTTTGTCAGAATGTACTGTACTTCCTCGATTCACCGCCAGTTGGCCCAATTGAAGGAAGGTAATGTTGACTTCGGTACTTGTGTTGACATGCGACTCATTGCTCTACAGTATCAGCATCAAGCACATCAGTACGTAGCATCAACAGGTTAGTGTTCATCACGAACGTGGTTTTCCAGTCAGTGCAATGTTTACAAATGCGGAGTTGGCAGATGCCCATTTTATGTATGGATTAGCACGGGGCAATAGTCGTGGCGCGCTACGTTTGTATCGAGACAGATTTCCAGAACGAAGGTGTCCCGACAGGAAGACGTTCGAAGCAACTGATCGGCGTCTTAGGGAGCACGGAACATTCCAGCCTACGACTCGCGACTGGGGAAGACCTAGAACGACAAGGACACCTGCAATGGACGAGGAAATTCTTTTTGCAGTTGACGATAACCCTAATGTCAGTGTCAGAGAAGTTGCTGCTGTACAAGGTAACGTTGACCACGTCACTGTATGGAGAGTGCTACGGGAGAACCAGTTGTTTCCGTACCGTGTACAGGCACTATCAGCAGCTGATTGGCCTCCACGGGTACACTTCTGCGAATGGTTCATCCGACAATGTGTCAATCCTCATTTCAGTGCAAATGTTCTCTTTACGGGTGAGGCTACATCCCAACGTGATGAAATTGTAAATTTTCACAATCAATATGTGTGGGCTGACGAGAATCCGCACACAATTGTGCAGTCACGTCATCAACACTGATTTTCTGTGAATGTTTGGGCAGGCATTGTTGGTGATGTCTCGATTGGGCCCCACATTCTTCCACCTACGTTCAATGGAGCAGGTTATCATGATTTCGTATGGGATACTCTACCTGTGCTGCTAGAATGTGTGCCTTTACAAGTACGACACAACATGTGGTTCAAGCACGATGGAGCTCCTGCACATTTCAGTTGAAGTGTTCGTACGCTTCTCAACAACAGATTCGGTGACCGACGGAATGGTAGAGGCGGACCAATTCCGTGACCTCCACGCTCTTCTGACCTCAACCCTCTTGACTTTCATTTACGGGGGCATTTGAAAGCTCTTGTCTATGCAACCCCGGTACCAAATGTAGAGACTCTTCGTGCTCGTGTTGTAGACAGCTGTGATACAATACGCCGTTCTCCAGGGCTGCATCAGCGCATCAGGGATTCCATGAGACCAAGGGTGGATGCACGTATCCTTGCTAACGGAGGACATTTTGAACATTTCCTGTAACAAAGTGTATGAAGTCACACTGGTACGTTCTGTTGCTGTGTGTTTCCATTCCATGATTAATGTGATTTGAAGAGAAGTAATAAAATGAGCTCTAACATGGAAAGTAAGCAATCCTGGACACATGTCCACATAAAATATTTTCTTTCTTTGTGTGTGAAGAATGTTTCCTGAAAGTTTGGCCGTACCTTCTTGTAACTCACTGTATTATTAGCATGATCTACCAATGGCTGGTACCTGATACATGGGTCATAATCAGGATGGCCTGGTGCTGGACATTTCTCACTATCCACAAGATGAAAGAATTTCATAAGATGCCTAAATCGGTGGGCAGAAAACATTTTACCAAACCGTGGAAATCCCTGTGACAATTTCGTGCTCCAGTATGAGAGCATTTTGGGCCTTTTATAGAGTCCCATATTTAGTAAGCAAGCAATAAAACCTCTTACCTCGGTACTTGTCACATTCTTCCGTTTCTTATACGGTTTGGACAATGTAGCACGTTTGGTTATAAACTGTTTAGCTGAGCGGTTTGTTTGTTACAATAAGCTGCAGCAACATTGTAGTAAAGAATAGATTGAAACATTCTATCACAGGAGATCCTGCTGGCGGCATATGTTTTGGTCCTGGCAGCTCTTGAAATGGATGTGGTAATGGCTGTAGTGTTTCAGGTGCAATTACTTCAGTGTATTGTACATCTTCCATTTCGTCTTCACTTTCATTCACAATATCAAGTACATCACTGTCACTTTCTGAACTGTTGCTACTTTCGCTAAAACACTTTGTATCACTAGTACATTCTAAAAGTTCACAAATTTCTTTGTTGGTAAGTGCTCTGCTGTGGCCTGGTGTAGGTCGCATTTTTCACAAAAAGTGGAGAAAGTAAACAAACTGTAAACTCTTATCGTGAAGAAAAACACACAGAAACAATGATAAATAACAGTACTGCACAAAAACAAGAACGTAGAATGCAATAATAGAACGTAAACACGTACTGCGAAACACGACGTCGATAAACAAATGGTGTAAAAGCATAATAATTTAACGCTAATATTTCACCGAAATGATACTAGATTGTCGATAGGTATCGACTTACACATAGCTCGAGGCAATGAGCATCTGTAATCGGCACATCGACACCATCTAGCACCCGATTCTGTAAGCTAAACGAGATGAATCGGCACTCTGACAGTATTAGTGTCAGTACAGGGTAACGATAGATCGTTACCTTGACATTCAATGGGCTAGGAGTACTGTAGTGTATTGGAAAAGGAATGTGAATTTTTGAAGTCAGTCATTTCATCCATGATCTCATTATTCCCCATGTGGCCACGGATGAATATTTCCGTTTCTTCCTAGATGCCCATTTTCCAGCTCTTTTCTAAATTATGTAGTACTTTGAGATCATTGTCTACTGTAACACTGTATCCTGTTTCATTTATATGTTTTGCTATAGCTGATTTATTCGGTTTACCAAGTCTGAAACCGTCAATGTGTTCTTTAAAGCCGGTTTTAAAATTTCTTCCCGTTTGGCCAAAGTAACATTTGTTGCAATGACTGCATGTAATTTTATAAACTCCTGATTTGTTAAGTTTCTCTGTGGGATGAGAGATGTCGTGTATCAGTTTCTATTTAAGTTGTTGTTTGGTGGGAAAGGTGATCCCGATGTCTGTTTTTTTAAACACCTCGGCTATTTTGTCTGACGTGACACCTAAATACGGTAACGTTATGTACTTGGGTTTTCGGATGCTGTGAGCGGAAGCTGTGCCACATCGTTTGTTATTTTTAGTTGTGCGTTGTGATACTGTGTTTGTTTCATGTTCATGATAGCCATTTTTACATGCAATGTATTTGATAGTGTTCATTTCTGTCTCATAGTCGGCAGAATTAAGTGGGAATTTCTGTGCTCTGTTTAACAAGGATCTGAATATAGCTGTGGAAGATGTGTGTATTTCGTCAACCTACATCTGTAATATGATGATAAGACGTACAGACAACATGTAAACATCTGACGCCACATAGATTGATAAATCGATAGTCAAATCAAATCCAGCTGTATTTCAACCATCATCTTGTCCACTGCACTACAGAACTGTTTGTGATGGTGTTTCCAAGTCACTGCTATGTTAGTGACAGTTTGTGAACAGTGACCAAGAGAGCCACGGAAATGGGTACACAGCAGCACATCACAACGAGACTGCCACACCAGAAGAACAAAGTGAGTGACCATTACAAAACATTTTTGTGCAGACTTCAGTCCAGCTTCCAAAGTGACATCGCCTCTAAGTTTTCTCTTCTTCAACAGGATGACCACAGCATTTACAAAAAGACTATGTAACATCAGTATGACCTTGTTGTAAAGTTGTTTTTGTAATGCCATGTAGCCTGAAGATGAGGTATTCCCTCTAAACATGTCGCTAAATAAATAAAACAATAGTTGACAAAGTTTGTGACTGATAATGGTAATTTAAAGAAACCTTAACATATTTCTTGAGACAGTCATGGTCGAAAAATAGGCAAAAAGATATATTTCTTACTTGTCCACAGCTATAAAGCAAATCACTTTCTGAACATTTTGTCCTGCACACATACTCCCTTGTTCAGTTTTAGCCTCGTATTCACTGAAGATAGGCACACGTCGGTAACTTCCACATCAACTGTCTTTCGGTACAACTTTGACTGATAAGCAATGCGACAATCAGTATGTGAAAAAATTGTCGTCAGAAGATGGTTACAGTCTGGTGAAAGTGATAAGTGTAATAATTAATGCATACGGGATTGAATATATTTACCTTTAAACGACATTCACGGCATCTGCTTAACATCTAACTCTGTGTCTCATATCACATCTGTATCATTTTTCCTCGCGCTTCACGAAGCTGGAATGGTATGTGAACCCGATGGGCCACGAATTTCTGCATCGTAGCTCACTTCTAAATGCTTTTTTTAATTAATACTGGACACAGGTTCACCAAGTTGCTACAATGCAACTTTTCAAATTGTGGTTGGCAGCGGCTGAAAATGTGATGTCACAGCTACAAAGACTACTGACCTGTGCTGATACGTACAAGGTGTACTCAAAGTCTGGGAACACTCAATTATTTATTGCACAATAAATAAATGTTGTGCAGATGTCATACACATTGCGTTTGAAGAGAAACTCTGAAAGTTTTTTTTTTTTTACAAACATTTGATATGCGAACTACGAGTGGCCTGGCAGACGTCAATACGGTAATCAAATTCTTGCCATACCTGTTCCAGCATGGCATCGACTGTGGCAGTCGCTTCGCGTATTCTCTGCAGAGCTCTGCTACATCACGTGGTAGGGGCAGTACATACAGCAGATCTTTAATGTGTCCCCACAGAAGAAAGTCACACAGAGTGAGATCTGGTGACGGGGGAGGCCATTTAGTGAAATCGCTGTCTCCTCCCGTAGCACAGCCAATCCGTCGATGCGGCAGCTCTGTGTTCAGGTTCCCACTAACTTCACAATGAAAATGGGGTTGAGCCTCATCCTGCTGAACAATGAACAGAGAGTCTGATTGCATTTGAGGCATCAGCCATTGCTGCAACATGTCCAAGTAGGAATATCCAGTGATACTGCTCTTGGCAAAGAAGAATGGCCCGTACAGTTTTTGACGTGACAAGACACAAAAAACATTTACCTTTGGGGAATCACGTTCAAATTCAATGCATTTGTGTGGATGCTTTGTACCACAGATTCGACAATTATGCCTGTTTAGTGTGAAAAGTGGCTTTGTCACTGTAGCACACTTGTTTTTGTCAAACTCCAACACACAGAAAGCTCGCTCTGCACCCAAACTCACCATGTTTGCGACCAGCGCTGACTATCGGCAAATTACCAAACTATGCTGTGGCGGTATACGTGAAAAAAAAACTTTCAGGGTTTTTCATCGAAATGACATATGTATGATATCTGTACAATGTTTGGTTCTTGTGCAATAAATAATTGAAAGTGTTCCCTGACTTTATGTACACCCTGTGTAGAGCAAAACTAGGGTGCAAAGTGACACTGCTATGGGGACAGTTTAGTTTAGTTATGTCATGCTCCATAAATCATTTTCAGGATTATTTTATCTATATGATGTGGAAAAATTCAGATTACAAGATATATATATATATACACACACACACACACACACACACACATGAATAGTGCTAGTATTAATATTAAGTTCTGAAACAGAAACTCGTCCATGGAATAGGAGTTGTCCAAAAGAAATGATTTTAAGCTAGATTTAAAACTTGATCTGCTACCTGCCAGACACTTTATGTTGTGGGGCAAATGATCAAAGATTTTTGTTGCTGAATAATGTATTCCTTTTTGAGCAATTGACAGCTTCAATAACAGATAGTAAAGGTCATTTTTCCCTCTAGTGTTGTACGTATGAACATTACTGTTCCTCGCAAACTGAGATGGATTATTTATAACGAATTTCGTTAGTGAATATATGTACTCTGATGGTGCAGTTAAAATACCTGACTCCTTGAATAGGTGCATGCATGCTGTCCTTGGATGAACATCACTAATTATTCTCACTGCTCTCCTTTGTGCAATCAATACTTTATGTCTAAGTGGTGAGTTACCCCAGAAAACTATTTCACAAATATGCAAAGTACACTAGGAGGCTAATCTGTTTATTACCAAGACTAGTGATTAGCGAAAGAAGCTGAACTTAATTGTTTGAGAAGCTCAGTAATATGCTTCTCCCAGTTCAAGTTGTTATCAATGTGAACACCCAAAAATTTGGAGAAATCTACCCTGTTAACTGAGCCCTGTTCATATGCTACATTGTCAATTGTCGCTATGACTCGATTCGGTGTACAGAACTGGATATAGTGAGTTTTTTCAAAACTAATCTTTCAACTGCTCTGGACGTGTTAACGCATGTGCCTTTGTACCTGTCCCTGTGTGTTCTGAACGTGTTTACGTGTGCCACCAGTCCTTCTATGCATAAACACGTTCAGAGCACACAGGGACAGGTACAAAGGCGCATGCGTTAGCATGTCCAGAGCAGTTAAAGGGTTCAGGGAGAGTCCATTTTCTGAGAACCACTTAATAATTATTTGAGCCATCCTTAACAATATCTTCAGATGCTTTTTCTGGAATTGGATTTATTGTAACACTCGTGTCATTTGCCAAAAGTACTAGTTCTGCTTGCTGAACATTAACTGAGAGGTCATTCACATGAATAAGGAACAGCAGATGAGCCAAAATTGAACCCTGAGGGACTCCCTATGTGATAACTCCCCATTCACTAGAATTTACCACCTTCCAAACATTATTTGTGTTATTCAGCACAACTTTTTGCTTTCTGTTCATAAAGTACGACTCAAACCAGCTGTGTGTATAGCTTCCAATTCCATGAAACCTGAGTTTTTGTAAGAGGGTGACATGATCCACACAGTCAAATGCCTTGGAGAGATCACAAAAAATACCAACTGGTGATAATTTGTTATTTAGGGCTTGTACTATTTGATGGGTAAATGTGTAGACAGCATTCTCAGTCGAGTAACCCTTCCGCAATCCGAACTGTGACATGCTGAGTAAATTATTTTCACTTAAATGTGAGACAACTCCTGAATACATAACTTTTATGAATATTTTAGAAAATGAAGTCAGCAATGAGATTGGTCTATGATTATTTAAGTCTCTCTTGTCCCCTTTCAATTGAAGAGGTTTGACAATTGCGTATTTCAATCTGTCTGGAAAAATTACCTGTGTCAGCGAAGCATTACGTACATCTCTAAGGACTCCACTTATTAAATTAGAGCAACACTTCAAAATTCTGTTCGAGACTCCATCAACACCACATGAGCTCTTGTTTTTCAGTATATTTATAACTTCCTTAATTTCAGTGGGGAATGTTGGAGCTATTTCTAAAGGCCTAAAGTCCTGGGGAATGAAATTTTTAACATATTTTTTTGCTTCTTCAACTGAGCCCTTTAATTCTATTTTTGCTGCTACATTCAGAAAGTGACTGTTAAAAATAAAGGGATAGCAGCACTTGTTTACATTAAATCTTGTGGTTTTATTGGTCCCATTATAAGAAATTATCTCTAAAAACCCAGAATTTCAGAGCAGTATTTTGTAAAAAATGATTTTCTACAGTAAGTTCGACCACAAGTTTCCATAATTCGAAACTTATTATGTTTATTGCTGTGTGAGTTTGGAGGGGAGAGGGGGCGTTGTAGTATGGTAGAAGAAGTGTAATCCATAAATTTCAGAAATTGAGCGCTACCTACATGGCCCTTTGACAAGCTTCAGCTCTCTTATCTTATTCTCACACTTACTGCCTTCCCCAAATACCAATAGTGCAACCTTCCTTCCACAGGTTTGTATCTACATCCCCAAAGTAACTCCATTGCATTTCTGTACTGGCTGTACCCAGCAAGCGTGTCTCCAAATTCATTCGATGTCTACTGCCTTGCCTGCTTGATGATAACTCCAAACATTGGAGCAGTGTTTGACAAATGGTTGCATTAGTGTCTTTTATATCACTTCGTAAAATTCAGGAACCAGGCAGTAGTTATTAAAGTTGAAAAATATGAGAGGGAGGCAGTAGCTGAGAAAGGAGTGAGATAGGACTCTACGTTACCCCTGACGTTATTCAATCTGTATGAAGTGTAATTAAAAAAATAAATAAATAAAAAATAAAAATAATAATGGGAATTTTTGTTGTTCACAAGCGATCTTTATTTATTCACATCAACAACTTTGTTCCCTTCAATGTAATACCCATCAGATACATTACTCTTGAGCCAATACTGTTCCCAATCTTAAAGCACTTATGGAACTCACTTTTCGTTATAGTGTTCAGTTCCTTCAGTGATTCTGTTTCTAACTTATCAATGGCGACAAAATGACATCCTTTCACGGTTGTCTTCAGCCTCGGGAATGGAAAGAAGTCAAGAGGTTGCCACGTCCGGCAAATACTGTGGAGAGGGCAACATAACAGTTTTGTTTTTTGCCGAAGAAATCACAAACAGGTATTGAGATGTGAGCAGGAGCACCATCATAATGCAATTTCCATAAAGGGTTTTGCACAGATCTGGTCATTTTCTTTTCTTCAGATTGCTTCACAGAAATGGCACATAACTTCCAGTTAGTATTCCTTCCTGACCATTCAACCATAAGGCAGGACTCGTAATGCACTCTCTCACTGTAACTGAAGAAAACAGTGACAAGAACTTGTCCAACTTTTCCTGTCTCGGCTCTTCAGGTAGTTTTCATTGGGACGACCAGGCCTCGGTTTTGATGTAGTACCCACAAACCAACGTTCTGGCACCTATTATAACCTCCTTTAGAAATTCTAGATCATTGTTGACCTAATCTAGCATTCCTGAGTGATATCTACATTGATTTTTGTCAAAGTTCAATTTCGTGACAAACTTTGTTGCAAAATTTAAAAAAAATTGCCATTAATTTTGGATCACATTGATCACACCACATACACCGACGGTATTGATAGGTGATTAAAGTTTAGGGGAAGAAGAAAACATTTAAGGTTTGATGAGGACACTGTAACTGTCAGAAATGGCAGAGGGCTGGGAAGAGCAGTCAACCAGAATACAAAGTGTCTCGAGAAGAGGTTGTAAAATCAATATCGACGTAACTACACCGAAGGTAATAACACGTAAATTAACTAATTCAGGGGCATGACGAGGGAAGTAGATTAGGAAAGGAGACATTAACAGCAATAGATTTAACATCTGAGCATAGGACATAAAAGGTGGCATCACTCGTGCGAAACTCTGCTCGCCCTTTTCACACGGTATCCTCAAACCGTAGAGGGAGAGCAGCAAGCAGATTCGACACTCTGACGTTTCCAGAAAGCATCTGAGACGCTGCCCGTCTACAGACTGTCGACAAAGGTCCGAGCGTACATATTAGATTCCCAGGTACATGAGTGCCACAAACGTGTCTCGAGAAATACAGGGCGAGTCAAAAGTCCTTGGACACCTTCATAAGTTGGAAGATAAAACGGAAAATTGAATGTGATGATGGGAACATAGGTTTGATGTGGGGCCGCAACTCTTGGAGATAATCTCATTCATGGCCATCATCTTGAAATCCACCATTTTGGATTTTTTCTTTCTTTTTTTTTCCTTTTCTTTTAGGAAGGGGGGTGTACGATACATCAAACAACTCTCGCTTGAGCTCTGGAATGGAGAGGTGTAATTTGTTTTTGTCTATCTTGTACAGTTTAGAAGTTATTAATGTTCAAAGTTACCTTAATACCGACTCATGTCTCAGGATGGACGACACGTAGAACGTGTTGTAGCAGTCGGTACGAAGGTAATCTCCCAACTTTGAACATTAATAACCTATAAACTGTAGAAGACAGACAAAAACAAATTACACCACTAAATTCCAGAGCTCGAGTTAATGTTATTTGATGTGTCATACACCCCCCTTCCCATCTTAAAAAAATTACTTGAATCCAAAATGGCGGATTACAAGATGGCGGCCACGAATGACATTCACTCCAAAAGTTGCGGCCCCACGTCAAACGTATGTTCCCATCATCACATTTCAATTTTCCCTTTAACCTTCCAACTTATGAAGGTGTCCAAGGACTTTTAACTCGTGTATAACCCCATACACTGTCCTCGACAGCTTACGTTTGTCAGGGATGAGGGAATCTTTGAGAGAGCCACAACCCAAAGTTTGATGCGACTGCTATTATCCTCTATATACACTAATGATCTGACAGACAGGGTGAGTGGCTGGCTGCCGGCGACATAGCTCGGTATACGGGAAGGTATCACCGTTTGGTGAATGTAGGAGGATACAAGATGATTTAGACAGAATTTCTGGACAGTTTGATGAATAACTGCCAGTTCTTTTTAAAAGAGAGAGAGAGAGAGAGAGAGAGAGAGAGAGAGAGAGAGAGAGAGAGAGAGAGAGAGAGAGAGAGAGTCATGGATATCAGTAGGAAAAAGAATCCTTGTTGTTGTGGTCTTCAGTCCAGAGACTGGCTTGATGCAGTTCTCCATGCAACTCTATCCTGTGCAAGCTTCTTCATCTCCCAGTACCTACTGCAACCTACATCCTTCTGAATCTTTTTAGTGTATTCATCTCTTGGTCTCCCTCTATGATTTTTACCCTCCACGCTGCCCTCCAATACTAAATTGGTGATCCCTCGATGCCACAGAATATGCCCTATTCGCCGATCCCTTCTTCTAGTCAAGTTGTGCCACAAATTTCTCTGCTCTCCAATTCTATTCAGTACCTCCTCATTAGTTATGTGATCTACCCATCTAATCTTCAGCATTCTTCTGTAGCACCGCATTTCGAAAGCTTCTATTCTCTTCTTGTCCAAACTATTTATCGTCCATGTTTCACTTACATACATGGCTACACTCCATACAAATACTTCCTGACATTTAAATCTATACTCTATGTTAACAAATTTCTCTTCTTCCTGCAATGTTCAAATACAGCATTAGTAGTCTGCTTCTCGAGACCATTATGTCGATTAAATGTCTAGGCGTGACATTACACAGCAATACAAAAGGGAATGAATACCTAAGGATCGTACCAGTGTTCGGATGAAAAGGTATAGAATGTCAGTCGAAATTTGCATATGCCGCTTCGAAATAACACAGTCGGGCATCTAATCTCGGGACGTGGACAAGTGTCCGATGTGGTTAACAGCGATGTGTACTGTGAGACACGCTGCAGCCTACGTGAGTCCATCGAGAGCAAACGACCTGGGCTGCTCGTGAAGGGAATGACTGTGCTGCAGGATAACACGTGTGCACACCTCCGAGGTAACACATAGCGTAATGGCCAAGTTCAAGTGGGTGCAGCTCGAGCACCTGCCCTCCAGTCCAGACATGTCACTCTGCAATTTTCACGTGTGTGCTTCATTACAAAAAAAAAAACACAACATTGTGAAGGAGAGCACTTCAACTCTGTCGACGAACTGGAGGACGCGGTGGAGAACTGGTTCCCTTCAGTCACGGAAATCTCTGAGCTCGTGGAACATCGGGATGTTGTACCAGGTGATCAAAAAGTCAGTATAAATTTGAAAACTTAATAAACCACGGAATAATGTAGATAGAGAGGTAAAAATTGACACACATGCTTGGAATGGCATGGGGTTTTATCACAAAAAAAAACACCCCATATTGATAGATACGTGAAAGATCTCTTGCATGCGTCGTTAGGTGATGAGATCGTTTGCTCAGCCGCCACGTTCGTCGTGCTTGGCCTCCCAGGTCCCCAGACCTCAGTCTGTGCGATTATTGGCTTTGGGGTTACCTGAAGTCACAAGTGTATCGTGATCGACCGACATCTCTAGGGATGTTGAAACACAACATCCGACGCTAATGCCTCACCATAACTCCGGACATGCTCTACATTGCTGTTCACAGCATTATTCCCCGACTACAGCTATTGTTGAGGAATGATGGTGGACATATTGAGCATTTCCTGTAAAGAACATCATCTTAGCTTTGTCTTACATTGCTATGCTAATTATTGATATTCTGATCAGATGAAGTGCCGTCTGTCAGACATTTTTTGAACGTTTGTATTTTTTTTTTTTTTTTTTGTTATAATAAAACCCCATGTCATTCCAAGCATGTGTGTCAATCTGTACCTCTCTATCTACATTATTCCGTGATTTATTCAGTTTTCAAATTTATACTGACTTTTTGATCACCTGGTACTTGGGCATCTGGTGATTATTTTTGAATGAAACATCAATTATACCCACAGTGTTGCTTTGTACCCCTTCTTTTGAACACCTCTCATACGAGGGTCAGTTGAAAAGTTCTCGGAATCACCACGAGAGGTCAGCACTAGCGCAATGAGTTGTTCACGTGATATTCACTGGACTGTTGTCTGTAAACACGTGCCACATCAGAGCTCTCAGAAGAGAGCTGTGGCAATGATGTGGCTCTGTCGTCGTTCCCGCGTAGTGATTTGCAAAGATGGGGGCAAAAAAAAAAAAAAAAAAAAAAAAATCGGGGTTCAAGCAGTGATTAAGTACTTCGTAAAGAAATGTATGAAAGCAAAGGACATTGGTGCCAATGTCCAGAGTGCTCTGGGGACTCTGCTCCTTCATATTCAACTGTTGCCAAGTGGACAAATCAACTTAAATTTGGTCAGGAGAGTTCAGATGATGATGCGCGTAGTGGTCAGCCGAGAGAAACTATTGCAAAAGTGTACAAAATGGCCATGGAGGATCACCAATTGAAAGTGCGTGAAATTGCTCACGCTTGCCAGATGTCATCTGAAACGGCATATCACATTTTAATTGAAGCATTAGAAATGAAAAAATCATCTGCAAGACGAGTGCCACGACTCTTGATGGTGGATCAAAAATGCACGAGAATGGATATCAGAACAATGTTTGGCCCGTTTTAGGAGAAGGAACAAGATTTTTTGTGCCAGTTTGTGACCACAGGTGGAACTTGGGTGCACTACCATACCCCAGAGACAAAACAATAGAAAAAGCAGCGGAAACATGCTGATTTTCTACCACTAAAGAAAGTAAAGACAATTCCTTCAGTGGGAAAGGTCATGGCATCCGTGTTCTGGGATGCGAAGGGGATTGTTTGTAGATTATCTCCCCACTGGGCAAGCAATTACTGGAGAATACTATGCTAACCTCCCGGACAAATTGCAACAAAAGATACACGAAAGAAGGCCACGTATAGCATGGAAGAAAGACATTTTCCATCAATACAAAGCACGTCCGCACACATGTGCCGTCAACATGGCAAAGTTACACGAACTACGGTATGAACTGTTGCCACACCTGCCTTATTCACCTCATTCGTCTCCATTAGACTCTTCCCAAAACTGAACATTTTTCTTGGTGGATGAAGATTCACTTCAAACAAAGAACTGATAGCCGGAGTTGACAGCTATTTTGCGGGCCTGTAGGAAACTCATTTTCGAGATTGGATCGAGGCACTGGAACATCGTTGGACCGAGTGCATTAAACTACTAGGAGAGTACACTGAAAAATGAAAAAATTTCAGTGATGTAAGTACTTTTTTTCTATTCTGCTCTGAGAACTTTCCAAACCACCCTCCTAGCAGGGAAGGCGAATGGCAACCTTCATTTTATTGGGAGAATTTTGGGAAAGTGCAACTGATTTACAAAGAAGACATCTTATATAACACTAGTGTGAACCATTCTCGAGTAATGTTCCCCACCAGTTCAGATTAAAGCAAGACATTGAAGCAATTCAGAAGCATGTTTTTACATTTGTTACCAGTAAGTTTGATCAGCATGTGAATATTACAAAGACAGTTCGGGAACTCGAATGGGAAACCCCAGAGAGAAGACAGGGGTCTTTTTGCAGGGCACTTTTGAGGAAATTAACAGGACCGGCATCTGATGCCGACTGCAGAATGATTCTACTGCTGGTGACACACATTTAATAAGCAGACCACAAAGATAAGAGAAATTAGGGCTCCTATAGAGGCTTATAGACAGTCATTTTTCCCTTACTTGGTCTCCAAGTGGAACAGAAAAGGAAGTGACTGGTAACGGTATACAGTACGCACTGCCATGAAGTGGCGGATACATACGGGGGGGGCGCGCAGGAGAGAGCGAGCGGAGCTGAAGACAACAGAAAATGGGCTGCCGAGCATAGAAATTTCTGACATTTTCTTCGGTTTCAGTTCAATGAGGAGTGATAGCAGCCAAGGTAGCCAGAAACATTTGTACCTTGTATGCAGATAATGGCGCAGGACAGAGCTTGGCAATAAAATGGTTTTCCATTTTATGGAGGATTGTTTCGACATTAGTGATTCCCCACAGTCAGGAAGACATTCAAGGTTTGACAAATATCATTGCGAGGAGTGTTTTTTAAGTAAGTATCGTTTTGAAATTAAAAAAGATGTCCAAAGATATCTCAATAATTTTATTTTTACATGAAAGCCTGTACCTTAATCTACACACTGACACCATTACAGTCTGATTCTTCCTTGTTTACGTTGTGTACTGAGTGTTTAAGATGCCTCCGATAATCGTAAGTCCTGCTGACTGTGAAGTACGGGCTGTTATAAGATTTCTTAGTGTGTGTGAAAAATCTTACAGGACTTAACTGCTAAGGTCATCAGTCCCTAAGCTTACACACTACTTAACCTAAATTATCCTAAGGACAAGCACACACACCCATGCCCGAGGGAGGACTCGAACCTCTGCCGGGACCAGCCGCACAGTCCATGACTGCAGCACCTTAGACCACTCGGCTAATCCCGCGTGGGGTTTCTTAGTGCTAAAGGCCTAAAAGCGAATGATATTCATTGTGAGATCTGTGCAGTTTACAGAGAAAACATTATGAGGATGGAATGCTAAGAAAGTGGGTGAGAGCATTTAAAGATGGCCGCACAAATGTGCGCAATGTACAACGGATTGGGCGTCCTTCGGTCGTTAATGAAAGTTTGGTGCAGGAAGTGGACAATAAGGTGAGAGAAAACAGACACTTTATGATTTCCTTCTTGCGAGATGACTTTCCTAATGTTTCTCGTAGTGTTTTGTATGGCAATGTGACCGATCACTTGAATTACCGAAAATTGTGCGCACGTTGGGTACCGAAAATGTTGACGGGTATGCACAAAACCAAACGTTTAGACAGTGGATTGACTTTCCTTGAATAGTACCACAACGACACTCATGATTTCTTAAGCCAAAATGTTACGGGCGATGAAACACGGGTGGCCTACGTCACACCATAATCAAAGCAACAGTCCACGGAAGTTGAGCAAGGGCATCGTTTTGCTGTAAGACAATGCCCGTCCGCATGTGGTGAATCAGACCAAAGATCTCATCACATCTTTTCGATGGGAAACTCGAAATCATCCTCCGTACAGCCCCGATCTTGCGCCCAGTGACTACCATCTGTTCCTGCACCTGAAGAAACATCTGGGTGGTCAGCGTCTTGGAGATGACAACGAAGTCAAAACAGGGGTGGTGCAGTGGTTAACAAGTCAGGCGGCAGACTTCTATGAGGAGGGTACTCAAAAACTGGTACAACGTTATCACAAGTGCCCCAATATTGTCGGAAATTATGAGAAAAGTAGATTAAGGTACAGGTTTTCATGTAAAAATAAAATTATTGAGATATCTTAGCACGCCTTTCTTTAATTTCAAAATGGTACTTACTTAAAAAAACATGCCTCATACTTGCATTAATCCACAATGATCCATGTCAGTGTGCTAGAGAACCAGCAAATATGACGAACTGTGATCATTCCGCCATCGTGCAATTTAAGCTAAAATCACAAAAATCAGCTGGTGGCCACTTGTGCAACTCGTCATCAACTAGCTCGTGGACAACACCGACTATTCCTACCCTGTATCATTATAGGTGATGAGAAATAGTGTATTTGTGCTAACTTAAGGAAAGTAAAGGAATGTTCAAGTGCAAACAAAGGAGCAACTCCGGGTACAAAGACGTGCGCACATCCACAAAAGATAATATTATGCGTCTGCTGGAACAGTTGTAATGTCTCGTGCAGCGGTCTCTCCGCGATATTTTCAGAAATTTTTATAAATTATATAACTCAGTACATATCTCGAAATATCTCTTCTTATCTTACCGATTCCTAAACTTTAATATATGATGATTATAAATACAAAATAGTTTCAAGCCCTATTATTCCTTGGAGTGTGCATTTACTCCATGGAATAGCTTCTCTGCTAGCTATGTTTTCTCTTATGAACAGAATGATTCAGATCTTGCCGATTAGCCATGAAGGAACAAAGATGTATATGTATGTACTGTTGAGCTAGTCACCATCTTGATGAGATTCTGTATGGGAAGGAATTTAATACATGAACTAAACTAAAGTAAGTGGGTTCGCGTATTATTTAACTGATTATTATTGACAGTGTCTGCTTACTACACTGTGTTGCATGGGATCAGTGGGGAACGTCTGATTTACACTGGACAAACCTGCCGTTTTGTACACTCAAGATATCCAGTTTATTACTTTCAATAAATGGGCTAACACGGTCTTACCAGCAGATCTCCGGTCTTCCCCATGTGATCACCGAAAGTTAATAATTATTACAAATGTTTTCAGGAGATCGACTGACAATTTTCGTCGAACCGAGACTTCGAAATTGCTTCACTGACTTATGGGATTTAAGTTAAGCTCAATTTAATCAGTATGGAACAGTATTGAACTGTGTGAATGTGATAAGCCTTCTTTGTGAATGAAAACTCCCTTAATATACGCATGTTTTTTACTATCCTGATCAGTCTCTTGCAGTGGTCTGTCCGCGATATCTTCAGAAATTTTTATAAAATATACAGGGTGTTACAAAAAGGTACGGCCAAACTTTCAGGAAACATTCCTCACACACAAAGAGAGAAAATATGTTATGTGGACATGTGTCCGGAAACGCTTACCTTCCATGTTAGAGCTCATTTTATTACTTCTCTTCAAATCACATTAATCATGAAATGGAAACACACAGCAACAGAACTTACCAGTGTGACATCAAACACTTTGTTATAGGAAATGTTCAAAATTTCCTCCATTAGCAAGGATGCGTGCATCCACCCTCCGTCGCACGGAATCTCTGATGCGCTGATGCAGCCCTGGAGAAAGGTGTATTGTATCACAGCCGTCCACAATACAAGCACGAAGAGTCTCTACATTTGGTACCGGGGTTGTGTAGACAAGAGCTTTCAAATGCCCCCATAAATGAAAGTCAAGAGGGTTGAGGTCAGGAGAGCGTGGAGACCACGGAATTGGTCCGCCCCTACCAATCCGTCGGTGACCAAATCTGTCGTTGAGAAGCGTACGAACACTTCGACTGAAATGTGCAGGAGCTCCATCGTGCGTGAACCACATGTTGTGTTGTACTTGTAAAGGCACATGTTCTAGCAGCACAGGTAGAGTATCCCATACGAAATCATGATAATGTGCTCCATTGAGCGTACGTGGGAGAACATGGGGCCCAACCGAGACATCACCAACAATGCCTGCCCAAACGTTCACAGAAAATCTGTGTCAATGACATGATTGCACAATTGCGTGCAGATTCTCGTCAGCCCACACGTGTCGATTGTGAAAATTTACAATTTGATCACGTCGGAATGAAGCCTCATCTGTAAAGAGAACATTTGCGCAGAAATGAGGATTGATGAAGCCTCATCCGTAAAGAGAACATCTGCACTGAAATGAGGATTGACACATTGACGGATGAACCATTCGCAGAAGTGTACCTGTGGAGGCCAATCAGCTGCTGGCAGTGCCTGCACACGCTGTACATGATGCAGAAACAAGTGGTTCTCCCATAGCACTCTCCATACAGTGACGTGGTCAACGTTACCTTGTACAGCAGCAACTTCTCCGACGCTGACATTAGGGTTATCGTCAACTGCACGAAGAATTGCATTGTCCATTGCAGGTGTCCTCATCGTTCTAGGTCTTCCACAGTCGCGAGTCGTAGGCTGGAATGTTCCGTGCTCCCTAAGACGCCGATCAATTGCTTCGAACGTCTTGCTGTCGGGACACCTTCATTCTGGAAATCTGTCTCGATACAAACGTACCGCGCCATGGCTATTGCCCCGTGCTAATCTATACATCAAATGGGCATCTGCCAACTCCGAATTTGTAAACATTGCACTGACTGCAAAACCACGTTCGTGATCGACACTAACCTGTTGATGCTACGTACTGATGTGTCTGTAGACCAATGAGTCGCATGTCGACACAAGCACCGAAGTCAACATTACCTTCCTTCAATTGGGCCAACTGGCGGTGAGTCGAGGAAGTACAGTACATACTGAGGAAACTAAAATGAGCTCTAACATGGGAATTAAGCGTTTCCGGACACATGTCCACATAACATCTTTTCTTTTATTTGTGTGTGAGGAATGTTTCCTGAAAGTTTGGCCATACCTTTTTGTAACTCAGTACATATCTCGAAATATCTCTTCGTATCTTACCGATTCCTAAACTTTAATATACGATGATTATCAATGCAAAGTAGTTTCAAGCCCTATTATTCCTTGGAGCGTGCATTTACTCCATGGAATAGCTTCTCTGCTATCTATGTTTTCTCTTACGAAAAGAGTGATTCAGATCTTGCCGATTAGCCGTGAAAGAAGGAAGATGTGGTGTACTACGAGTTGCTTCCAGGAGCTGGAACAATCACTGCCGACACATATTGTTAACAACTGAGATGTCTCGCAGACACAATACGAGAATGGAGACCGGGAAGACTGAGTGAAGCGACGCTACTCCATGATAATGCCTGCTCACATTCTGCCACACCACTACACAGGAGTTGTGTCAGTAAGTCATTGCATACCCACCTTATTCATCTGATCTCGTGCCTCCAGATTTTCACCTTTTCCGCCCTCTGTCGAATAATCTTCAAGGAACTACCTTTCTCCATGAAAATGAGTCGAAAAAGTACCCCGGCATTGGCAGACTGTTGTAAATGGTGAAGGAGAATATATTATCGACGACTCGAGACACACGTGTATCTGTCGTGAGTATTAACCTCGTGGGAGAATACTACGAACTTATGCACTGACACAATAGGTTGCGGTGGTTATTCAGAGATGACTATGCTGGCACAGGATGCAGAGGTGGGGAGAGCTGCACCAAACCAATCTTTGGGCTGAAGCAAATAACAACATTTAAAGAGAGCTGTCATTAATTAGAGCGAGTGGTACTTTAATCCGAGTCTTCCCACATTTCCTTAAAATCAGCTACTGGCTATACTTTGCTGACCACAGCAGCACCGCCGGCAAATAATCTGGTACTGTCACCAACACTCTCTCACAACCGGCGACGAGTTTAATTTCTTTACAATTGTCAGCACCTTTCACCCACACTGACACAGATTCGGATTCATTTATTTTACGACGATTCCCGGTCCCGAGAATGAAAGGCATCGACGGCAGGTAATACGATTTAACTGCATCTCTACTGTAGACCTCTGTGACATGAAATGTCCGGTACGCGACGACATCACGACTGTTAAAACTTTCGAGCCCTGCAGCTTTATCGGCTTTTGGTCCACGGACGAGGGCAATGGTTACTCGTCGGTTACCGTGCTGCAGGGTATCATTATCGGTAATGGCAAAGTTAAGAACTCCGCCACAGAACACTGACGGACCGTGCAGGACAACTTGAGCACCTACTTAATTCTAGGTATTAGTAGCAATACTGTCTATTGCTTTATACACTGTAAGGCGGGTAAGTGTTCTCCTCCTATAATATCGTGGCATCTTCTGTGTCAGAGGTCCAATGCTGTTGCTCCCGCGGCTGCACGAAGACTGACGCCTTCTTACCAGGTTCATTACTTTTATAGACAAAGCTGTCGCATCCTCGAACCCCCGGTTCTCGATGTACGCTTGGCGATTGTTGGCTGACGCAACCAGTCAGAAATTTTCTGATAGAATCATTATTCATTTGGCTCGTCATGTTTGTAAACACAGTGCGATAAGAGGTTGTGTAATGGCCACACAGAGTATCTCCCATGTGGCTGATGGAATAATGTAGTTAATAATTTTTTGTGGTAAGGAGTAGGGAAGGGAGAGTTTCTATAATAATGGGTAAGGTCACTAACGAGTTTAATTTCTTTACAAGTGTCAGCACCTTCGACCCTCTGTGGTGTCACAAGGCTTAGGCCTGTCCCACCCCTCATTAAATCAACCAAGACTTATACGAATATTTGTAAGAACAGTTATTAAGATGTTCTTTAAGTTTTTTTTTGGGATCTGAGAAATACTGTGGGAAGAAAGTTTATTTATGTTGCAGATAACGTGGAAGACGTTGCCTGACGATCACCACGAAAGTTCGACGTAGTGGCAAGTGGGTGAGGAATAAGACGAATGCTGCAAACTACCGCAAGCCACGGAAGAGCCCGGGGTGTGAGGCCGTCGAGCTTCCTAGGTCGTTGTCGGACGACGTCAAAGGAAGAGAGATTCTGCTTTCTCTTTGTAAACAGATCGATCGAGTCTCGAAAGGTTCGTGTAAAACGTATAGGCGAGTGACCATTAGGTGGGACCCGATGCCTGTAATACTTCCACAGTTATTAAAAAGTTGTTGAATGGCAAAACCAATAGTTCATCATTTATATAGATAAAAAAGCAGTAAAGATATAGGAAAGGAAGAGTTGCGGCGTCAGAACGAAAAGTGATACATCGCTCAGCAACGAAAGAGGACGTAAACAGCAGGCGTTAGGTGGTGAAAACAAATCGACTGATAAAATAGTAAGTCTGTAATTAAGCATAAAGCCGCGTAACACTGCACCTCACTGACACAGATTCAGAATCATTTATTTTATGACGATTCCCGGTCCTGAGAACGAAAGGCATCGACGGCAGGTAATACGATTTACCCACGTCTCTATTGTAGGAGAAGAACGCGTACCCGCCCTACAGTGTATTAAGCAATAGACAATATTGCTATTAATACCTAGAACTACGTAGGTGCTCGAGTCGTCCTGCATGGTCCGTCAGTGTTCTGTGAGGGAGTTCTTAACTTTACCATTACCAATAATGATACCTTGCAGCACGATAATGGACGGGTAACCAACCGTTGCCCTCGTCTGTGGACCAAAACTCGATAAAGTTGCATGGCCAGAAAGTTTTAACAGTCGTGACGTCATCGCGTACCGGACATTTCACGTCGCAGAGGTCTACAATAGAGACACGTGTAAATCGTATTACCTGCCGTTGATGCCTTTCATTCTCGGGACCGGGAATAGTCGTAAAATAAATGAATCCGAATCTGTGTCAGTGTGGGTCAAAGGTGCTGACAGTTGTAAAGAAATTAAACTCGTCGGTGACCTTACCCGTTATAATAGAAATTAAATAAAAACTTTCCCTTCCCTATTCCTTACTACAAAAAACTATTATTTCATCAGCCACACGGGAGATATTCTGTGTGAGCGACGACCTCGGTCATAACGCGACCTCTTATCACTCCGTGTTTACAAACGTGACAAGCCAAATGAGACCGACACTCCCTCACAAATCTTTCCCCAGTCACGAGAACAGCGGCGCCGCCCCCACGCACAGCCGTACCTCTGGTGGCCGAGAAGAAGGCTGCGAGGACGCCCTGCTGGCGGAAGTAGCGCCCCCAGGCGGCGCGCTGGCGCGGCTGCAGCAGGTCCGCCTTGTTCAGCAGCAGTACGTTCAGCTTGCGGCCGCCCGCCTGTTCCGACACGTAGCGCTCCAGGTCGCGGCACCGGTACAGCAGCGGGTTGCGCGCGTCCAGGATCTGCACCACCACGTCACTGCGAACACGACAGGCGTCTACGTCCGTGAGGTTACTCGACAGTGGGTGCACTGAACCAGTTTCAGTCTACTACTCTGCCGTTCCACTCTTGCGAGAGACACGGGAAAAAAAAAAAAGACAGACACCTAAATCTTTCGGAGTGAGCTCCAATTTCTCTACGACATTTCTACACTACATTTACATCTACATCTACATTTACATCTACATTTATACTCCGCAAGCCACCCAACGGTGTGTGATGCAGGGCACTTTACGTGCCACTTTCATTACTTCCCTTTCCTGTTCCAGTCGCGTACGATTCAGGGGAAGAACGACTGCCGGAAAGCCTCCGTGCGCGCTCGAATCTCTCTAATTTTACATTCGTGATCTCCTCGGCAGGTATAAGAAGGGGGAAGCAATATATTCGATACCTCATCCAGAAACGCACCCTCTCGAAACCTGGACAGCGAGCTACACCGCAATGCAGAGTGCCTGTCTTGCAGAGTCTGCCACTCGAGTTTGCTAAACATCTCCGTAACGCTATCACGCTTACCAAATAACCCTGTGACGAAACGCACCGTTCTTCTTTGGATCTTCTCTATCTCCTCTGTCACCCCGCCCTATGATCATTCCACTTCAAATCGTTCCATACGCATACTCTCAGATATTTTACAGAAGTAACTGCTACCACTTTTTTGTTCCGCTATCATATAATCGTACAATAAAGGATCCTTCTTTCTATGTATTCACAATACGTTACATTTGTCTATGTTAAGGGTCAGTTGCCAGTCCCGGCACCAAGTGCCTATCCGCTGCAGATCTTCCTGCATTTCACTGCAGTTTTCTAATGCTGCAACTTCTCTGTATACTACAGCATCATCTGCGAAAAGCCACATGGAACTTCCAACACTATCTACTAGGTCATTTATATATATCGTGAAAAGGAATGGTCCCATAACACTCCCCTGTGGCATGCCAGACGTAGGTTTAATGTCTGTAGACGTCTCTCCATTGAGAACAACATGCTGTGCTCTGTTTGCTAAAAACTCTTCAATCCAGCCACACAGCTGGTCTGATATTCCGTAGGCTCTTACTTTGTTAATCGGGCGACAGTGTGGAACTGTATCGAACGCCTTCCGGAAGTCAAGGAAAATGGCATCTACCTGGGAGCCTGTATCTAATACTTTCTGGGTCTCATGAACAAATAAAGTGAGTTGGATCTCACACGATCGCTGTTTCCGGAATCCATGTTGATTCCTGCAGAGTGGATTCTGGGTTCCCCGAAATGACATGATAAGCGAAAAAAACATGTTCTAAAATTCTACAAGAGATCAATGTCAGCTCGACGACCCTTCTTGAAAACTGGAACTACCTGTGTTCTTTTCCAATCATTTGGAACCTTCCGTTCCTCTAGAGACTTACTGTACACTGCTGTTAGAAGGGGGGAAAGTTCTTTCGCGTAGTCTGTGTAGAATCGAATTGGTATCCCGTCAGGTCCAGTGGACTTTCCTCTGTTGAGTGATTTCAGTTGCTTTTCTATTCCTTGGACACTTATTTCGATGTCAGCCATTTTTTCATTTGTGCAAGGATTTAGAGAAGGAACCGCAGTGTGGTCTTAATCTGTGAAACAGCTTTGGAAAAAGGTGTTTAGTATTTCAGCTTTACATGTGTCATCCTCTGTTTCAATGCCATTATCATCCCAGAGTGTCTGGATATGCTGTTTCGATCCACTTACTGATTTAATGTAAGACCAGAACTTCCTAGGATTTTCTGTCAAGTCGGTACATAGAATTTTACTTTCGAATTCACTGAACGCTTCACACATAGCCCTCCTTATGCTAACTTTGACATCGTTTAGCTTCTGTTTGTCTGAGAGGTTTTGGCTGCATTTAAATTTGCAGTGAAACTCTTTGCTTTCACAGTAGTTTCCTAACTTGGTTGTTGAACCACGGTGGGTTTTTCCCGTCCCTCACAGTTTTACTCGGCACGTACCTGTCTAAAACGCATTTTACGATTGCCTTGAACTTTTTCCATAAACACTCAACATTGTCAGTGTCAGAACAGAAATTTTTGCTTTGATCCGTTAGGTAGTCTGAAATCTGCCTCCTATTACTCTTGCTAAACAGATAAACCTTCCTCCCTTTTTTTATATTCCTATTTACTTCCATATTCAGGGATTCTGCAACGGCCTTATGATCACTGATTCCCTGTTCTGTGCTTACAGAGTCAAAAAGTTCGGGTCTGTTTGTTATAAGTAGGTCCAAGATGTTATCTCCACGGGTCAGTTCTCTGTTTAATTGCTCGAGGTAATTTTCGGATAGTGCACTCAGTACAATGTCACTCAATGCTCTGTCCCTACCACCCGTCCTAAACATCTGACTGTCCCAGTCTATAACTGGCAGAATAAAACTGTGTGCCAGACTGAGACTCAAATTCTGGATCGTGGCCTGTTGCAGACACATACTCTACCGACTGAGCTACCCGAGCACGACCCACAACCTGTCCTCACAGATTTACTTCTGTCGTTTCCTTGTATCCTACCACTCTGGATGAAAATTAACTCTGGAAACATTCCCCCAGGCTATGGCTAAGCCACATCTGCACAGCATCTTTTCTTTCAGGAGTGCTAGTCCTACAAATTTCGCAGGAGAACTACTGTGAAGTTTGGAAGATAGAGATAAGGAAACGGTGTATGTTCTCTATAATGAAGTACAGTCTGAAAGAAGCTGCATAAATTCTATGCAGTCAGATCTTGATAAGACCTCAAAGTGGTGCAAATATTGGCAACTTGTTTTAAATGATTAGAAATGTAAAATTATCCACTTCGGAAAAAGAGAGAACGTAGTAATGTACGACTATAATGTCCACGAGTGACAGCTGGAATCGAGCAACTCATACAAATACCTGGGTGTAACACTTTGTAGAGATATGAAATGCAATGATCACATAGGGTCAGCTGTGAGTAAAGCAGGCATTAGACTTCAGTTTATTGGTAGAATACTGGGGAAGTGCAATCAGTCTACAAAGGGGACCACTCACAAACCGCTCGTGCAACTATTTTTAGAACATTGCTCACGTTTGTGGAACATGTACCAGATAGGACGAACAGAGGACATTGAACGTATACAGAGAAGGGCACCACGAATGGTCACAGGTTTGTTTAATCCATGGGAGGATGTCACAGAGATACTGAAGGAACTGAACTGGAAGACTCTTGAAGACAGACATAAACTATCCTGAGAAAATCTACTAACAAAGCTTTAAGAACCAGCTTTAAATGATGACCCTGCAAATATACAGGGCATTTCAAAAAAAATATACATATTTCGAATGCATACCCAGGGTGTTTATAAATGAATATCGGGGTTTTAATGCTTTATAATATTTATTACATTAAACTTACAGTTATAAATGATACGTCAAATGAAAGAGCAACTCAAACAGTTTTCCGAGAACCTTATAACTTCACTGGCATAGCGAAGTACGCGATCGGTCGAACTTCACTGTACCCAAGCACTGGGTAGGCCGCAAGGGGCCCAATGACAGGGCTCGCTTAGCAAGGCCTCCACGTTCACCCAACCTAACGCCATGCGATTTTTTCCTTTGGGACTTCATCGAGGATCGTGTGTATGCTACCAGCAGACCTCCCCGAATTAAGAAACCGGATTGAAGCAACTGTTGCTACAATCACTGAAGACACTCTTATCAACATTTGGGAAGAACTCGGCTATAGACTTGATGTGTGCCGTGTGACAAATTGTGCTCACATTGAACATTTATAAGGTTCTTGGTAAAACTGTTTGAGTTACTCTTTAATTTGACATATCATTTATAACTGTAAGTTTAATACAATAAATATTATAAAGCATTAAACCTCGGATATTCATTTATAAACACCCAATGTTTATTAAACTTTAAGACATACAAATCTAAAACTTCACACACACATTTACGAACCTTTCAAGTTCAGATTACAGATGTTCAACATGTCCCACATCAGCGACACGAACAATATCTCTCAAATTCCTCCGATAACTTGGCAAGCGTGTCCTTCGTTACTAATGTATGGCAGTACGGATCTGGTTCTTCAACTCTTCCAGGTTCTGTGGGAGTAGTGGTACATAAATGTAGTCTTTAATGAAACCCCACAAGAAGAAGTCAGAGGGTGTAAAATCCGGTGACCGTGGAGCCCAGCTGAGACACGCTAAGTCGCCAGCTCCTCGACGACCAATCCAACGGTTCGGTAGAGTTACATTCAGATATTCACGCACCTGGCGACTCCAGTGAGGGGATGCACCGCCTTGTTGAAAAATGGAGTTGTTTCGTGCAGCCTCGCAAACAACCAGTTTTCTAACACAGTTAGATACTGCCGACTGTTAACCGCGTTTCCATAAAAGAAGAACGGGCCGTGAAAAGGTGACCGGGATATCGCACAAAACACATTGAATTTGGGCGAATCTCGTACGTGTTCAATGGTTGCGTGTGGGTTCTGTAGGCCCCAAATTAGAACATTGTGTTTTTGTTACCCTGAACACTAACACGGAAGCTCACTTCATCACTGAACACGATGCATTGTGCGAAAGTGGTGTTACTGTCAACAGCATCAAGAATCTCGTTTCAAAATGCCACACGTTTGCATTTGTCATCAGGATGCAGAGCTCGTAACAGCTGTAACTTGTACAGCTCCGTAACCCACCGACATCTCAAAACGTGCCAAATTGTTGTTTTAGGCAGTCGTATCTCCCGACTGGCACGACGAGTCGATTTTGAAGGACCACGTAGGAAATCAGTTTGAATTCCTGCAACATTTTCTTCAGGAACACGAGGGCGGCCAGTACTCTTTCCTTTACATACACATCCCGTATCTAGAAACTGTCGATACCATCTGCGGATGTTCCACCCATTTGGAGGATGAATTTTGTACTTCAACCTGAAACGTCTTTGCACTGTATTCACGGAATTGCTCTTGGCAAACTCGAGAACACAATACGATTTCTGCTGCAGAGTAGCCATTTTAAACATACGAAAGTTACCGAGAAAAACAGAATACAACTGACATCTAGCAGCTATTAATACAAACCAGACTGTGTATTCATTCCTCCAATAGCCGAGCTGAGGTGCAGCGAACGATAGTTTGGACAAAATAATACTTTGTAATACTTATATTCTTTTTGAAACTCCCCGTATTACAACACCCCTGCATATCGCTGACATAGGGATCGTGTGAATAAGATCAGAATAATTACAGCATGCACCTCAGCATCCAATGTAAATGGGGGATTCAGCCTGAAAATCAGGTGCAGGTACCCATACAAATTAATGACAGAATTTCAGAGACTTTACAGGTCTCTCACAGATATGATTTTATACACTCGTGCTCATAAATTAAGGATAACTGCATAATGTGGTGCCACACAACATGGCACTACACATAACTGGCGCTAATAGCAAAGGCACATAGGGAACACACACAAAACAGATCTGTAAGTCCACAGTATTGGTGATAAGCTGAGAAAACTGTCCCGAAACACATGTGCTACAAAACACCACTGTTTCCTGGGCATGTACCCCATCATCAATATGAGATACGATTGTCGTGCACACGTACACAGGCTGCACAATGGGTTGGCATACTCTGGATCAGGTGGTCTAACAGCTGCTGAGGAATAACCTCCCATTCTCGCACCAGTGCCTGTCGGAGCCCCTGAAGTGTCGTAGGGGTTTGAAGACGTGCAGCGATACGTCAACTGAGAGCATCCCACGCTTGCTCGATGGGGTTTAGGTCTGGAGAACAGGCAGGCCACTCAATTCACCTGGTATCTTCTGTTTCACGGTACTCCCACGATGGCAGCTCGGTGGGGCCGTGCGTTTTTATCCGTCAAGAGGGAGGTGGGACTCACTGCACCCCTGAAAAGGCGGACATACTGGTGCAAAATGACGTCCCGATACACCTGACGTGTTACAGTTCCTCAGTCAAAGACATGCAGGGGTTATGTGCACCAGTCATAATCCCACCCAACACTATCAAACCACAACCTCCATACAGGTCCCTTTCGAGAACATTAAGGGGTCAGTATCTGGTTCCCAGTTCACATCAGATGAAAACCTGGCGAGAATCACTGTTCAGACTATACGTGGACTCGTCTGTTAACATAACCTGGGACCACTGTTCCATTGACCACGTACTGTGTTCTTGACACCGAGCTTTACGGGCTCTCCTGTGACCAGGGGTCAGTAGAATGCACCTTGCAGGTCTCTGGGCGAATAAACCACGCCTGTTCAGTCGCCTGTAGACTGTGTGTCTGGAGACAACTGTTCCAGTGGCTGCGGTAAGGTCCCGAGAGAGGCTACCTGCAGTACTCCGTGGCCGTCTGTGGGCACTGATGGTGAAATATCGGTCTTCTTGTGGTGTCGTACACTGTGGACGCCCCGTACTGTAGTGCCTGGACGCATTTCCTGTGTGCTGGAATCGTTGCCATAATCTTGAGATCACACTTTTTGGCACACAGAGGGCCCGTGCTACGACCTGCTGTGTTTGACCAGCCTCCAGTCGCCCTAGCATTCTACCCTTCATAATGTCATCAATACATGTCTTTGAGCCATTTTCAACACACAGTCACCATTAGCACATCTGAAACCACCTGTACACTTACTCACTGCACTGTACTCTGACACGCACCGACACATCTCTGCATATGTGGACTGCTGCCAGGGCCACCGTGCAATGAGCGCAGGTCAAATGCTCCGCACGGTCACACCCCGAGGTGATTTAAACCCGCAAACCACCCACCAGAGCATTGTTTCACCACATATCAGCATTATCCTATGAGCATGAGTGTATATATAGACTGGAGCGGAGAGTGAAAATTTGTATCAAGGCCAGGAATCGAACCCAGGTCTCTTGCTAATTAGGAAGGTGCATCAGCTACTAAGCCACCTCGGCACAGCAGTTCACACAACTGCAAGAAACATTTAATTTAATTTCTGTAAGTACCTACACCTGGTTTTCCAGTTGGATCTACCATATATGTTCGATGTTGAGGTGCTATTCCAGGACGTGCAGAGCCGCGGCAACTCTGTTCGTGTGTAAGGAGGAATTTAAAGTAGCATGGGGGAGCAGTGAGAATTCAGATCGAGGGGTGAGGCACGTCGGGGTAATCGATGCACTTGCGTGATCCACTGTGCTGAGGTGGTTTAGTGGCTAGCACACCTGCCTAGTAAGTAGGACACTCAGGTTTGATACCCAGCCTCAGTACAAATTTTCACTGGCCGCTTTCGTCGTGATCGGGCAAAATATCTCACAAAATAAGTGTCAAACAAAAAAACTACAAAGAACAAAACTTGTCTAGCTTGAAGGGGGAAACCAGATGGCACTATGGTTGGCCCGCTAGATGGCACTGCCATAGGTCAAACGGATATCAACTGCGTGTCTTTTAAAATAGGAACCCCCATTTTTATTACATATTCGTGTATTACGTACAGAAATATTAATGTTTCAGTTGGACCACTTTTTTCGCTTTGAGATAGATGGCGCTGTAATAGTCACAGACTTATGGTTCACAATGTTAGACAAACAGTTGGTAACAGGTACGCTTTTAAATTTAAATACAGAACATAGGTACGTTTGAACATTTTATTTCGGTTGTTCCAATTTGTTACATGTACCTTTGTGTACATATCTGTAAATACCACATTAAAGCAATAAATGCTCAAAATGATGTCCATCAACCTCAATGCATTTGCCAATATGTGTAACGACTTTCCTTTCAACAGCGAGTGGTTCGCCTTCTGTAATGTTCGCACATGCATGTTGTCAGGCATTGTTGGTGGATCACGATGGCAAATATCCTTCAACTTTCCTCACAGAAAGAAATCCGGGGACGTCAGATCCGGTGAATGTGCGGGCCACGGTATGGTGCTTTGACAACCAATCAACTTGCAATGAAATATGCTATTCAATACTGTTTCAGCCGCACACGAGCTATGTGCCGGACATCCATCATGTTGGAAGTACATCGCCATTCTGTCATGCAGTGAAACATTTTTTAGTAACAGCAGTAGAACATTACGTAAGAAATCAGCATACACTGCACCATTTAGATTGCCATCGATAAAATGGGGGCCAATTATCCTTCCTCCCATAATGCCGCACCATACATTAACCCGCCAAGGTCACTGATGTTCCACTTGCTCCCCGCAGCCATCGTGTATTTTCCGTTGCCCAAAAGTGCATATCATGCCGGTTTATGTTACCGCTGTTGGTGAATGGGCTTTCCTCATTAAATAGAATGCGTGCAAAAAATCTGTCATCATCCTGTAATTTCTCTTGTGCCCAGTGGCAGAACCGTACACCATGTTCAAAGTCGTTGCCTTGCAACTCCTGGTGCATAGGAATATGGTACGGGTGCAATCGATGTTGATGTAGTATTCTCAACACCGACTTTTTCAGATTCCTGATTCTTGCGCAATTTATCTGCAACTGATGTGTGGATTAGCTGCGGCAGCAGCTAAAAACCATCATCAATTGTTGCAGGCCGTGGTTGGCATTTCACATGTGGCTGAACACTTCCAGTTTCCTTAAATAACGTAACTATCTGGCAAATGGCCCGAACGCTTGGATCATGTCGTCCAGGATACTGAGCAGCATACATAGCACACGCCCGTTGGGCATTTTGATCAGAATAGTCATACATCAACATGATATCAACCTTTTTTGCAATTGACAGACAGTCCATTTTAACACGGGTAATGTATCACGAAGTAAATACCGTCCGCACTGGTGGAATGTTACGTGATACCACGTACTTATGCATTTGTGACTATTACATCGCCATCTATCACAAAACGAAATAAAAAACTGATATTTCTTTATGTACTACACAAATATGTAATAAAAGATGGGGGTTCCTATTTAAAAAAAATGCAGTTGATATCTGTTTGACCTATGGCAGTGCCATGTAGAGGGCCCCTTCAAGCTAGACGAGTTTCATTCTTTGTAGTTTTTTCATTTGACGCTCATTTCGTGAGATATTTGGCCCAGTCACTATCAATGGACCACCCTGTAGGCATAAAATTCCGATAAACAGCATGTTCCAAAGCATCTATCTTCCTCTTCAACAACAAATAAAGTAAACACATATCTGGGTGGGCTGAATTCAGGTGTTCTAAGTAGTTGTTCAAATTCTCATTGCCACGAAGCCCAAACAACGAAAGTACCATCTACATATCAGGAGGGGAGGAGGGACATGCAGGTTTCAAAGCTGCAAACTCTTGAGGCATGTTCCTCTCAGTCTTGCACAAACAAATTGGCAATAACAGGGGCAATGGGCTTCCCATTGCAATTTCATCTGTCTGCTCATACTACTGGTCACTGAATAAAAAGTAGGTGGAAACCAACACATGTTGAAATAGGTTTGTTAATTCAGCATCAAACCTGACCCCAATCAACTGTAACAAATCAGACAAAGGAACACGAGTGAAGAGAGAGACCACACCACAACTTACATCAGAGTTATTCGAATGCATCCCCTCTAATCGATGTAAGAAATCCGCCGAGATCTTAATGTGGTGCTCGCACTGACCTACTACAGGGCAAAACAGAAAAGCAAGGCATTTCGCTACACGTTGTGTCAGAGCGCCAATGTTACTCACAATCGGACAGAGAGGCACTCCTTTCCTTGTGGACTTTAGGGAGGCCATATGACCTGGGGGAGGCTGTTAGTCTTCCTCTGAATACTCGTCGTGGAGTCAGCACCGATCCTGCGATATGCTGAATCGGACAGTAAACGTCACATTTTTTTAAACGTAATCCTGTTTGTCCAAAACAATAGCAGTATTGTCCTTGTCTGCATGTAAAACAGCTCTCTCAGCTGCTGTGATATTACTGTCGGGTGGATGTGTCCCATCGAACACACGACACATCTCCATCCTAGCCTTCTCTGCATGGTGGTGCGGGGGTGGTGTAGGTGTGTGTGTGGGGTAGGGTGGGGAGGAATTTAGGAAGTCTCTTCAATTCCATACACATTTAGAATTACAAAGTATTGCCAGGTTCACTAGTATTGTATATTACTAATATTTCGTTATACCTTACTCCTATTTTTCTTAGAATTTTGAACATCTTACATCATTTTAATACATCAAATGCTTTTCCTAGGTCAACAAACCCTATGAAAGGATCTTGTTTGTATCTGAAATCCCTTTTCCATTACCAAGTGCAACGTCAGAACTGCTTTCTGGTGACTTCACCTGTCCTAAGGCTTACTGATCATCATGTAACAAACCCTCAATTTTATTTTCCAGTCTCCTGCATATTATTCTCAACATCAGTTTGCAGGCTAAACTGATCGTGGCAGGGCAGCTGCGTACTGTCTGAATCGACACGGCTCTCCCAGTTACCTCCGAGAAGTCGGGACGCAGTTCTGCCAGATTTTCTGAGGGGTGTCTACGAGCAGTAATTTGTACACAGTGGCCATCAGACAGTGTTGAGGAGCACAACAGCAGCTACAAGACGTACCTTCAATGTTTCACATCTCACACTGGCAGTGGAATGATCCTACATCAATGTTACGCACGTCATCTCAGCGTGCCGACAATGTTCGCTGCCGTAAAGTGAAAATGTGTTTACAGTCTAAACTTGAAATGTGTCTCAGGTTTTGAACTGCGTACAGAGACTTCTTAAGTAATAAAACCCAGTACGTTGTCCTCGATAGTGAGTGTTCATCGGAAGTGAGGGTATCATCTGGAGTGCCCCAGGGAAGTGTGGTAGGTCTGCAGTTGTTTTCTATCTACACAAACGATCTTTTGGATAGAGTGGATAGCAATGTGCGGCTGTTTGCTGATGATGCTGTGGCGTATGGGAAGGTGCCATTGTTGAGTGACTGTAGGAGGATACAAGATGACTTGGACAGTATTTGTGATTGGTGTAAAGAATGGCAGCTAGCTTTAAATATAGATAAATGTAAATTAATGCAGATGAATAGGAAAAATAATCCTGTAAGGCTTGAATACTCCATTAGTAGTGTAGCACTTGACACAGTCACATCAATTAAATATTTGGGCGTAACATTGCAGAGCGATATGAAGTGGGACAAGCATGTAATGGCAGTTGTGGGGAAAGCGGATAGTCGTCTTCAGTTCACTGGTAGAATTTTGGAAAGATGTGGTTCATCTGTAAAGGAGACCGCTTATTAAACACTAATACGACCTATTCTCGAGTACTGCTCGAGCGTTTGGGATCCCTATCAGGTCGGGTTGAGGGAGGACATAGAAGCAATTCAGAGGCGGGCTGCTAGATTTGTTACTGGTAGGTTTGATCATCACGCGAGTGTTACGGAAATGCTTCAGGGACTCGGGTGGGAGTCTCTGGAGGAAAGGAAGCGTTCTTTTCGTGAATCGCTACTGAGGAAATTTAGAGAACCAGCAATTGAGGCTGACTGCAGTACAATTTTACTGCCGCCAACTTACATTTCGCGGAAAGTCCACAAAGATAAGAGAGATTAGGGCTCGTACAGAGGCATATAGGCAGTCATTTTTCCCTCGTTCTGTTTGGGAGTGGAGCAGGGAGAGAAGATGCTAGTTGTGATACGAGGTACCCTCCGCCACGCACCGTATGTTGGATTGCGGAGTATGTATGTAGCTGTGGATGTAGAAGTCACATAGTCATGTTCACAGCTAGACATACAGTGCATCTGAGGGTGCACTGCCTACACTGGTGACTGTTGTTAACTACAAGGGTGAGTCAATCATAAGAATGTACCAAACAAACTGGATTTTTTTATAAGTTATTTTTGTTTCAGAAAAATTCATACATGCAAATTTATTTTTCTGTTCACAGTAAAACTTAATTTTTATGTTCCTACATTTTACGTTTTCCCACTTTTTATGTTCATTTTTTTCAGTCCCAATTGAAGTCCTATTCTCTCGGTAGAATGGCTTCTCATCATTAAAGATTCCACGTTATATTTCCTGCATTTCAATTTTTCTTTAACACAATCATGATCTTTACCATTGTTTTCCTTACAGATTTCTGCAAAAGTACATCAGATTCCTGCTCAAACTCAGCCTCGTAACAAAGCAGAAAACACACACAATACGAAAAATTATAGATTGTGTAATACAGCATTAGCAGAGTACACAAAATTTTCACTGTCAGTCTGCTGGGACACGGCCACCTGTATTATAGGTTTAAGTGTTTGGAAGGGTGGGAAAGTATGCCGAGTCACTGCCTCAATGATAATCTCGACCTGACAATATTGACTGTCGTTGCAATCTTCCTCTTGCTCACAACATTGTATTACAACAGCTTTAATGGAATTTCACAGTCATTTACACAAATACACACTGCTTTTGAAGATGGCCATCTCTATCATAGGTTCTCCTGAACTGCTGTTACTACTGTGTGAAAAATGCTAATCCATATTAGGACCACAGCTGTAGGTTGGTACGACCTGATGTCAGATACAAACATTCCTCCTCAAGATGGTCTGTAACATGATGGTAATTTCTGCCCTCTTTCTCAATGAGGACGTCTCTGAACTGAGTAACCTCCTTGTAGACAACAGGCTGCAGATTTTGTGACTATTGTTCTCCATTTTTGAAGGCTACCAACTTTTGTGTTTTAACCAATATTGTGTTACAAGTTTTATTTACTGTAATTTTATGACGATTATCAATAACATGTCTCATATTATAAAATTAATATTTCTTTAATGTGGTTTCACACAGGGTAGAGCTAATTACTGTTCGAAAGAAACAAACACAATTAATTATTTCAGACTTTTTTAAATACGCAATTTTTTTAAATTTCCTATTTTGAACAATACAAAGAAAATGACAGTAACAGATGTTCATTTTTTGCTTGTTGTGTTTCCTATGTTCTCTCCTGCATTTTACACTTTTTCAGTCCGTCTGCTGAAATGTGTAAAAAGGAGGGATCACTTTAGCCTCTTGAATGGGAAACACAGTTTTCCCAGTGACGTGCAGTTTCTTGATCCCGTTTTCATAAGATAAATGTGGCTGTGACATTAGCCAATTGAGCACAAACACTTTGGCAGCAACACTCTCATCAAATCTGTGTTGTCCGATTGCTTCTTTTAGTGGTCCAAACAAATTAAAATCACAGGACAGTAAGTCCGGACTGTAGGGAGGATTTTCTAGTGTGACGCAAATGATTCCAAATTTTCTGTCGAGTTCAGGCAGCTGAGTGGGGCCGAGTGTCGTCATGGAGCAAAATCACATCCTGGATTGGAAATGCACATGTTACCTGACAATATGCATGTTTCGTTTGGCCTGTAAGTTGGCATTGTAAGGAGCATTCACAGTACAATGTTCACAGAAAAAAATCAATGGGAAGAACTCCTTTAAATCCAAAAAAGACTATTGCAAGAACCTTCCCAGTGGAGAGATGGTTTATCACTTTGAATCGTGCAAAGACACAATTTTGCGTGATTCTGCTGTGGTGGTTTTTTTCTTTTTTAATTTCTGGCGTGTAAGGATGCACCCACATTTCATCATAAGTCACAATCCTGTGCAAAAAAACATGTCCCCTCTCACTTTGGTAGCATGTCAGTACCTGTTTGCACACCTCGAGATGATGAAATTTGTGCTCTGCACTGAGAAGATGATGTACCCACATTGCACACTTTTAATGAAATCTGAGGATGTCCATAATTATCGCCAAAGCACCATTGTAGCTTACACCAACCTCAGCAGCAATACAACTTATTTGGCAATTGTCTTCAATAAGCTGCATAACAATCTGAATATTCTCCTCCTCAGTTGTGCTGGTCTTCGGGTAACAATGGCATGCTATATTAACTGTTTCTCTCTCAACTGTTTCTCGAGCTCACAAAAGCTGCTTGAATCCTTCTCAGGGTGTTGTCCCCAAACTGTGCTGCAAGTCTTTTCACAATTTCACATTTCACACCATCCGTTGTGAGAAACTTTATTATAATGTGTTGCACTACAGATGACGGTACCTCTTGCTCTGACACTGTGATTCTGACTAAGAAATGGAGTGACAACCTTAAAGCTACGAATAATAAACACAGGAAATGAAAGCAACAATCAGCAAAGAGGGTGCCGCACTCTGTTTACAAAAAGGTGTGTAAAAGAAAAAAAAGATAAATAAATAAATAAATAAATAAATAAAAATAAAAAATCCAGTTTATTTCCTGGCCTTAAACAAACACTGAGAAAGATTAATTTCAATTAAAAATTATTGGTAACATTCTCAATAAGAAACTGAAGTAGCACACTAGATCCCTACTGTACCCAGTGAACAACATAGATTTACCAAAAACGAAATTGCGCATTATATGTTTTATAGATAAAATTTCTAACATGATAAGTAACATTTTAAAGGCAAAGGATTTTTTTTTCATGTCCTACAGACATCAGGTAGATATTTCTTCATTACAAAGGATAAAAAACATGCCATCATGAAAAGCAGGCATTGTAAGAGAATATACCGATAGTCAGTCCAGGGACGGAGGGACAGAGCGGGGGAGGGAGGGGGGGACGGACGGACGGAGCGGGGGAGGGACGGACGGACGGAGCGGGGGAGGGACCGGACGGACGGAGCGGGGGAGGGACCGGACGGACGGAGCGGGGGAGGGACGGACGGACGGAGCGGGGGAGGGACGGACGGACGGAGCGGGGGAGGGACGGACAGACGGAGCGGGGGAGGGAGCGGGGGAGGGAGGGAGGGAGCGGGGGAGGGACGGACAGACGGAGCGGGGGAGGGAGCGGGGGAGGGAGGGAGGGAGCGGGGGAGGGAGGGAGGGAGGGAGCGGGGGAGGGAGGGAGCGGGGGAGGGAGGGAGCGGGGGAGGGAGGGAGGGAGGGAGGGAGCGGGGGAGGGAGGGAGGGAGGGAGGGAGCGGGGGAGGGAGGGAGGGAGGGAGGGAGGGAGGGAGCGGGGGAGGGAGGGAGGGAGGGAGGGAGGGAGGGAGGGAGGGAGGGAGGGAGGGAGGGAGGGAGCGGGGGAGGGAGGGAGGGAGGGAGGGAGCGGGGGAGGGAGGGAGGGAGGGAGGCAGCGGGGGAGGGAGGGAGGGAGGGAGGGAGGGAGCGGGGGAGGGAGGGAGGGAGGGAGCGGGGGAGGGAGGGAGGGAGGGAGGGAGCGGGGGAGGGAGGGAGGGAGGGAGCGGGGGAGGGAGGGAGGGAGGGAGCGGGGGAGGGAGGGAGGGACGGAGCGGGGGAGGGAGGGAGGGACGGAGCGGGGGAGGGAGGGAGGGACGGAGCGGGGGAGGGAGGGAGGGACGGAGCGGGGGAGGGAGGGAGGGACGGAGCGGGGGAGGGAGGGAGGGACGGAGCGGGGGAGGGAGGGACGGAGCGGGGGAGGGAGGGACGGAGCGGGGGAGGGAGGGACGGAGCGGGGGAGGGAGGGACGGAGCGGGGAGGGAGGGAGGGAGGGACGGAGCGGGGAGGGAGGGAGGGAGGGACGGAGCGGGGGAGGGAGGGAGGGAGGGACGGAGCGGGGGAGGGAGGGAGGGAGGGACGGAGCGGGGGAGGGAGGGAGGGAGGGACGGAGCGGGGGAGGGAGGGAGGGAGGGAGGGACGGAGCGGGGGAGGGAGGGACGGAGCGGGGGAGGGAGGGACGGAGCGGGGGAGGGAGGGAGGGAGGGAGGGAGGGACGGAGCGGGGGAGGGAGGGACGGAGCGGGGGAGGGAGGGACGGAGCGGGGGGAGGGAGGGAGGGACGGAGCGGGGGAGGGAGGGAGGGACGGAGCGGGGGAGGGAGGGAGGGAGGGACGGACCGGGGGGGGAGGGAGGGAGGGACGGACCGGGGGGGGAGGGAGGGAGGGACGGACCGGGGGAGGGAGGGAGGGAGGGACGGACCGGGGGAGGGAGGGAGGGAGGGACGGACCGGGGGAGGGAGGGAGGGAGGGACGGACCGGGGGAGGGAGGGAGGGAGGGACGGAGTGGGGGAGGGAGGGAGGGACGGAGTGGGGGAGGGAGGGACGGAGTGGGGGAGGGAGGGACGGAGTGGGGGAGGGAGGGACGGAGTGGGGGAGGGAGGGACGGAGTGGGGGAGGGAGGGACGGAGTGGGGGAGGGAGGGACGGAGTGGGGGAGGGAGGGAGGGAGCGGGGGAGGGAGGGTAGGATGATGCAGGGGGGAGGGGGGAGGGGGGAGGGAGGGACGGAGGGGGAGGGAGGGGGCGGGGAGGGGAAGGGATGGGTGGGAGGGAGGGAGGGAGAGATGTGGGGAGGGGATGGCAAACTTTGGAAGTGAGGGCACTGATACACACAAGCAGTGGGCGGCTCACCTCCTCTCGACGACCCTCCAGAGCTGGCGCCAGAACTCGAGGTTCTTCTCGTACGGCGTCAGCACCAGCCCCTCCGCCTCCTGCAGCGTCGCCAGCCGCCGCCGCCACTCCAGGAATTCCTCGCGCTCCCTCATCTGCAGCTCCTCCGCTGTTGTCGTCTCGTCCCACGGCGGCCTGCGTAGTTACACAGATTGTCACGTTTCTGCCGTGGCCTTCTCCACCAGACATCACGGCGCCCACAGTATCGGCAACCGAACTGACAGCCTGCAGCCGCAGGTTGCTTGCTTCGCAGGCACATCAAAGCACTACAAAACCGACAGGCAATATTGATGAACGGCCACAACAACAACAACAACAACAACAACAACAACAACAACACAGTAAAGACACCAGCGGCCACCTGGGGCCACTACCAGCCCACAACATAAGGAGGAGATCACTGCAGATCCCGGAACTATTTTCACAGGTCAAACCACATGATGGAAAATAGCTCCGAGGTACTCATCCGCCGAAGCGCTACAAAGGCCGGTGCTCGGCCGCACGTCGGCAGTTCGTCGACAGCCAGCAGACGCGGATAGCTGACGCCCCAGCAGCCCGGCTCGGATCTTCTCGCCGATCTCCGAATTAGGCTCGGTATATCGGAGAAGTCTCTGGCGGAGACTAGTAGGAAATTATTTCAGTCGTTTTCTATATTATTCTCGTACATAGTTGTGATTCGAAGACGGATCACTGTTTTGTGTCGGTGTTATACTTGGAGAATTTGTTTTGGTTAATCGAACAGTCCAATAAATTGTTTTCGGACTTTGATCGTCAGTTTCTTCTGCTTACGCAGACATATCAGTTTCAAATGGTGGAAAAACCTGGACGGAATAAATGGCGACCACAGTACTGTGGCACCCACACAATCTACACGATATCTCCGCGTGCCACTATTCGGACCCCCCTTCCGACCTGTCGCCACGTCGCTCGTATCCCCGCAGTAGACCCAGGTGCGAGATCTTCCTGCGTGTCCTTCCACTGTCGTCTACTACACTCCCGTCACAGGCCTCTCCCACACTATCAGACACAGGGTCACTCGTGAAAGTAGTCGCGTGATCTGCCATCGTACCTACAACCACTGTGCCACATTCTAAGTGTGCACGAGACCTGAAGAGCCGTCCGTCTGCACGGGCAGCCACCACCGCACCGGCCATGAGACGGCCAGACCGGTGCATCACCGAGCGTGTCATACAACATGGTGCGCTCGATTCTGACGACCGTTTCACAGCCTGTGCATTCTAGATTCTTCCTACTGACACCCAGCTTTTTGTAATTGTGCAGTCGAGTACTCTTCCTGTAGCATACACTTCATTCCCGCACCTCCCTGTCTCAACCTACGGTAGCCCTGTCGTCCAACTGCTTATTTCCTTCCTGCTCCCACTCTAGTATTACATGTCCCTTCTGTCCCACAGGCACACTTTCGTAGTCCTTTCCCCTTCACTACTTCCCCATATTCCCTTTGCCCTTCCTCCTGCCCACCATCCACACCAAGTCTTTGCACACTCCCACAAGCAACATTATCCTCTTAATATCTGGCAGTCAGTCTGACCCTCAATGCCTCTTCTATGTGGTAAATTACTAATCTGACATTCTCATGTGGCAGGTCACACACACTCTTTTTAGACTGTTCAGAAAATTACTCTTATTGCTTCTTTCAGAACCCACAAACATGTGTCCACGTGTTGCCTTCCTATTCGAAGCACCTGCTGCCTCTCCCCACTTCTCCTCCCATATCTTGCCTCTGTTTCTCCCTCCACTGACTTGACACAACCCCTCACCCCAGGCCACGTGCCAAACTGCAGTCGCAGTATTGTGTGCCCGCCCAGCACAGTGTAGTATGTCCCTTCAAAAGCTATCAAAGTTTTCACTTTACGATTTATGTACCTCAATTGATAAAATCTGAACTATTACAGGTCTGTCTGTCTGTTTTTCCCCAGGAACGGGCACATGTATCACATTGAAATTTATGTCACATACTAAGGTTTACTGAAATTATAATGAAATCTAGACCTTTAGCTGCTTACAGGTGTCGATAAATACCAACGGGGACAGTCGAATGATGTGCGCCCTGACAGGGACTCGAACCCGGGACCTCCCGCTTACGTGGCAGATGCTCTATCAACCTGAGCCACCGAGGACACACAGGATAGTGCGACTGCAGGGACTTATCTCTGGCACTCTCCCCGTGAGACTCACATTCCCAACTTCCTGTCCGCACACTACATTTGCAGTGCCCCTGCCCACTACACTCATTACTTGCGGCAACAATCTACCAATTCCTCTAAAAGTTCGGGCAATGTGAGTGCATCCGCACTGAAGGAGGTCATTGGCCGGTAAGCCTTATCTATACCAATGCCTGTAAGCAATAAAGGTCTGGATTCCATTGTAATTTCTTTCTTCAAAAGCTGCAAGATCACGAATAGTATCCGTTCTTTCGGACAAGTCCGAAAGAACAGACACTATCTTCACACTACTAGTCATTAAAATTGCTACACCAAGAAGAAATGCAGATGATGAATGGGTATTCATTACACAAATATATTATACTAGAACTGACATGTGATTACATTTTCATGCAATTTGGGTGCATAGATCCTGAAAAATCAATACCCAGAACAACCACCTCTGACCGTAATAACGGCCTTAATACGCCTGGGCATTGAGTCAAAAAGTACAGCTGCCCATCCAGCTTCAACACGATACCACAGTTCATCAAGAGTAGCGATTGGCGTATTGTGACAAACCAGTTGCTCGGCCACCATTGACCAGACATTTTCATTTCATGACAGATCTGGAGAATGTGCTGGCCAGGGCATATGTCGAACATTTTCTGTATCCGGAAAGGCCCGTACAGGACCTGCAACATGCGGTCGTGCATTATCCTGCTGAGATGTGGGGTTTCACAGGGATCTAATGATGGGTAGAGCCAGGGGTCGTAACACATCTGAAATGTAACGTCCGCTCTTCAAAGTGCCGTCAATGCGAACAAGAGGTGACCGAGACTTGTAACCAATGGCACCCCATACCATCACGCCAGGTGATATGCCAGTATGGCGATGATGAATACACGCTTCCAATGTGCGTTCACCATGATGTCGCCAAACATGACCATCGTGAAGCTGTAAACAGAACCTGGATTCATCCGAAAAAATGTCGTTTTGCCATTCGTGCACCCAGGTTCGTCGTCGAGTACACCATCGCAGGCGCCCCCATCTGTGATGCAGCGTCAAGGGTAACCGCAGCCACGATCTCCAAGCTGATAGTCCGTGCTGCTGCAAACATCGTCGAACTGTTCATGCAGATGGTAGTTGTCTTGCAAACGTCCCCATCTGTTGACTCAGGGATCGAGGCGTGGCTGCACGATCCGTTAGAGCCGTACAGATAAGATGCCTCTCATCTCGACTGCTAATGATACGAGGCCGCGGGATCCAGCACGGCATTCCGTATTATCCTCCTGAATCCACCGACTCCATATTCTGCAAACAGTCATTGGATCTCGACTGACGCGAGCAGCAATGTCGCGATACAATAAACCGCAATTGCGATAGGCTACAATCCGACCTTTATCAAAGTCTGAATGTGATGGTATGCATTTCTCCTCCTTACACGAGGCATCACAACAGCGTTCCAACACGCAACGCTGGTCAACTGCTGTTTGTGTATGAGAAATCGGATGGAAACTTTCCTCACGTCAGCACGTTGTAAGTGTCGCCACCAGTGCCAACCTTGTGTGAATGCTCTGAAAAGCTAATCATTTGCAAATCGCAGCATCTTCTTCCTGTCGGTTAAATTTCACGTCTGTAGCATGTCATCTTCGTGGTGTAGCAATTTTAATGGCCAGTAGTGTAAAGCTTACCAGCTAATGATCTTCAGTGTGGATGCACTCACATTGCCCGAACTCTTACAGGGATCGGTAGATTGACTGCCATGAGTAATGAGTATAGTGGGCAGGGGCACTGCAAATGCAGTGTGCGGAGAGTAAGCTGGAAGTGTGGGTCTCACAGGGAGTGTGACAGAGACAAGTCCCTGCAGCCGCACTATCCTCTGTATCCGCGGTGGCTCAGTCGGATAAGAGCATCTGCCGTGTAAGCAGGAGGTCCCGAGTTCGAGACCCAGTCGGGGCACACATTTTTGATATCTGTACAGATACCAGCTTCATTAAGGTCTACAGTCCATTGGCAGTGTCAAAAATTTACGCTTCTCAGTTAATGCGATCAAAAGATATGGCCATTTGTGTCACACATTTTGATACTCCCAAACTCACTCACCAAAACCCATAGAGAACCTGTGTATACAAGGTGAACCACCTAAAACCTGTACTGCAAATAGAGCAGAAATTTAAAGTTCTACTGATGTCCAGTTTTCACAGAATTGGTCGGTAGTCAGGGGCTCGTGTTGTTAGCCAGTCAAAAGATTGTAAAAATACTTAGAAAGCATATTTTTTGTGCAAATATACATTTTTTAAACAGAACAATGGCCTACTGATATGAACATACAAAGTAGGGTAAATTAGAATGTCAGTGGTGTTTGTTGCACGATTCTAGTGAAACTCGTTTACAAGATATCATACTTTGAAATGTTCCCACAATGACACTTTTACAATACCCATAGCAGCACTCACTAAAGAACAACACAAGTGCGTACAGTAGTTATGTAGATTCTGACCAGTAACAAAACAATTGACCGTCATAGGTTGTGTTCAACTAAATGCTTCCGGTCTACTACGGAATGACTGTTGCACATGTGCTAGCATTTCAGCAGTGATGTCCAAGCAGGCTGAGGTAATATGGCATTGCGTATCATTGGGATTAGTTGGTATTGTGAAGGTATGAGATTTTCAAGACATTTTGTAGCCAAAGTTTGGAAACAAATAATTTTGTTGAATGGAAGCGAAATCTTGTGTTAATTTTGAATATAAATGAACAAGCTTTATTACTAGAATCCAGAATTATCATTCAGAATATAAAACATTAATTATTATGATGTTGTTGTTGTTGTTGTTGTTGTCGTCGTCGTCTTCAGTCCAGAGACTGGTTTGATGCAGCTCTGCACGCTACTCTATCCTGTGCAAGCTTCTTCATCTCCCAGTACCTACTGCAGTCTACATCCTTCTGAATCTGCTTACTGTATTCATCTCTCGGTCTCCATCTACGATTTTTACCTTCCAAGCTGCCCTCCAATACTAAACTGGTGATTCCCTGATGCCTCAGAACATGTTCTACCAACCGATCCCCCTCTTCTAGTCAAGCTGTACCACAAGCTCCTCTTCTCCCCAATTCTATTCAATACCTCCTCATTAGTTATGTGATCTACTCATCTAATCTTCAGCATTCTTCTGTAGCATCACATTTTGAAAGCTTCTATTATCTTCTTGTCCAAACTATTATTATGTAAGAAGATTTATTAGGGGACGAGTCCCGTTTTGTGTATTTTATTATTTGCATGAATTATCCCGCCTGGTCTCTATGCCACGTCAAGACAGTTGAAGACGTCCTTTGAGTCTTAGCGGGCATAGTACTCAAAGGCAGCAAAAAGTCTTCTGCACCAGCCTCGCTGTCAGAATACAATTGAGTAGAAGTTTATATCAATGATGTATATACGAGAGTAAGTCAATTATTATCTGCAATTTAGTTATATTTTTGTTTATTTTGGTAGTACTGTCATTTTACGTTGATGACGCATGCTTTGTTTATTTGTTCTTATCTCTTTGCAATTTTTCAAGCTGCTAGGTTAGTTTTGTTATCGCTGCCGTGCTGTTAATCGTAGCTGCTCTGCTGTCTATTTGCACCAAAGAAGAGCAGCGTTCAGTGATCCATTTTTTGTGGTCGGAAAGCATATAAGGGGCCGAAATTCACTGAAGACTTTCGGTACAGTACGGGAACAGTGTTTTGCCACAAAAATTCTAAAATGGTCACACAAGTGTCACGCACGATGAAGGAGCCGGACGACCATTTACAGCCACAAATGAAGAAACCATTGGCCATTCACGTAAAATGATTCTCTTAGACAGACAATTAACTATTGACGAAGTGACACATCGTCTGTAAATTAGTCACGGTTCTGCCTACGAAATCATACACAACAGATTTGGATTTCATAAAGTTTGTGCAAGAAGGGTCCCATAACAACTCACACAGTTACCTAAACAACACGCTTGGATATCTGCAAAAAACATTTGGATCGCTATGATAACGAAGGGGACAATGTCTTAGACAGGATCATTACTGGTGACTAAACACGGATCCATCATTATGAGCTGGAGTGTAAACAGCAGAGTACGGAATGGAAACATCCAAATTCGCCACGCAAGGAAAAGTTCAGGACCCAACCGTCTGAAAACTGATGCTTACATTTTTTTGGGATGCACAAGGTCCAGTACTGGAACATTATGGGGAAAGGTGCACAACAATAAACAGTGTACACGGCAGTGAGATGCTTACTGCCAGGCTACAGCCTGCAATTCGAAGCAAACAATGAGGATTGCTGTCAAAAGGTGTTGTGTTGTTGCACGACAATGCCTGTCCGCATACAGCTGCCCACACTGCTGAAACACTCCAGAAACTCAAATTTGAAGTACTGGATCATGCTCCATATAGTCCTGTACATGCCCCTTATGACTATCACTTGTTTGGTCCACTCAAACAGGCATTAAGGGGCCGTCAATTTGCCTCGGATGTAGCAGTGAAAGAAGCAGTGCATTCCTGGCTCGCAGCTCCACCGAGAACCTTCTTTTATGAGGGCATCAAGAAGCTCATACAACAATGGACCAAGTGCGTTGAAACGCAAGGAGACTATGTCGAAAAATGATGTTCTTGTAAGTTTCCTATTTGATTACAAAAAAATTTAATAACTACTATGTGGATAACATTTGACTTACCCTCGTATGTACGTATTGAAAAAAATGTTCGTTAGTCATTAGCTGGAATGTCTCCTGTAACAAGATACTTATCATCTAATATGTATTGTATTTAAAGGTGCAATAAAAGGCTTAAAGGATCGAAGTTACCAAGTCCTGGGTTTTTAGTGAAAACTAAGTTACTCTGCAGATAAGAAGAATATTTAAGAAGTCGGGGGTTCACAGACTATTTCAAGCTGAAGTTCACAGTGAGTTAACTTAAGATATAAATGAACCCTCACAGTATGTCCTTGCAGACAGTATCTTGAGCTTTCCTCACAGTAAAAGGTCTACAGGCATCAAGTATGGGAAATGGGCCACCCGAGGTACAGGTCGAGTGTGTCCAATCCGACGATTTGAAAACAATTCGTGAAGACGTGCTTTAGTACTTCGTGCATTATGGGCTGGACAGTCATCACATTGATACCACAGGATTCTCCTAGTCTGCAGAGAAATGTCTTCTAGCACCTATGGAAGGTGACCTGTTAGGAGGCCGCGATACAGGCATTCAGTGTTGCTTCTATGAAAAACAGGCCTGTGACTGGATGGTCCATTATCCCACACCACACGTTTATACTCAACAGATGCTGACATTTCATCTGACAAAGCAAATGGGGATTTTCAACAGACCAATATTGCACGTTTCAGCAGTTTACCTGTCCACAATTAGTAACTGTGGCTTCACCACTAAACAAGACACACAATACACCTGATGTATTCTGTCTTAATGCTCACGTAAGAAGTTAACACAATTCTCATAATCGTTTCCGTGCAGCTCTCGATGGAGAGAGATGTGATAGAGATGGAATCTATGTCAGCAGAGAATGTGTAGGTCACTTGCCTGACTCGTGCCACTTTCTCGTGCAATTGCATACAAGCTACTGTGTGTATCAACTGCAACAGCACCGAGAACATTAATTTTCCCCTCTTCTGTCATCACTTGTTTCCTTCTGTTATATTGGCTAGATGATACACTACCATTTTCATGTATCTGGTTGAAAAAGTTGATGAGTAACTGCCAAGACAATTGATGTCTACTGGGATGTCTTGCTGCATACACCATACAAGAATCAACTGCATTCTTCCTACACTCTCCACACATCACGAGCACGTCTGCCTTTTCTGCATCGGTAAATCCTATTGTCCATTCACGACCAACAGCTCGGACTGTCACACGCTAACTGACTAGTGAGTTGCAATGCTCTCAAGGAACACACAACCACACTGTAAGCAGATGTAACAATATTGAACCTAGCAACTATGCAGGCTGAATAGCACAAACAAGTGTCGGTGTGGAAACATTCCAAAATTCCTTAGTTTGTTAATGTCAACATACATTGTTCCACTTTAAAATGTATATTTGCACAAAAAATCTACTTCTTAAATATTATTGCAATCTGTTTATTGGCTAACAATACGAGCCCCTGACAACCAATCCAGTCCGCGAAAACCACACACCAATTGCACTTTCCATTTCTGTAATATTTGCGACGACAGTTTTTGATGATTCACCCTGTATACATGTCAGGCCTGGTGGTACACTGGTAAAGCACACACCTGCAAACCTAGAGATCAGGGATCAAATCCCAGTCAGACAATGGAGTTCTCAGTCTTTGCTTAAAGGTGACTACTTTGAAGGTCAGTAAAGCTTTGAAACACACATTTATTTTGCACGAGCTGTAAATAAATATTTGCCACTATTAAAGTTCCAACCCCCATACATAAAAAACAATAAATATTGTATGTATTTGTGTGTGTGTGTGTGTGTGTGTGTGTGTGTGTGTGTGTGTGTGTGTGTGTGTGTGTTACTCTAGTTCATCAAAGGAAATCCGAAAGCTAGTATTTTTCTTTCTTTTGTGTGTGCCTGACAACAGCTCAAAGCTTCTGCTTTTCAGTGAGTAGTATCCTTTGATGTAAAAGTATTTACATTCTACAAGGACTTCCGTAAGACATTTATAACCTAGACCTCAGGTATTTTACAGACCAGTATGTCACCACAACACAGATTCTGCTCTTGGAAAGAAATCAGCAATAACATTTCAACACAGGCAGTGCAAAACTGCTGCATACGAAGGGGGACCCAAAAATAACCAGAATTTCTTTCTAGAAAGCATATACTTTATTGTTTTCAAATACAGCCTTAATCACCTTCGAAGTACTCTCCATTAGCATTAATACACATGTCCAAACGTTCATTCCAGAGCTCAAAGCACCTTTTAAATTCGTCCTCTTTGATACTTGCTAGTACTTTCATGACATTGCTTTTAAGTCTTCCACATCGGCAAAACGCTTCCCTCTCAAGTCTCTTTTCATCCTCCGGAATAGGAAGAAGTCCGAGGGTACTAAATCCGGCAAACAGGGCGCGTGGGTCACGGTAATCGTCTTCGTTGAGGCCAAAAACTGGCGAACGCTGAGAGCCGTGTGCGCGGCAGCGTTGTCGTGATGCAGGGACCACACGCCAGAATCCCACAAAGCCGGACGTTTTCGCGACAAACTTCTGCGAAGCCATTTCGTAACCTCCAAATATAATTGTTGGTTTATTGTCTGGTTTTCAGGGACAAATTCAGAGTGCGCGATCGCTTTGATGTCAAAAAAACAGATCAACATTTCACTTGTCGAGCTTTTTTTGGTCGAGGTGAGCCAGGTGACTTCCATTGTGATGACTGTGGTTTACTTTCTGGATTATACCTATAGCACCATGACTCATCACCTGTAATGATTTTGTTGGAAAAATGTGGATCACCTTTGAACGCATCCTTCATTTCGAGACAGGCTCGGACGCGACGATCCCTACGATCTCCGGTAAGAAGCTTCGACACAAATTTTGCTGCCACTCTTCGCATCCCCAAATCGATGGTCAAGATGCACTGAATTGAGCTCCAGGACAACCCAGACAAGTTCTCGAGTCGGTCGATTGCCCTGCGTCGATCTTCACTGGCGAGATCACGGGTTTTGTTGACGTCGTCTTCGCTTCGAACAGCTGAAGGTCGACCGGAACGGGGCTGATCTTCAACCACCATTTCTCCCTTATTAAACCATTCGTACACTTGCATTTTGCTAAGAGCACGGTCTTTGTAGGCTGGCTGAATCATCGCAACAGTTTCTGCTGCGTTATTGCCGAGCAAGAAACAAAACTTCACTGCCGCACGTTGTTTGTAAGAACTAGCCATTTCCTCATGTCATGTCTGCACTGTACGTACACTCAAAGAACTGCCAAAGAAACCACACTTCTCACTGTTGGGTGACCCGCTTGGCAGAATGACTCAGCAGAGCTCCTGCTACAACCCCCTGGTGGCGCAACCTGCTACTACAAGTATACGGTGTGCAGCATTAGGATTCCGGTTACTTTTGGGTCCCCCCTCGTATACCGATAAAGGGTTGGCTGATTGGAGGTTAGGAGACTAAACAGCCAGGTCATCAAACCCTCAATCCAGGGATAGTTGATCTGGAATCAGTGACATCCACCAAAAATGTGGTCTGATGATGAAAGTATGTAGGACCAGTGAAACAGATGCCAGAGCTGAGAAATAAATTACAAAGTCTGGCCTTTACGTACCTCAGAGCCGACGACGGATTACCCCGAGCTCACCCGCGGCGAGAGAAACCTCGTCCCGTATCTGACTCCCAATGACCTCGTGAAGAGCAAAGACAATTAAAGAGCAAAGACTGCTTTCTAGTTGGGAGTAAAACTGAGAACACTAAAATTGTAATGGACATCGGTTGAACCATCAATAATAACAACAAGATGAGAGAAGTAGTTGAGGCAGCAGGTGGGCATCACCAAGGATCTGCACACAACAGAATTCGTCCCACTCCTGATCCAGTATAGTCGAGACATTAACGGGCACACACTATTCGACAGAGCACTACCCCAAAACAGGAAATGGTGTGCAGCAGAAAATGAGGCAAACCACATCTAGAAGCAATTAATTCAGAGTAAATCGAGAGAAAAGAGTCTCTGTAGCTCCATCTTTGTACAGATGGCTGTGGGACTTCAGCTCTTAAACCAAAACACCTTCAGGCACCTAAAATTCCAGATGCTGTCATATTTGAGCAACCAGGTTCAGCACTACATTACGCCATCTTCAGGGCCACTGAGATGTGACAGAAGAATAACACGTCTAAGCTAGTCAAAATAGGGGGCCAGCATTCAGTGACGTATTCGTAAATTTTTGACTCGGCAAGCCCTCCGTTCGTTTCGGTAGGAAAGAGTGCGGTGGTCGAGGAGGCAGGGTCGGGAAATTCAGTATGCTGTCGGGGCTGCCCCGTGCTGTGTCGTCTGAGCAAGACGAAGTCAGGAAAAAAGAAACACAGGCACAAACACGCGAGCAGGTGCCAATGTCACCAGAGACTCGCCACTTGTGCGAGCACCACCAGTATATCGACTTTGCCTCGGCCAATTGCCAGCCGAGTACAACCCGCCAATGACTGGACAACAACGGACAGAAGCCTACTTGGTAGATAGAAGAGCCACTCTCACCCACTCCATTACAGATCATGGTCCAGGGCTGACATACAGGGTGTTACAAAAAGGTACGGCCAAACTTTCAGGAAACATTCCTCACACACAAATAAAGAAGAGGTTATGTGGACATGGGTCCGGAAACACTTAATTTACATATCAGAGCTCATTTTAGTTTCATCAGTACGTACTGTACTTCCGCAATTCACTGCCAGTTGGCCCAATTGAAGGAAGGTAATGTTGACTTCGGTGCTTGTGTTGACATGCGACTCATTGCTATACAGTACTAGCATCAAGCACATCAGTACGTAGCATCAACAGGTTAGTGTTCATCACGAACGTGGTTTTGCAGTCAGTGCAATGTTTACAAATGCGGAGTTGGCAGATGCCCATTTGATGTACGGATTAGCACGGGGCAATAGCCGTGGCGCGATACATTTGTATCGAGACAGATTTCCAGAACGAAGGTGTCCCGACAGGAAGACGTTCGAAGCAATCGATCGGCGTCTTAGGGAGCACGGAACATCCCAGCCTACGACTCGCGACTGGGGAAGACCTAGAACGACGAGGAAACCTGCAATGGACGAGGCAATTCTTCGTGCAGTTGACGATAACCCTAATGTCAGCGTCAGAGAAGTTGCTGCTGTACAAGGTAATGTTGACCATGTCACTGTATGGAGAGTGCACAGGAGAACCAGTTGTTTCCGTACCGCGTACAGCGTGTGCAGGCACTATTGGCAGCTGATTGGCCTCCACGGGTACACTTCTGCGAATGGTTCATCCAACAATGTGTCAATCCTCATTTCAGTGCAATTGTTCTCTTTATGGATCAAATTGTAAATTTTCACAATCGACATATGTGGGCTGATGAGAATCCGCATGCAATTGTGCAATCACATCATCAACACAGATTTTCTGTGAATGTTTGGGCAGGCATTGTTGGTGATGTCTCGATTGGACCCCATGTTCTTCCACCTACGCTCAATGGAGCACGTTATCACGATTTCATACGGGATACTCTACCTGTGCTGCTAGAACATGTGCCTTTACAAGTACGACACAACATGTGGTTCATGCACAATGGAGCTCCTGCACATTTCAGTCGAAGTGTTCGAACACTTCTCAACAACAGATTCGGTGACCGACGGATTGGTAGAGGTGGACCAATTCTGTGGCCTCCACGCTCTCCTGACCTCAACCCTCTCGACTTTCATTTATGGGGGCATTTGAAAGCTCTTGTCTACGCAACTCTGGTACCAAATGTAGAGACTCTTCGTGCTCGTACTGTGGGCAGCTGTGATACAATACGCCATTCTCCAGGGCTGCATCACCGCATCAGGGATTCCAAGCGACTGAGGGTGGAAGCACGTATCCTCGCTAACGGAGGACATTTTGAACATTTCCTGTAACAAAGTGTTAGAAGTCATGCTGGTACGTTCTGTTGCTGTGTGTTTCCATTCCACAATTAATGTGATTTGAAGAGAAGTAATAAAATGAGCTCTAACATGGAAAGTAAGTGTTTCCGGACACATGTGCACATAACATATTTTCTTTCTTTGTGTGTGAGGAATGTTTCCTGAAAGTTTGGCCGTACCTTTTTGTAACACCCTGTATAAAGGGAACGTCATTACTGAACTCCTAGAAGTGAACAGACAGTTGTTGCAAACTGCATTTGCTATGTACTGTGATGTCTACCTACTATTATTTGCACTTTGCCATTGAGGGTCTTCTTTGTGTTATATTACATGCAGTGTTGCAGGCTTCAACTAGTTACAAAGATAAGAAAATCTTTTTAACTCACTTGTGTGACTTTGTTACTAATTTGTTGGAGTGTTGTAGAATCTTAATTCTCCTATCCTGTTACCTGACCCTGGGGCATAACTGTGTAACAGTGTGAGTGCATCCGCACTGAAGGAGATCATTAGCCAGTTAGCCTTATCTACATGAAGACAGTACCTGTTCTTTTCGTATAATTTTCAGTGTTTAAGTCTGCATTTTTTGTGTCAGGCTTCTCTTTATGAAAACTTAACAGTTACCGAAGAAACAAAAAAAGCATCTAAAATACCTTGTAGTATTGACAAAGTACTAAAAAAATTCCTTAGCAGCTAACACTGTGAATAAAACCATCCAACACAGATAACATCATCATAAAATTACTGAACATTTCATCAGTTTTTATTAATTTACCCCAGGCACAATTTAAAAAATTTAATGGAGGTGGCCATTATTATAATAGTGCCAGTGTGGCATGTACAGATTAATTGACGAACTGTGCATGTAGTGACATCACCTTTTTAGAAAAAGGTATCTTCATGGAACAAGTGCAACAGCTTACAAATGGTTCAAATGGCTCTGAGCACTATGTGACTTAACTTCTGAGGTCATCAGTCCCCTAGCACTTAGAACTAACTAACCTAAGGACATCACACAAACCCATGCCCGAGGCAGGGTTCGAACCTGCGACCATAGCAGTCGCGCAGTTCCAGACTGTAGCACCTAGAACCGCTCAGCCACCCCGGCCGGTGACAGCTTACAAATGAATACCTTTAATCTTGTGGTGTCAGTTGGTTCAAAAGCAGTTTTATTACTCTTTTTTAGCCTGACAAACACAAAACAAAACATTTTCATCATCACTCAGGATAACCTATCTCAGTAACCCACGGAAATGAAACGATTCGTAGACGGGCTTCGTAAATAAAAACATTACAATCTATACAACATTTTAATAGTGTATGATTATCAAAATGTAAATGGAACATTTTCCCATTTTTTTTTACACTTCAAATTGTAAAATGTGTATTTCCTTTTAGCAACTTCCCATAAGCCTACCTAAGGTGATAAATCTGTAACACTTATGAACAGTCCATAATAGTTGGAAGCCGTGCAACCCCAGCCGCCCCACCCCAAAGGTAGGTTAAAACATTATATCTGATAATAAAAACCATTTTCACAGACTAGTGCAACCTCCTACAAATCGTCTGCCAATATTAGAGGCAAAGAATTTGAAAGACCAAGTTCAGCACGGGGAGCCAGAAAGAGGGAGCATTCTGCCAGAATACCAGCTAATTTCTGTAAGGCTCCCCAACCACAAAATAAAACTACAGGGTACCACAGTAGGAATGGTGCAGAGGGAGCATACGGCGGTGGACATCTTCCGAGAGGAACAGAAGGAAGAGAGCAGCACAGCAGTTTATTAGAGGGCTTAGTCCACCACACGTCATTCTATCTCCGAGTGGGCACAGGTCTTATTTACACTCGCAAATCCAGAACTGGGATTATCAAAGCGAACGATGATGCGAGTAATCACTCCCCTAGACAAACAATCGACCAGTTCACTCCCTGGGACACCCGTATGACTTGGGATCCTGACAAAGACAACTGAGCAGGCAGCAGGGCTAAGGGTAGTAAGAAGGTCACAAATAGCAGGGACAAACAGGGTGACACGAGCTACACTGATCGACGACCTGAAGACTGCTTGATGAGTCACTAAATATTAAAATGCGGTCAACGGAGGCTCGTTTAACAAAACAAAGGGCTCTGCTGAGGGCTATCAGCTCTACTGTAAAAACACTATATGTTCCCAGCAATGTACGGTGTCCCCGACTCGTGACCGACAGGAGGTGTAAAAGCACATCCCATCTTACCCGCAGTTTCACAGCTGCCTGCATAAAAGATAGTAGCAGCCTGAAACCCTGAGATACCAAAAGATCATAAGGGCAACTGATACTTTAGGACCACAAAATAGATCGATTCCACGAACCGACGGGGAGAGTGCAAGAAAACTCGAGGAGCACATCCCGGAGAGGACAGTATGCCAATAAAACATACTCTTGTAAAACAAACGCAGAAAATGAAGAAAGGGACATCCACACAATGCGATTAATTCATATTATTTTGTCATGAAAACAGAGATTCATATTTCAGATGAAACCGTTGATACACAGGGTGGCGCACGAAATGTGTTACCATTTTGTTTTTTAATATAAACTTTATTGTCAATACAATCTGAAAGGAACATACACTGCAATGAAAAGCCATCCATGGAGATTTGTTCTAACTCAGCACATGCTCAATAAGTGCACCATTTCGTTTCCTAACTTCCTTCAAACGAACACTGAAGTTAGTGATTACCCTACGGCACATGTCTTCCGTAATTTCACTGCAAGCTTGAAGAATAAGTCTTCTGAGCTCCATTAAATCTTGTGGACATTTAGGGAAAATTTTTTCATTTAGGTACCCCCAAAGAAAAAAGTCACATGGATTGAGGTCTAGACTATTGGGGGCCAGTTTTGTCCATCATTGAAGCGACCTGGAAACCTGAGTGAAATGATCCGCATGTCGAAATGCTCGTGTAAAAACTCCAACACAGTGTTTGCAGTATGTGGCCTTGCTCCATCTTGCATGAACCACTGCGTGTTGAAGGGCAAGGCAGTAGCAAGAAGCTGTGGAATGAAGCTATTGCAAAGCATGCTCAAATAACACTCGCTGTTCACAGTTTCTTCAAAGAAAAGGGTCCAATAAGTCCGTGACTGGAAATTGCTGCCCACGCTGTAATCCTCGGAGCATAATGTTGTCGTTCATGAAGCACTTGGGGGTTTTCAGTGGCCCAAAAACGTACACTTTGTTTGTTAATTACACCATACAAATGAAAATGCACCTCATCTGAAAACCAAACGTCGTTGAGAGTTTCTTCCCTATCCTCCGCCCACTGAGCAAACAGTAGTCTCTGCTGCTTCTGTTCTTCAGTGAGCTTCTGTGCACAGGTCATCTTGTACGGGTACATATGGAGGTCACTTTTAAGAATGGGTTGAACGGAGCGTCTGGATATTCCCAGTTGCACTGCTGCCTTTCTACACGATTTCCTGAGACTTCTCTGTGCAGCAACTTGTACCGCTTCAATATTCTCCGGCGAACAAACAGGCTTAGGCCTAGATCGCTTCGCTTCCAATACTGTTCCTTCCCATACAAATTTATCGTACAACCTGTGGATGGTCTTCTTGCAAGGGACCCATCGTTTATTAAACTGTTGTCGAAAACGCCTCTGAGTCACAACGAGGCTTTTCGTTTCATGAAAAAGTAACACAATTGCCAATCATTGCTGTGTTGTCAGTCTTCCATTGTCAGCCATTGCAGCAGTATCGTGAATTACACGTCATTTCGTAACTCATTTGTTTGTCCAAGCTCTGCCGGTACTGCTGTAGAGATGCTGTAGAGATGCCAGCAGGACATCTAATGTGTGTCGTAAATTGTGAAAGAAACAATTGGTAACACATTTTGTGCACCACACTATATATGTTAATGATTTCATCTGAAATGATATATAAAAAATAATGGGAAAGTCAATATGCATCAGAAACAGAAAGAAGGTAAGCATCTAGCATAGGGCCTGTGGTGTACTTACATGTTTCGCACAGGAATATTGTCGGCACTTGCCCTGAGGGTAAGAGGGGAACAAAAGGAGGTGCATCAGCTGTTTGTTTTATGCAACCAATGAAAGAGCAGAATGTCGATGACGTGTTTCGAAGTGATGCATTCGGAAGAAAGGGTGAAACGCAGCTATAAATGAGAATTATAAAATTAATTACTCCTTGTTCGAGTCATAGCTATTTAAATTGTGCTAGTATCTTCAAACAAAGGACAGCATCGCACCCCGTGACATATTCGAAAGAGCAGTGAAATATTTTTTCTGCTCTGTGTTGCCAACCAATTGATCTGCGGGAGCACATTGAGTGAGTGGATTGATGTCTTTTAATTAAATCATGGAAGCAGGTAGGTGGACCTGTTTTTAATACACTAAATGTGCGACTCACACAAAATATCATTGACCCACCTACATTCTCCATTTCACACCACATTTGATACATTTTCATGTACCTGCAATTAACCTGTGAGACGTGCCCTAGCAGATGACATCGCCACGCAGAATGAAATCATTTAAATCAGTCCACTTTATAGCACTGGCCGCCATAATCATAAAATATTTCTTTCAAACAAGACAATGGTTTCAATTTTGGTGCTAGAAATATATTGCCTGTCTTCTCATCTCTCACTGGCTACGTCAAAGAATCGTCCCATTGGCTACGCAGAACTGATACACTGTCAACCTATGAGCACTCTCACTGGTCCTGATCTAGACTTTAGGTCAGGAACAATATTTCCGCAGTAGGTGCATAAAGATATACCGTATTTACTCGAATCTAAGCCGCACCTGAAAAATGAGACTCAAAATCGAGGAAAAAAATTTTCCCGAACCTAAGCCGCACCTGAAATTTGAGACTCGAAATTCAAGGGGGAGGAAAAGTTTTAGGCCGCACCTCCAAATCGAAACAAAGTTGATTCATTGTAGCATGAGACACAATTGAGGTCGAATGGATGAAGATACAGCTACAGTAGTTTTGTGCGAGTCGTAACCTTAACAGTTAAGCTTTACCAAGTAGCCACTGTTATGTCAGGTGCTCCATCCGTATTTATACGGGTACCCTTCCTTTTTCACGTGCTTCGTCTGGTTTGAATTGATTGCTTATTTTCATTTGATCTGATAAACGCCATTGTCTTTGTTATAGGTGTTTACTTCACTCTAAGCTGAAAATGCATTACTGTACTGTGTCATGCATTGTTTGTCGCATTCTGATAGGGCGCGTTTACGGCCTTTCGCCGCTCGCGGTACGGTTTGCTTTTGTGCGTGCTACCGCGGCTTACAATTTAAAAAAAAAAAAAAAAAAAAAAAAAAAAAGAGAGAGAGGAATTGGCTCAGTAGTGAAACAATGGCAAGAAACGGCTATTTGTTGTTATTTACACTGCTGCTTTCTTTGATAATGATCAACACGAACCAAATAATGAACTGCGTATGATAGAAGATGTTCTGAACGAGAGTTTAGTGAAAATTTTTCTCCGTTAGAAAATCTTTGCAGGCGCCTCTTCAGTTCATTACTTTCTACATAGAAATTAGTCATCTTCGATTTAAAAATTTAGTCAATTGCTGTGCTTCAATTCTCACCAACACTATTAGACATAAGAATAATATGAATATAAACATGATATGATATGTGTATACTTCCGTGTTTGCTGTTATATCGCTCTAGCTTCGTAGTTTATTAGGCAGACAGGATTTAAATGAGACAGCAGCAAACACGAAAAAATACATGGCAAAATGTTTATATTTGTATTATTCTTATGGTGAAGAGAACACTGCATGTGATTCACAATTCATAAAGTTCCTATTAGCAACCATCTCTTCTAACAAGTAGGAAAAAATTCAGAACGTAGAATTGGCCATACTGACAAACATCGCAAACAGTCTTGCCGGTCTGATTTTCGTAGTACATTGAAAAGCTGCTACATTCGAAGATGAACAATACGGAATTTGCATTTACTTCGTTGGATAATGTATGAAAATGCAGTGGTCGAAATTCGGGGCGGAGAAAAAATGCTTGTCTTCAACCTTTTTTTTTAATTTATTTACTGACGCAGAGGTTTTTGCGCCAGCATTTATCTTTGTGCCTGCAAAGCATGCCTGTGTAGTGCTACATATATTCGACGGCATAAGTTAGTTGTGGCGGCACCTACCAACATATTTCAGAACTTCTGCTTACTTTGCACTCAATTCTAAGCCGCAGGCAGTTTTTTGGATTACAAAAACCGGAAAAAAGTGCGACTTAGATTCGAGTAAATACGGTACCTATTCAACAGATAGTAGTTACCACATACTATTCTCCCATTCGCAGTGTCCAAACTTACACGGAGATTTGTTCCTAACATTTGCATCATACCATGAACGAGCACACTTTGGATAAAAGTACACTAATGGTGTACTCAGTTCTTCCACTGCGTATGACATTTGGTAACTGTGTGGACAGTGAATGCTGGGACGTGAACACAATAAATCATGAGTCAATTGTTGGTAGTCAGTCAGATTGGTCTTTTGCAATTTCTCATGGTGCATAAATAAAGCTAGCTGTCATTTTTTCCTAATGGATTACACTTTAAACAAACTGTAGGAGTTTTTGGTAAAACTGGAAATAAGACATATAAGTAGGTTATCACAATGACAAACATATATCTCAGGCTACAGTACACGTCACTATCTTACAGCAACCATATTTTCATGTTGAATACATTAGCTTTGCCAACTTGCAACCAAATTGTCACATTCCAGTACCATCTTCCTCAGGTTTCACTACAGGTCAGCCGGTCTGCACATCCAGTTTTCTTCCTATTGTCCATCTAAAAAAAATGTAATCAATTTGATTTTCCACTGAAAGAAATGATTAGACTCAGCCGTTCTCATTGACTACTGTATTCTACCAGCACATTGTCTACAACTGAACGAAGAAGTTACAAGCAGCACCATGCAGTGAAAGAGCTTTCTACATCTTATGTGCACTTTAGTTGGCTCTCTGTACAGTTTGGTTGCATCTTGAAGAGATTATATAACATTGTTGTTGTCATCTTCAGCCCAAACACTGCTTGGATGCAGCTCTCAGTGTTACTTTATCTTGTGCAAGCCTCTTCATCTTTGAATAACTATTGCAACCTATATCATTCTGAATCTGCTTACTGCATTCATCTCTTGGACTCCATCTACAATTTTGAACCCCCCCCCCCCCCCCATTAAGTTGTTGATCCCTTGATATCTCAGAGTAAGTCCTAACAGCCGATCCCTTCTTTTAGTCAAGTTGTGTCACAAATTTCTTTTTGCCCAAATTCTATTTAGAACCTAGTCATTAGATACACACTTTATCCACGGAATCTCAGCTTTCCTCTGTAGCACCACATTTCAAAAGCCTCTAATCTTTTCTTGTCTAAACTATTTATCGTCCAAGTTTCATGTCCCTTCAGAAAAGGCTTCCTAGCACTTAAATCTACATTCAATGTTGATAAATTTCTCTTCTTTTATTCCCATTGCCAGTGTAAATTTTATACCCTCTCTACTTTGGCCATCATTAGTTATTTTGCTGCAGAAATAGCAAACCTCAGCAACTACTTTTAGTTTCTTGTTTCCTAATCTAATTCTCTCAGTACCACCTGATTTAATTTAACTACATTCCATTATCCTTGTTTTGCTTTTATGTTCATCTTCTATCCTTCTTTCAAGACACTGTCCACTCCATTTGACTGCTCTTCCAATTCCTTTGCGGTGACAGGATTATGATGTCATCAGCAAAACTCAAAGTTCTTACTTCTTCTCCCTGAACTTTAATTCATACTTCTTTTTTGTGATTTCTCAAATACATCAACAAATGTAATAGTGTGTCACTGAATTGAAACAGGTGACACAGAGGGTATCAGAGTAGGTAATTAGATACTGAAAGTAGCATATAAGTTTTGTTATTTCAGCAGGAAAATAACTGACAATGACAAACAAAGTGAAGAGTCTATAAAATGCAGATTGGCAACAGCATTTTAAACTTCATATATAAGTTTAAGTGCAGGAAAATCTTTTTCTGGAAGTAATTGTCTGGAGTTCAGGCTTATATGAAAATGAAATGCGGACAATCTACATCTACATACATACTCCGCAATCCACCGTATGGTGCGTGGCGGAGGGTACCTTGTACCACAACTAGTATCTTCTCTCCCTGTTCCACACCAAACAGAACGAGGGAAAAATGACTGCCTATATGCCTCTGTACGAGCCCTAATCGCTCTTATCTTATCTTTGTGGTTTTTCCACGAAATGTAAGTTGGCGGCAGTAAAATTGTACTGTAGTCAGCCTCAAATGCTGGTTCTCTAAATTTCCTCAGTAGCGATTCACGAAAAGAATGCCTCCTTTCCTCTAGAGACTCCCACCCAAGTTCCTGAAGCATTTCCGTAACACTCGCGTGATGACCAAACCTACCAGTAACAAATCTAGCAGCCCGCCTCTGAAATGCTTCTATGCCCTCCCCAAATCCGACCAGATAGGGATCCCAAACACTCAAGCAGTACTCGAGAATAGGTCATATTAGTGTTTTATAAGCGGTCTCCTTTACAGATGAACCACATCTTCCCAAAATTCTACCAATGAACCAAAGACTATCCGCCTCCCCCACAACTGCCATTACATGCTTGTCCCACTTCATATCGCTCTGCAATGATACGCCCAAATATTTAATTGGCGTGACTGTGTCAAGCGCTACTCTACTATTGGAGTATTCAAACATTAATATTTAGAGTTGGCTGCCATTCTTTACACCAATCACAAATCTTGCCCAAGTCATCTTGTATCCTCCTACAGTCACTCAACGACGACACCTTCCTGTACACCACAGCACCATCAGCAAACAGCTGCACATTGCTATCCACCCTATCCAAAAGATCATTTACATAGATAGAAAACAACAGCGGACCTACCACACTTCCCTGGGGCACTCCAGAAGACTTCTTCGAACCACTCACATACTTGGGAATTAATCCCATATGCTCGTACCTTAGTTAGGAGTCTGCAGTGAGGTAATGAGTCAAACGCTTTCTGGAAGTCAAGGAATATGGCATCCGTCTGATACCCTTCATCCAAGGATTGCAATATATCGTGTGAAAAAAGGGTGAGTTGCGTTTCGCAGGAGCGATGCTTTCTAAAGCCGTGCTGATGCATGGACAGCAATTTCTCTGTCTTAAGGAAATTCATTGTATTCGAACTGAGAATATGTTCGAGAATCCTGCAACAAACTGATGTTAAGGATATTGGTCTGTAATTCTGAGGATCTGTCCTACTACCCTTCTTATATACAGGTGTCACCCGCGCTTTTTTCCAGTTGCTCGGGACTTTACGTTGGGCAAGAGATTAGCGATAAATGCAAGCTAAGTAAGGAGCCAATGCAGTAGAGTCCTCTCTGTAAAACCGAATTGGAATCCCATCAGGACCTGGCGATTTATTTATTTTGAACCCATATGAGCAGTTCAGACAAGAAGAGAATAAAAGCTTTTGAAATGTGACAAAACAAAAGGATGCTTAGGTCAGCTGAGTTGATTGGATAACCAATGAGGCGGCAACTGTTTTCTGAATAATAGATCTACAGCTAGACTACTACTCCTTTTTCAGTGTTTTCATTTTATGCGACTAGTTTTCCTAACCATGACCAGTGACAAGACCTCTTCCAGTTCAATATCATCACAAATTACAAGAATGTGCAATTCAGAATACGAATGTCAAAGCCAGTCACAAAGAACGAAATATCAATAACCAAGATAAAAACAAAGTACAGCAGTGAGATCTCTATTCTAAAAAACTACCAGCTATAGACCTGGAAATACAATTCTCCTATGACAACAATGGTGAAGATCATGAACAATAAAGAGGCAACAAATCAAATTTGAGATGAGTGAACATTTTTGCACAACTTGTCTTAAAGATTGTGTCATTTAATAGACTACATGCTGTGGGATCAGTGAACAGTTACGTCAGTAGTGGAAGGAAGTTTGGGGGAAAGGGGGGGGGGGGATTTTAGAGAAAGAAGGAAAAAACTACAGTAACTCAGTAAGCAGGTTCAAATGGGTGTAGGTTGCAGTAGCTAAGCAGATAAAGTGACTTGCACATATACACCAGTGTGGAGAGCTGCAGAAATCAAGTTATTGGACTGAGATAAACATACAAGCCAAACAACAGTAAAGCAGGTATGAGAAGCCATTAGATTGGCCATAGGCAACAACCACCTCCCCACTGACTTACCTTCTTGGAATTCCCACCAAGTGTTTGTTCTTCTCCTGGGTCTCTCTTATTTTCCTTTTCTCCTCATCAGTCAAAAGTCCAACTGTGGCCTTTGGGTCCACAAATTTTATATTCAACTTTTCTGCCTGCAAATTTCAACAACTATATTGCATCCCTTAAAAAAAAATACAGAAGTCACCAAAAAAACAGATAAAAACATGGAGAGATTCCCAAAGAACTACAAATTTGTTTAACTTAATCAGCCATATCATCAGTCTCAAGATGAAAACAGAGCAAAAAAAGACAATTACAAAAATCCATCAAAGTTCAGAACACGACATTTAAAATCCCAAGTCAGGTTAGGCAAAAGAAGTTGGCAAGAACACACATTGTACCAATTGTCACCATTTCTCTTGCATACCAACACACCACTGATTCTTCAAAGAATGAAATTCCTATGCATGAAACAGCTTCAAACATCTGATTACAGAGAACTTTATGTTTTAAATATCTGATGTGAGAAAAAGTTTTTGAAAGGTTTAAAATTATGTTTAGAGGTTTGTTGGAAGTTGCTAAGCGCGCAAAACACACACACACACACACACACACACACACACACACACACTTCCTAACTGTAGTACTTGGGTTATGTTAAACTTTTAACATAACAATACACCTCTTATTGAGAAGATGATGAGAGCTTTTTGAATGCTTAAATTCAGTCAATTACTATGCAAAATACTGAAAATCAAAATTTTGTTGCCCCTGTAAGCCATTAGATAAGCAATCTTCAACTAGTACTGAGTTCCAGGATAGTCACTTAGTAATAGATATGAGTATGACCCCTGCTAACACTGCAAAATGCTAAGATTCTGACAAGTGAAGATGCCGGATCAAGAGGAGCGTTCAGTATGAGTCGTCGGCTTTGGCCGGTGATGTTATGTTAATTACAGCTGTCAAGTCTCCTTTGGGTGCATTTATTCACAGTTCTACTCTTAGTTGCCAAAGCAATCGAATTTGTAAAAAAAAAACTAGATTGTGACAGCTCAGTTGACAGGTCGTGAAGCCAACTAATGTGATACTAAAAAAAGATTGGTTATGTAGACAGATTGACCTGTACCTTACCTTGGAAAAAAAAAAGATTACCAATAATGTAAAGTTATAGTCATCGTCTCATTTACGGCGTTTGTTGTATGTTCCCATGACAGTGGTCAAAGCCTATGACTCATATTGAGTATTCCTCTATATCCGAAGATGTCTCCTGAGACACCAATAGTGACACCCCTCATTTTGTTGTGAGGAGCAGCAAACTGGCAAAATGGTAGCCATTATTGCATGTCTTGTCAAGTTCATATCGTGAAAAGCTACTAAACACAAACACACACAATTTATTATTCCATCTATGCAGCTAACCATGACAGTGTCAGTACAACCTAAAGTCTACACAATGAGCAGGAGGTCTGAATATGAATGTAATATCCTGTATATTCAACCACGTGCCTGGGGTTCTAAGCAAACTGACGGAGTGCATTAAAAGAAGAATCGTTTATTGTGTGAAATGTACCTGAAATTCAGTTCCAGCAAGTTCCGCAGTCGACAGGAATTCTTGAAACGAACTCTCTTCTGTGACAGACTGAAGATTAAGCCTTCCCCAGTCATAACCATCATTGATCTCGGCAGTATGCAACTACGAAAGAAAATCATTCACTTTCTAATCGTTAAAAATGAACGGAGGGCATGTATAGTGCTCAATGACTTACCAACGAGTCCGCACCTTTCCTGTTCCTTTGGGAAGAGCCAAATCTATCCCTGATTAAAGCCCTCCCTAGGCTGCTACTATTTCTATTCTTTTTTCCCATGTTTCCTTCTACTGTTTACTATCACATACCCATAGCTTCGTTGCACAACACACGCTGTCTGCTGGCATGGGTTTCGAAGTTCATTTGTCAGAAAGAGAAGCTACACGACGTCACGCATACATCGATTGTGGCAGCGGTTTTATCTTGCAATAAAACCTATGGTACAGTGCAACTAATTCGGGATTTATTATCGTTCCCAATTTAATTTAGGTAAAATTCAGCGCTTTTTACGTATAATTTCTTTCATTTCAAAGCAACGTCATGGAAACGCAAGAGATTGGAGACCTTACCACCTCGATCACAAATAGGGGAGCTTCAGGCAGTGAAAAATATTTCATGCTTTAATTATGGAAAGTAAAATGAATATAGAAGTCGCAGTGACCAATTTAGGTGTGGTAACGCCCTATCGACTCTACAGCTGATGCATATCCAAATCCGCCAAAGACTAATTTAAGCAGCTGTCGGAAGGCAACTCGCCAAAATGGCAATGGTAGTGCAGTTATTGAGGAGCGGAGCGCTAAACAAATGTAATATACTACCTACTTATCAGGTTGTCAGAAAATGTGAGTACGAAAGAACTAGATAAGTTTCTCTTGTGGTTTATTGTTTTGTATACGCATTGCAAGAACTTCACAGTCAAGTAAATGTAGAAGTTAGGTTATAATACAGGCAACACCGTAGCTCTGTAATTTCTAGATCCATAACTTATGTACAAAAATAAATGAGTTCACTTGTTACCTGACATAAGTATGAATTTTTGTCGAATGATTATGTGTGTCACCTCGTATGATTTTTGTATGATTTGCAGGAAGTTATAAATGACCTAAGATGATACAGTTTGCATACTGCTAATCAGAAACTTTGATTAAAATTCTTCACACCTATTGATATATTAGTCACTTAATTATTCTCATGTTCAGTGGTTATTGGTATGATGTTCAAAACTGTAATGTGCATTCTTGGTAGAAAACATGGCAATTTGCTGATCATGTACTACAGTTTTTACATAAATTTTAGGCTACCATTATTTTGTGAGATTTACACTGTTTTCTATATGAAATATCTAAAACATTTGAATGTGATACAATTACAAATTGTCAAAGATAAGTGATGGATAATAATTATAATTCATTTCCCCTTCTTATATTTATGGATGTTACTGTTTTCAGATTAAAGTTAATCAGTGATCAAAATCTTAGTTAGGGAGTACATGTACTAATGTCAGTGTGCCCAATATTTCAGAGAGGTTCTGTAGGGGACAACACATACCCTAAATATTACACATTTCTGTGCACCAAACACTTCGTCCTTCAGTGAAAGTGATCTTCAGTTTGCTGACATTCAGGCACCTGATGTGAGGGGTGCACGTGCAGAAGCAAAATAGATGACTACAACATTTGTTTCGAATCTGTTATTTGTTCTGAACCCAGTTTGCAGTGAGTGAGTGATCCTGATCATAGCTCAAGTTCTGCACCAGGCTGAAATGTGACTGTTTTGTTGAGTTCACAAAGTCAGTGAATGTGAACACACAAGCTTAATTCTGGTGACCTACTGCTTTGTAGCATAGCCTGAGAGCTAGACAAAGTTTAAAGATGACAATGTGAGCATGAGTCAACAAAATATTGTTGAAGACTACAATTAACCCAAAAGTTAACCCCAGAGAATGATGCTCTAAGGCATTAACCAGTGAAACCAAGAAAAATAAATCATCTTTTTGACAGTTAATCAAACAGACAACTAGGTTTTTGGAATGTCCTGTTTCACTTTCTTTCCTTCCTTCTTATTTCTCAATGTGGTCTGGAGCTCAGAACTGTGCCTACTATGTTTTATTCGATATTAGTAATAGTCTGCTTGCGAAGAAACGGAATATTTCCAAATTGTTTGTGACCTTTCAGAAAAATAATATTAAAATCTACAAATTACTTTTTGCTTTAATGTATCTGCCATGTTATGTAATAGTGACAGAATTTTTTTCTGTAAATATACGTAAATTTCCCCATTGAAGGTCTATTTACTGCAGTAATTACAACATATTGTGTAGAAGGAATTGATCTGTACAGAAACTACAGCTTTAAATAGAATAAATTGGTTGCTAGTTTGAAGATATGCAATAACTCTTCCTTTCTCTACATTTTCCTGTGACAAATGGGTTGCTAACTTATTCTTGTTTAGCATATAGATTCCTGTACACTCAGGTGCAATAGATAAATTTTCTGTTTGACTTCCTACATCATGTAAACAGACTAGAAGTTCATTCACTTTTTAAAACTTTAAACATTATAGACTATGTTACAATAGCCTTATTCAGACAAGTTGATTTTGAGACCTTTTATCTTGACCACACTTAAAACAATATATCTAAATGAAGTATAGTGTAAGCCAAGATTCATCTTATACATGTGTAATCACTGGGGCAAGTCAGGATGTTTAATTTTGGTGTAATTTAAGTTTCTAAAGATATTGCATACCTTCTAAGCTGAAGAGTTTTATGCTTTCTGATCTGTAACATGAATAAGATGATGCTATGCGGGACAACTGACAGTTATGCTACCCTCCATTGTCTTTGATCCGTGTTGTAACTATGTTGTGTTGTGTGAAACCATTGAGGTGCCACATCTTTGAAATGAATCGTGTTTGTAGAGGATGTGGTAGAGAAAGAGGTGGCACATTCTAGTGTTAGCTTTTTTGTTTCTGATTTGTTTGCAGATGGTCATAATGTGTCTTTTCGCTGTGTCGTACTTGGTTTCAGAGGTTTTCGTTGGTTTGTCAAAGAGTTATTTTTAATCTCAGTACAGTAATTATCGGTTACCGATTTGTTTTTGGTTTTCGAGCCATTAGTGCAGTTTTTGAAAATTTTTTGTGGAATTCAGTTTTGTATTTGTATTTCTTCATTCAGCTTTTAAATTGGAATATAGTACACACAGGCTTATACATACTGTAATTTAAAAAACATTCAGTACATGTTGAATATTGGTAAAGTAATTATAAAAACACTAAGATGATTGAAAAATAACATGGTTAAGAATGTGATCAGTTACAGAATAGAAGCAGTGGTCAAGTAAGTACTCTTTTAGTTTCACCTTAAACTTGGGTAAATTTTTGTATCTGCTTCAGGAGGGATGGCATGTGGTTATACAACATAATGTCAGTATGATAGACTCCTTCCCAACTAATGTCTGTACTTACTGTATTGACATGCAGATAATGCTTCTGCCAAGTATCGTGAGAATGGAAATCACATTTATGCTTGACGAGATTGTCTTCTTTTAATATGCTTGCTTTTTATGAAGATTAGTACTTCGGTGATACATAATCAAGGAAGGGACAGTATACTGAGACTTTTAAATATTGGTTTACAAAAGTCTCTGTATTTAGCATGTGTTATTCTGAAACCATTTTTTGTAGTTTAAATGTTTTTCTGCTACATATGGAGTTATCCCAAAAAGATAATTCCATGTTGTTAGTGAATGTATACTGCACAGGTATATTGTGACTGCTGATGCACGTATTGTATTTTGTGAAAGGGTTCATACAGCATATGTAACTGTATTTAACTTTTTATTTACATTAATCAGGTGTGTGTCCCATTTCAGGTTATCCTGCATATGTATGCCAAAAAAGGTGTTTCTTTTTTCCACATGTTGTTTGAGAGTGGAATAATAGAGGATTAGTGTGAAGGTGGTTCGATGAACCCTCTACCAACTGTGATTTGTAGAGTAGCAATGTAGATGCAGAAATGTCTTCTCCAAATTAGGGCCCATGTTTGACACTAGTAGACTTGTTTTGGCAAGGAATCCCCTCTTTACCTGTGCTAATCTGCTGTTTATGACCACCATGCTTCCCCCTCTGTTTGTTGCACCCAGCTTTGATGTTCACTCTTTAACTAATTTCATTTTTGCTACTCCTCATTACATTTGTCTTAGTAGATAGCAAGTAATAAATTAGTAAAAATAAATGTTTAATGTATGAGGGGAGATTGGAAAGTACCTCTCAATGATTTTATTGCCAAAAAGTTTAATAGGAGCGAAACAAAAAAAGTCGCTAATGAACATGCACCATTGTACCTACTTTTCCACGTGGTCACCAACACACTAGACACATTTTGTGGTACCAGTTTCATTATGCCTTGTTCGTAGAAGTCTGTATGGTTGGAGTATAGCCATCTGCAAACAGCTCATTTCACTTCCACATCTGTCGCATAGTGCTGGCCGGCCAGGAATTTCTTCACGGGACCAAACAGATGAAAATCAAACGGTGCAAGGTCCAGTGTATACGCTGGATGCTGGAGCACCTCCCACCCAGATTTGGCAATTATCTCGCAAACAGGAGCAGCAACATGGAGCGAGCATTGTCACGAAGAAGTTCGACACCAACAGCATTAATGTTGTGAACAATATTGCACACAGCACCATGGGAAATGTGGAACTGCTGTGATAAGCTCGCAGTTGCACGTGCTGGTCATTCAAAATTGCTGCCTCGATGGCTCCGACGTTCTGTGGGATTGCAGCTTTTACTAGCTGCCTGGAGTGTGGTGACTCACTAACTTTCATATGGCCCTTTCAGAAGAACGCGCGCCACCCAGACACACAGCTACAGCCCGTACTATCGTCTGCATACACACCGTACATATCCCTGTAAATTTCACTTGGTTTATGCACTTTGGTCCACAAATATCAAACAAGTCGGTGCTCTTCACAAGTCGGTGATTGAAACACGCACACCACATTTTTTTTCCTAGTTCAGGCTTCTCTCGTTAGGGCTACAAGTGAGAACAAAATACCCTCTGCAGCACAAACTTCAAACTATATTGCCATGAAATTTCAACATTCCAGCTGCAACACTAGGAAAGAAGAAAATTGTGCATTACTTTTCGATCCTCCCTCATTCACTTGTACTTTGGTGGGGATTTTCCCTCCTCTGTCACCATGTCTCTCTCTCTCTCTCTCTCTCTCTCTCTCTCTCTCTCTCTACGACGTTTACTGTATATTCCCTCAAACTCTTCCATTTTCCTGCATTTATTTGTTTCTGTTTATCTTATTGATATTGCTTAAGTTCCTTATGTATTCTGTAGTTACATCGATAATTTTTCTTCTTTTAATTGGTTTGTGTATCACTCTCCATGTTTTATACCTCCTGATGTAGCCTTGTCAAGTGCTGATTTTATTAACAGTTTTGTTTATTAATAGAAACTTATATAGGTGTGCTGTTCCTATTTTGTGTTAAAAATTCTTCCTGTCTACTCCATTTTTATTTATTTACTGTTCAATATTTTACTTATTCAGTGCATTACCACCACACTGTTAAGGATGTTACTTACTGTATGTTTCTGCTTCCATCTATATGTGTTACTTCTCTTCCAATGTTGTTTGCAAACATTGTAATTTCTTTGGTGACAATACTCAGAAAATGTCTGAAGATGGCCTTGTAAGCCAAAAACCAGTTAACACAATAAAAATTAATACTGTAGAACAAAAGCAAACTGGTGTTTCTCATTTATTATAATGTTGTTCTACCAATAACTGACGGAATATTCTGTTAACATAAATCTCTTCAGTATAGACAATGCTACATAGTAGAAGCAAGAATGACTAGTCCGCGTGCCGTTCTGGAACTCGTAGAACTCCTGTGGCCACTCGGGTGCAGCGCTCGTGTTCTCTTAGCACAGATGATGCTGCCGTCGCGGTGTCGTCCAGAGGTGGGTCGGTCCGTGTGCAATTGGCTAACGTCTTCTTCACAACCCTCTCTGCTCTAATGTTCCTACTGGCATGCCAGCGCTTCACTTTACGCCAGAACAGTGACAGCTTTAAGAGAGAGTCCTGAAATCGTATAATTGTACAATAATGGGTCTTTCTCCCCATTTATGTAGAATGTGTTACTTTTATTTATGTCTAGGTTCATCTGCCAATACCTGTGCCAAGTGTCAATCCACTGCAAATTTTTCTAGCGTTAAGACTTCTCTGTGGACAGCAGCATCATATGCTACAAGCCTCGTGGAACTAGTTACTTTGCACAATAGTATTATGAAAAGGATAGTTGCTGCTAACTATATGGCGGAGGTGCTGGGTCGCAGATAGGCACAATGAAAAGACTGTCAGAAAGTGAGCTTTTGGCCAACAAGGCCATCGTCAGAAATAGACAACGTACACACACTCATATAAATGCAACTCACACACACATTACCACAGTCTCCGGCTGCTGAGACCTCGGCAGCCTCATTGGCCGAAAGCACGCTTTCTGGCAGTCTTTTTGTTGCGCCTACATGCGACCCATCATCTCCGCTATATGGTACTGACTAACCTTTTCATAATATTGTTACATTCCATCCTAGATCTTCCTTAGTTATTTTACACAGGTTGTTGAAAAAAAGTATTCCATATTTTGAACTGTGGTAGTATAGACGAAAACAGAATAAAAATGTCCATCGAACCAGAGCTGTAAAATGCATAACTTCAGAGGTACGGGCACTAATCCACCTTCACTGCTGTGAAACACATTTTCATTTCTGTAAGTTGTTTGCTGTTATGAATGACCTACAAAGTGCAGTAAACCCGTGAGGCACATTTCTCTTCATGTTTACTGCTTGTTCTATCCATAGACAATAATACAGCGGTGTGTTTGTGTGTTTTCAATTGCTGACTGCATTCTGTAAACTGTTGGTAATAGCAAAGAGCTCACAGCAGAAAAGATGTAAGAACTATAACTCTTTGGTGTACACCCAAAGTTATCTCTCTCTCTCTCTCTCTCTCTCTCTCTCTCTCTCTCTCTCTCTCTCTCTCTCTCTCTCTCTCTCTCTCTCTCTCTCTCTGTGTGTGTGTGTGTGTGTGTGTGTGTGTGTGTGTGTGTGTGTGTGTGTGTGTGTGTGTCCCCTTCTGATACACATGCTGTAGTCACCCTGTGTGAAGATGAGAATGAGTTTGAGGTTTATCTTCACAGATTGGAACAAGGACTGGAAGCCTGGGCCGTACCCTCAGACACAGAAGGAGCGTGAAGAGGCAGCCAAGAAGTATGGGCTGAGACCGGACCAGTACGAGCCCTACCCAGATGACGGCATGGGCTACGGGGACTACCCTAAGCTGCCGGAGGTCTCGGGCGAGAGCCGCGACCCGTACTACCCCTGGGATTTCCCGGAGCACAAGAGGAACTACAATGAGCCTGTGAGTATACGGGGTAAAGAATGTGAGGATATATTGCAGGAGCTTTCTGCATGGGATGTGCAGTCAGTTTAGAGCACAGAATATGGAGCAAAGCATTGAGAAGAAGCAGAAACGGAACTAGTGACAAACTTAGCATAAAAATTGGGGCTCGTGTAGTAAAGAAGCATGTTAAAAAAAGTAACACTTGGTGCACAAACATGTTTTTTTTTAAATGAACGGTACCTGTGTAGTAATAAGTGAAAAAGCAATTTTACTATGTGAAATCTTTCAGCTAAAGTCTGGACCAGGGTCAGCAGCAGTCGCAGCACTGTTCATCTACTGTCACAAGTTGACAATATTGTCGGTATCACGTAGCCAGTGAAATGATAGTTTCACATAGCCGATGAGAGGTGAGAAAAAACGCAATGAATTCCTAGAGGTCATACTGAAGCTGTTGTCCTCTTTGCTGTTGTCACATACATTTTACTGTTTCATCCAAATATGTCGTGAATTAGCACAGCTTAAATTACAATGAATGGGACAAGCAGCAGTTTAATTTGTAAACTGGATATTCACAAATATTTGACTGTTTTTACAAGTTTGTCCCAAATTTGGAGGTTGCAGTTAGGTGAGAATGTGACAGTTTGGTTGTGAGTTGGTGAAACCGACAAATGTGAAAACTAAAAAAAGCTGGTCATGGTGACAGACTGAACTGTAGCTCAGCCCGGTGTCTAGGTTAGGCCGGAATATTGCAGTGGTGTTGTGGGTTGGCATAGCATAAAATATATGTTTGTGATGATGGACTGGTCTGCAGCACAGGTTAAGGTTGAAATGCAACGGTTTCACTTGCGAAAATTAAATTAATAACCTTTGCGTCACGTATGTTGCATTTCTTTTTCTGATTATGTCAAATTACATTGTTCTGACCGAGCGAGGTGGCACACTGGACTCGCATTCTGGAGGACTGCTGTTCAAACTCACATCCGACTGTCCTGACTTGGGTTTTCTATGAATTCCCTAAATCACTTCAGGAACTGTAGTTCACTAAGCTTTAGAAGATGGGTCTGCCAGCTCTGGCTGTGTGAATGTAAATTAGGAGAATGGTGTAGCCAACTTGATGGGAAAGTTCAATGATTCAGGCTGTTTCAGTCCAGAGATTCACTCTCTGAACAGTCATCTCAATTCTTTCACTGATAGTTTGAGTAATGTCTCCCAGATATGAGAGTGGCTCAAAGGCTTCTGAAATAATGGAACCCATTGTGTTTTCCTTGATGGTGAGTGTTTCAGATGAGGTTATCATCAGCAGTGCCCCGAGGAAAGTGTCATAGGACCACTATTATATGCTATCTATATACGTGAGTGATCTGGCAGATATCTGTGGTTGTTTCCTGATGATGCTATGGTGTATGGGAAATTGTTGTCGTTTAGTGACTGTAGGCTGATGCAAGATGACTTAGACAAAATTTCCGGTTGGTGTGATGAATGACAGGTGGCTCTAAATGTAGAAAAATGTAAGTTAATCCAGATGAGTAGAAAAAACAAACCTCTAATGTTCAGATACAGCATTGGTAGCACCTGCTTGTCAGTCACGTTATTTAAATATCTGAGTGTAACGCTGCAAAGTGATACGAAGTGTAATGAGCATGTGAGGATTGTGCTAGGGAAAACGAATGGTCGACTTTGGTTTGTTGGGAGAATTTTTGGAAAGTTTGGTTCATCTGTAAAGGAGATATAGGACCATAGTGCGACCTATTCTTGAGTACTGCTTCTACATCTACATCCATACTCCGCAAGCCACCTAACGGTGTGTAGTGGAGGGTACCTTGAGTACCTCTATCGGTTCTCCCTTCTATTCCAGTCTCATATTGTTCATGGAAAGAAGGATTGTCGATATGCTTCTGTGTGGGCTCTAATCTCTCTGATTTTATCCTCACGGTCTCTCCGCAAGATATACGTAGGAGGGAGCAATATACTGCTCGACTCCTCGGTGAAGGTATGTTCTCGAAACTTCAACAAAAGCCCGTACCGAGCTACTGAGCGTCTCTCCTTAAGAGTCTTCCACTGGAGTTTATCTATCATCTCCATAACACTTTCGCAATTACTAAATGATCCTGTAACGAAGCGCGCTGCTCTCCGTTGCATCTTCTCTATCTCTTCCTTCAACCCTATCTGGTACAGATCCCACACTGCTGAGCAGTATTCGAGCAGTGGGCGAACAAGCGTACTGTAACCTACTTCCTTTGTTTTCAGATTGCATTTCCTTAGGATTCTTCCAATGAATCTGTCTGGCATCTGCTTCACCGACGATCAACTTTGTATGATCATTCCATTTTAAATCACTCCTAATGCGTGCTTCCAGATAATTTATGGAATTAACTGTTTCCAGTTGCTGACCTGCTATATTGTAGCTAAATGATAAGGGATCTATCTTTCTGTGCATTCGCAGCACATTACACTTGTCTACATGGAGATTCAATTGCCATTCCCTGCACCGCACGTCAATTCGCTGCAGATCCTCCTGCATTTCAGTACAATTTTCCATTGTTACAACCTCTCGATATACCACAGCATCATCTGCAAAAAGCCTCAGTGAACTTCCGATGTCATCCACAAGGTCATTTATGTATACTGTGAAAAGCAACGGTCCTACGACACTCCCCTGCGGCACACCTGAAATCACTCTTACTTCGGAAGACTTCTCTCCATTGAGAATGACATGCTGTGTTCTGTTATCTAGGAACTCTTCAATCCAATCACACAATTGGTCTGATAGTCCATATGCTCTTACTTCGTTCATTAAACGACGGTGGGGAACTGTTTCAAACGCCTTGCGGAAGTCAAACACGGCATCTACCTGGAAACCCGTGTCTATGGCCCTCTGAGTCTCATGGGCGAATAGCACGAGCTGGGTTTCACACAATCGTCTTTTTCGAAACCCATACTGATTCCTACAGAGTAGATTTCTAGTCTCCAGAAAAGTCATTATACTCGAACATAATACAGGTTCCAAAACATTATGTGTGTTCCAAAATTCTACAACTGATAGATGTTAGAGATATAGGTCTATTGTTCTGCACGTCTGTTCTACGTCCCTTCTGGAAAACGGGGATGACCTGTGCCCTTTTCCAATCCTTTGGAACGCTACGCTCTTCTAGAGACCTACGGTACACCGCTGCAAGAAGGGGGGCAAGTTCCTTCACGTACTCTGTGTAAAATCAAACTGGTATCCCAGCGACCTTTCCTCTTTTGTGCAATTTAATTGTTTCTCTATCCCTCTGTCGTCTATTTCGATATCTACCATTTTGTCATCTGTGCGACAATCTAGAGAAGGAACTACAGTGCAGTCTTCCTCTGTGAAACAGCTTTGGAAAAAGACATTTAGTATTTCGGCCTTTAGTCTGTCATCCTCTGTTTCATTACCATTTTGGTCACAGTGTCTGGACATTTTGTTTTGATCCACCTACCGCTTTGACATAAGACCAAAATTTCTTAGGATTTTCTGCCAAGTCAGTACATAGAACTTTACTTTCGAATTCATTGGACGCCTCTCGCATGGCCCTCCTCACATTACATTTCCCTTTTCGTAGTTTTTGTTTGTCTGCAAGGTGTTGGCTATGTTTATGTTTGCTGTGAAGTTCCCTTTGCTTCCGCAGCAGTTTTCTAACTCGGTTTTTGTACCACGGTGGCTCTTTTCCATCTCTTACAATCTTCCTTGGCACATACTCATCTAACGCATATTGTACGATGGTTTTGAACTTTGCCCACTGATCCTCAACACTATCTGTACTCGAGACAAAACTTTTGTGTTGAGCCGTCAGGTACTCTGAAATCTGCTTTTTGTCACTTTCGCTAAACAGAAAAATCTTCCTACCTTTTTTAATATTTCTATTTACGGCTGAAATCATCGATGCAGTAACCGATTTATGATCGCTGATTCCCTGTTCTGCATTAACTGTTTCAAATAGTTCGGGTCTGTTTGTCACCAGAAGGTCTAATATGTTATCGCCACGAGTCGGTTCTCTGTTTAACTGCTCAAGGTAGTTTACAGATAAAGTACTTAAAAAAATTTCACTGGAATCTTTGTCCCTGCCACCCGTTATGAATGTGGTAGTAAGATCATCCCGTAGTCAGCTTCAAATGTGATTTCTATAAATTTCCTCAACAGCATTCCTTGAAAGGAATGTCGCCTTCCCTGTGGTGATCCTCATTTGAATTGTTGGGATCCGCACCTGGTCTAATTAAAGGAAGACATCGAAGCCGTGAAGAGGCAGATTGCTAGATTTGTTATTAGTAGGTTTGAGCAGCACACAATTGTCACAGAGATGGTTGTGGAATGCAAATGAGTATCACCACAGGCAAGGCGACATTCCTTTCAAGGAATGCTGTTGAGGAAATTTAGAGAAATGACATTTGAAGCTGACTGCGGGATGATCTTACTACCACCGACATACATTTTGGGTGAGGGCCACAAAAATAAGGTAAGAGAAATTAGGGTTAATATGGAAGCATATAGATAGTGGTTTTACCGTAGCTCTGTTTGCATGTGGAACAGCAAAGGAAGTGGTACAAGATACCCTCCGCCACGCATTGTACGCTGGCTTGTAAAGTATGTATGTAGATGTAGACGTAGATGTAGACTTACACACAGTGAGCACTTTCATCTAGTCGATGTGACAGAAAGACAGCATCGTGACCATTAGATATTAGTATGGTGGGAGGCTACAATTTCCTACTTGAGATGGACACACACAGATCAATTGGTTGGAGAAGAGACTGCATTAGATGGTTCAAAGAGAAACAAGAAAGGAAATATATACCAGCTGACACACAATTCCTATGTAATAAAGATGTCTTTCATATTTATACTTCTGTAAAACTTATGTTTGTACTGGAAAAGTAATTATTATTCCAATTAAACATGTATTTTTTTTTAATTTTGCAGTTTATGATTTACATTTTGACAGAACTGTATATAATGGAGAGACAAGCTAACATCAGATATGGATTCACTGTTCAGCTCATGATAGGATTAAGTTAATACACAACAAAAAAGGAAGTAAAAAATATTTTGTGACAGCCAGTTATTAACACTTACAGCGGTGTACCAATAGTCGCCAGTACTGGTGGGCTAGCTAAAATAAGTAAGCTATAAATTGTGTAGAAATTTGTAGTTGGATTCAAAACATTTTTAGTTTATTCGACTGTCTGCATTAAATGTGCTTATTGTGGTATTGTTAGTGTTGAAGCTGAATACAGAAATGTAACTGCAATTTAGTTGCATTTATTGCTGAACAAAATACTGAAAAGGACTTCTAATATTCAGATGCATAAGCAAACATGTGGTCTACCTGTTCAAATTTTTTTTGTAGTACGCTACTGGCCATTAAAATTGGTACACCATGAAGATGGCGTGCTACAGACGGGAAATTTAACCGACAGGAAGAAGATGCTGTGATATGCAAATGATCAGCTTTTTAGAGCATTCACACAAGGTTGGCGCCGGTGGCGACACCTACAACATGCTGTCATGAGGAAAGTTTCCGACCGATTTCTCATACACAAACAGCAGTTGACCGGCATTGCCTGGCGAAACGTTGTTGTGATGCCTCGTGTAAGGAGGAGAAATGCGTACCATCGCATTTCCGACTTTGATAAAGGTCGGATTGTAGCCTGTCGCAATTGCCGTTTATTGTATCACGACATTTCTGCTCACATTGGTCGAGATCCAATGATTGTCAGCAGAATATGGAATCGGTGGGTTCAGAAGGGTAATACGGAACGCCGTTCAGCGTCCCGACAGCCTCGTATCACTAGCAGTCGAGATGACAGGCATCTTATCCGCATGGCTGTAACGAATCGTGCAGCCACGTCTCAATCCCTGAGTCAACAGATAGACGTTTGCAAGACAACAACCATCTGCTCGAACAGTTTGACGAAGTTTGTAGCAGCACGGACTATCAGCTCCGAGACCACGGCTGCGGCTACCCTTGACGCTGCATCACAGACAGGAGCGTCTGTGATGGTGTATTCAATGACGAACTTGGGTGCACGAATGGCAAAACATAGTTTTTTCGGATGAATCCAGATTCTGTTTACAGCATCATGAAGGTCGCATCCGTGTTTGGCGACATCGCGGTGAACGCACGTACTGGCGTATCATCCGGCGTGATGGTATCGGGTGCCATTGGTTACACGTCTCGGTCACCTCTTGTTCGCATTGACTGTGCTTTGAACAGTGGACATTACATTTCAGATGTGTTAGGACCCGTGGCTCTACCCTTCATTTGATCCCTGCGAAACCCTACATTTCAGCAGGATAATGCACGACCGCATGTTGCAGGTCCTGTACGGCTCTTTCTGAATACAGAAAATGTTTGACTGCTGCCCTGGCCAGCACATTCTCCAAATCTCTCACCAATTGAAAACGTCTGGTCAATGGTGGCTGAGCAACTGGCTCGTAACAATTCGCTTGTCACTACTCTTTATGAACTGTGGTATCGTGTTGAAGCTGTGTTGGTAGCTGTACCTGTACACGCCATCCGAGCTCTGTTTGACTCAATGCCCAGGCATATCAAGGCCGTTAATATAGCCAGAGGTGGTTGTTCTGGGTACTGATTTCTCAGGATCTATGCACCCAAAATGCTTGAAAATGTAATCATATGTCAGTTCTAGTATAATATATTTGTCCATTGAATACCCATTTATCGTCTAAAATTCAGCATTCATGGTGGAGCACAGTGTGCTGCAACTTGATACGTAGCAAGATACGTAGTCCAATATTACATTCACTGCACTAACATCTTCAGATTCATTTCCTGGTGGACAGTTGATCATAACAACACAATCTGTGAAAATAATATGATAAACACATGCAAGAACTCAATTTTGAGAAAGATCTGCACTTGCCAATATACTCAGATGATATGTAAACTGATCAGCATCAAATGCTTTATTTTCATCTTCTACAGGCATGTTAAGAGCCTTGTACATCATTTGCTGCAAATGTGCCTCTTCTTCACTGCACATTTTCAATGCTAAATAGACACGAAAACACACAAAACGCATGAAATAGAGCAAACTCAAAATGTCAGATGACAACCTTAAAAGTGACTGACAGTAATAGAGGTTTCAAAACTAACAAATTTTTCCAGTGATGCTGCTTCTGCCATCTGGTGGTCACAGTAGAAACTACAAAGTCTGTGTGTGTGTGTGTGTGTGTGTGTGTGTGTGTGTGTGTGTGTGTGTGTGTGTGTGTGTGTGTGTGTGTTTTGGGGGAGTACTAATAGATAAGTGGATATGTTTCTGTTGACTACCAATGATGCGAATGTTTCGTGTGGTTTCAGCTGCACGTAGAGTTTGACATGTTCGGGGAGGACCGATACGACATTTCTGGAAGACCGCGTTTTACGGCAACGCAGCAGGCGCTGGCCTTTATCGGGGTCGTCGGTGGATTCTTTGGGCTGTACTACCTGCTGGATGACTACAAGATGTTCAGACCTGTGGCAAGTATTCTTTGTTGGCTACCCTACTTCACAATCTTCAAAACTATTTAGTTGTATGAATATAATAGAGGAAAACATTCCATGTGGGAAAAATATATCTAAAAACAAAGATGCTGTAACTTACCAAACGAAAGAGTTGGTATGTTGATGTTGTTGTGGTCTTCAGTCCTGAGACTGGTTTGATGCAGCCCTCCATGCTACTCTATCCTGTGCAAGCCTTTTCATCTCCCAGTACCTACTGCAACCCACATCCTTCTGAATCTGCTTAGTGTATTCATCTCTTGGTCTCCCTCTACGATTTTTACCCTCCACGCTGCCCTCCAATACTAAATTGGTGATCCCTTGATGCCTCAGAACATGTCCTACCAACCGATCCCTTCTTCTGGTCAAGTTGTGCCACAAACTTCTCTTCTCCCCAATCCTATTCAATACTTCCTCATTAGTTATGTGATCTACCCATCTAATCTTCAGCATTCTTCTGTAGCACCACATTTCGAAAGCTTCTATTCTCTTCTTGTCCAAACTATTTATCGTCCATGTTTCACTTCCATACACGGCTACACTCCATACGAATACTTTCAGAAATGACTTCCTGACACTTAAATCAATACTGGAGTTAACAAATTTCTCTTCTTCAGAAACGCTTTCCTTGCCATTGCCAGCCTACATTTTATATCCTCTCTACTTCGACCAGCATCAGTTATTTTGCTCCCCAAATAGCAAAACTCCTTTACTACTTTAAGTGCCTCATTTCCTAATCTAATTCCCTCAGCATCACCCGACTTAATTAGACTACATTCCATTATCCTTGTTTTGCTTTTGTTGTTGTTCATCTTATATCCTCCTTTCAAGACACTGTCCATTCCATTCAACTGCTCTTGCAAGTCCTTTGCTGTCTCTGACAGAATTACAATGTCATCGGCGAACCTCAAAAGTTTTTATTTCTTCTCCATGAATTTTAATACCTACTCCGAATTTTTCTTTTGTTTCCTTTACTGCTTGCTCAATATACGGATTGAACAACATCGGGGAGAGGCTACAACCCTGTCTTACTCCCTTCCCAACCACTGCTTCCCTTTCATGTCCCTCGACTCTTATAACTGCCATCTGGTTTCTGTACAAATTGTAAATAGCCTTTCGCTCCCTGTATTTTACCCCTGCCACCTTTAGAATTTGAAAGAGAGTATTCCAGTCAACATTGTCAAAAGCTTTCTCTAAGTCTACAAATGCTAGAAACGTAGGTTTGCCTTCCCTTAATCTTTCTTCTAAGATAAGTCGTAAGGTCAGTATTGCCTCACGTGTTCCAGTGTTTCTACGGAATCCAAACTGATCTTCCCCGAGGTTGGCTTCTACTAGTTTTTCCATTCGTCTGTAAAGAATTCGTGTTAGTATTTTGCAGCTGTGACTTATTAAGCTGATAGTTCAGTAATTTTCACATCTGTCAACACCTGCTTTCTTTGGGATTGGAATTATTATATTCTTCTTGAAGTCTGAGGGTATTTCGCCTGTTTCATACATCTTGCTCACCAGATGGTAGAGTTTTGTCAGGACTGGCTCTCCCACGGCCGTCAGTAGTTCCAATGGAATATTGTCTACTCCAGGGGCCTTGTTTCGACTCAGGTCTTTCAGTGCTCTGTCAAACTCTTCACGCAGTATCATATCTCCCATTTCATCTTCATCTACATCCTCTTCCATTTCCATAATATTGTCCTCAAGTACATCGCCCTTGTATAGACCCTCTATATACTCCTTCCACCTTTCTGCTTTCCCTTCTTTGCTTAGAACTGGGTTTCCATCTGAGCTCTTGATATTCATACAAGTCGTTCTCTTATCTCCAAAGGTCTCTTTAATTTTCCTGTAGGCGGTATCTATCTTACCCCTAGTGAGATAGGCCTCTACATCCTTACATTTGTCCTCTAGCCATCCCTGCTTAGCCATTTTGCACTTCCTGTCGATCTCATTTTTGAGACGTTTGTATTCCTTTTTGCCTGTTTCACTTACTGCATTTTTATATTTTCTCCTTTCATCAATTAAATTCAATATTTCTTCTGTTACCCAAGGATTTCTACTAGCCCTCGTCTTTTTACCTACTTGATCCTCTGCTGCCTTCACTACTTCATCCCTCAAAGCTACCCATTCTTCTTCTACTGTATTTATTTCCCCCATTCCTGTCAATTGCTCCCTTATGCTCTCCCTGAATCTCTGTACCACCTCTGGTTCATTTAGTTTATCCAGGTCCCATCTCCTTAAATTCCCACCTTTTTGCAGTTTCTTCAGTTTTAATCTACAGGTCATAACCAATAGATTGTGGTCAGAGTCCACATCTGCCCCTGGAAATGTCTTACAATTTAAAACCTGGTTCCTAAATCTCTGTCTTACCATTATATAATCTATCTGATACCTTTTAGTATCTCCAGGGTTCTTCCATGTATACAACCTTCTTTCATGATTCTTAAACCAAGTGTTAGTTATGATTATGTTGTGCTCTGTGCAAAATTCGACCAGGCGTCTTCCTCTTTCATTTCTGTCCCCCAATCCATATTCACCTACTATGTTTCCTTCTCTCCCTTTTCCTACACTCAAATTCCAGTCACCCATGACTATTAAATTTTCGTCTCCCTTCACAATCTGAATAATTTCTTTTATTTCATCATACATTTCTTCAATTTCTTCGTCATCTGCAGAGCTAGTTGGCATATAAACTTGTACTACTGTAGTAGGCGTGGGCTTCGTATCTATCTTGGCCACAATAATGCGTTCACAATGCTGTTTGTAGTAGCTTACCCGCATTCCTATTTTCCTACTCATTATTAAACCTACTCCTGCATTACCCCTATTTGATTTTGTGTTTATAACCCTGTAGTCACCTGACCAGAAGTCTTGTTCCTCCTGCCACCGAACTTCACTAATTCCCACTATATCTAACTTCAACCTATCCATTTCCCTTTTTAAATTTTCTAACCTACCTGCCCGATTAAGGGATCTGACATTCCACGCTCCGATCCGTAGAACGCCAGTTTTCTTTCTCCTGATAACGACATCCTCTTGAGTAGTCCCCGCCCGGAGATCCGAATGGGAGACTATTTTACCTCCGGAATATTTTACCCAAGAGGACGCCATCATCATGTAATCATACAGTAAAGCTGCATGCCCTCGGGAAAAATTACGGCTGTAGTTTCCCCTTGCTTTCAGCCGTTAGCAGTACCAGCACAGCAAGGCCGTTTTGGTTATTGTTACAAGGCCAGATCAGTCAATCATCCAGACTGTTGCCCTTGCAACTACTGAAAAGGCTGCTGCCCCTCTTCAGGAACCACACGTTTGTCTGGCCTCTCAGCAGATACCCCTCCGTTGTGGTTGCACCTACGGTACGGCTATCTGTATCACTGAGGCACGCAAGCCTCCCCACCAACGGCAAGATCCATGGTTCACGGGGGGGGGGGGGGGGGGGGGTATGTTGATAGGAGACAATAAAACACACTCACACACACACACACACACAAATTTCAAGCTTCGTAACCCACGGTTGCTTCATCAGGAAAGAGAGAAGGAGAGGGAAAGACGAAAGGATGTGGGTTTTAAGGGAGAGGGTAAGGAGTCATTCCAATCCTGGGAGCGGAAAGACTTACCTTAGGGGGAAAAGGGACAGGTATACACGCACACGCACATCCATCGGCAGTACTGTGTGTGTGTGTGTGTGTGTGTGTGTGTGTGTGTGTGTGTGTGTGTGTGTGTCCCTTTTCCCCTTAAGGTAAGTCTTTCCACTCCCAGGATTGGATTGACTCCTAACCCTCTCGCTTAAAACCCACATCCTTTCGTCTTTCCCTCTCCTTCCCTCTTTCGTGATGAAGCAACTGTGGGTTGCAAAAGCTTGAAATTTGTGTGTGTGTTGTCTCCTATCAACATACCAACACTTTTGTTTGGTAAGTTGCAGCATCTTTGTTTTTAGATAAACTATTTAGTTGGTTTCACATGAAACTGGAATTACACATAGAACCTAATATTCACAGTACATATTCTTTTTGTGAAGTGGAAATTTGTTACCACAGTTAGATTACCAGAACTACTGCCTGTAAACATTATTGTTGTTGTTGTTGTTGTTGTTGTTGTTGTTGTTGTTGTTTGAAACTTCTTATTAGATTAAAACCATGTGCCAGGCCAGAATTGGAACCTAGTACCTTGCCTTCTTGGTCAATGTTCTGAGCTATTGAGGCATGACTCACAAGTCTGAATTGTGTGTGAATCGTGTTGAAAGCAGGGCATTGCCCTAGAAAGGTGAGGTTTTAGGTTCGAGTCTCAGGCTGGCGCACAGTTTTAATTTGCTACAAAGCTTCAAAAGAGTGGCACTCCCCTATTTAAAAAAATGATTCTGGTTGTTTTGTTTATTATCATGGCCTATATGTAAAGATTGACAAGGCACAGTAATGCAATAGTTATTTTACTTGAATATTTGTTCACCAACTCCCTAACGGAAATTGAAGTGCAGGAAATAATTTGCACCACATTCTGACTCTGTCACTGTATTCAGCTTAAAAACTAGAAGGAACCTGTTCATTGTTCGTAAGTCCAATTAAAGTTCATGAAGTTGTAACATTGGTAGGTGGCTCAGTTGTCGCCAGTTGTATGCACATTCCCCACACCTTCCCCCTTCTTCTGACTGGCAGTAGCTAATGTGGTGGTCCTCCTCCAGACACTCTGCTGTGTATTGTGTTGGGCTAAAATACAATTTTCGTCCGGACTGCAATGTGGCTGTAACTTAGTGTCATTACAGATTTATTTAGCAAAAGCAGTCATTACGTGCAGGAGGGACAGTTGCCTTTGTATGAGGTGTGCCCAGAAAGGAAGAGTCCTCAGCCTCTGACAGTGAAAGGAATTTCTTTTTTCCTCCTTGACAAAGTTGGCAGCAAGACATTAGAGGGCAAGGTGTTGACAGTGGAATGTGTGCTGATTTGTCTCTTATCAGCAGAAAACTCTCATAGTGCGTTGTAGAAATAAGTTTCTGTACTTTGAATCCCACCAGATGTGAAGTGAGGAGTGTAATCCAGTTTCTTCTCGCAAAGGGAAATGTGTGTTCTACATTTTTAACTAAATCAGACCTGTTTACAGGCTCAATGTGCTGAATCGTACTAATGTGTACAAGTGGTGTCAAGAGTTTAAACGTGGCAGAACGAATGTTCGTGGGGAACAGAGGAGTGGCATCCCTGAATTGTGATTGACGGCATGGGGAATGAGATTGAAGAAATTGATTGAGTTCAGGGAGATGAACCCAATGTGTTCCAGAAATATTCAGATCTCATCTGCATGAAGTTGTTATTGAAACACACGGTATTCAAAAATTGGGTGTGAGAAGCGTACAAAAGCAGTTCACAGACCAGCACACATTCAACAGAATCGCATCTGCATAGGGATCTCTCGAGCACTTTGAACTGGAAGGTGAGTGATACTCCTCAGTGTAATATGTCCAGGGGCATGGAAGGATGATTTATGAACTGATGCTGCACAGTACTGTGAAATTCTATTAAAAAAGACAAAAGAAAATAAGAGCAATGTTTGAAGGGGGTGTGCTTTTTGCACAACAGTGAATGTCAAGATACAGCCAGTGCCACCAGGCAAAACTCCAGCACTACCGCACGGTTCTTAGGCGACCAGACAGAAAGTGAAAGATGCTCTTGTTCCCACCTAACATAGTGATGAAAATTCCTAACTTAAAAACAGGGTAATTTTTCTGAGTGAGCTAAGTGTGGCGCAAAAGCATACTGTAGAGATTTCACCATATTGTTGAATACTGAAGCCACTGAAGGTATTAATTACAGTCAGTTGTCTGTTAATCTCTTAGTTCCTTCCTTACCAGAATCCAAAAAATACATTTCAGTTCTGGAATTGTCACCTGCTACGTTGATAACGAGTCGACGATCGACAGAGCCCACATAGCCACCCAGGTGCCGCGTTTTCTCCTCTTCGTTTATGAAGAACCGTTCTACATCCCACCAGTATTCGGTAGTGACATGTGAAAAAGCTGCGTGCATTAGTTCCAGTATGTGTGGCTGCTTAAGTCTTATTTCTCGTACAAGTCCCTTAACTTGGCTCCAGATCAGTTCTGTTTGGTTCATATTGTAATGGTACAGTGGCAAATTACAGTATATGTCGAATGCGTATCCACAGTCTGCTGTATCAAACACAGTACCTCGGAAAAGTTCAAAGCAAAACATTAAGAATAACCTGTTCGTGAGCACTTCTTAACTGAGTTCCACTCATGTGTTTCACTACGTAGTAGGAAGCAGCTTCACCCATTTTCATACTGCTTATTAACAGTGCGACACTCTGACCACATCAGTGCAGTGACTGCAACTGTACGCTATTTTTGAAATAAAAACAATGTAGCTAAAGCATGATTAAACGTTGATGATTGTTAATATAGTAGAATATCTTAAAGTTTCATTTAACATACCGTAGTAATAAGATATCTAATATATAAGTGGGACCTAATTGCAAGAGCACAACAACACCAATCATTGCATTTGTGTTTGTTTACATCAGATTTATTCTTATGATGGACAGAGTATAGCCACTAAACGATTACACCTTCCAATAAGCACAGCAGCATCAGCTAATGGTGGTAAATTGCTGCCCACATTATCTGTCCGACCATTTGTGTGTGTTGGGAATAAGAGTGATGAACTCGGAATGTGTTCAATAATTTTGCAGTGAACGGATGTTGAGGATATTTGTAATTATGCGGGTCCATTTTGTTACCCTTCACATATATAGGAATCGTGCATGCATTTTTTCTGGTCACCATAAACTTGAGCTACGTAAGGAACCAATTTCGCAGAGTACTATCCGTAAAATCGAACTGGGATTCCGTCTGGACCCCGCAAGATATTTTTCAGCTCTTTCAGTTGCTTCTCTGTGGAATACGTGCCGATTTCTATGTCCTTCATGTAGGAGTTTGTGGGATAGTGGTATGTTCGTGTGATCCTACTACGTAAATTATTTCTTAATGTGGAATTTTAAGCTGTGGCTTTCCTTTTGCTGTCTTCTATTGCCGTCCAGGCTGACTGGTAGATGATTGAATGAATGGAAGGCTTTCACCCACACAGTTATTTTACATATGACCAGAATTTTCTGTTTTACACACACACACACACACACACACACACACACACACACACACACACAATCCTATGTGACATGCATTATAAAAAGCCAGACACTTCCTAGTTGTATGAATGTAGCTTAATGGTGTACTTTCGGGTGTTCTGCAGAGTTGTTGCTTCCTTTTTATTAACAATGTTTAAAGAATCAGTCCAGTTGTCTTCTTCAGGTGCTGCAAGTTGAGCTGTTACGTTTACTCACTGCCTGGACTCCGACCACGCTGTGGACTGTTGTCGGTCCCGTGTTGCTATTTCTAGCTGACTGTAGTCCACGGCCTCTGGGCCGGGGGTACACAGTTGACAGCTGCGAAGCTGGAAAGTCGACACTCGGCCTGTTTTGCTTTTTGTACTGTGTAAACTTCCATCGTATTTGAGTGTTCTGTTGTGTTTTGTGTGCACGAAAGTAAGACTGACGAATAAGGTAGTCTGTGTGTTTTCTCATAATGGCTGAAATGCCGAGAAGGCACCGAGTGTTTCACAAGCAGGCAAGTGGACTTACTTTTAATCCGTACTCATTTTTCAAACGTGAGGCAGATTTGGGCGAGCCAGTCTGTGCCGTTGCCTAGGTGCAGGAACTTAAGTCAGTTGCTGTCCGTGCACTTTCAGCCGAGTTCACAGTGCAGCTTTCCTCGTGACCTGCTGTGCTGCCAGAGGCCACAAACGCTGTCGTCGACTGTAGCGACCCGCCCTTTTCACACGGGTAGCGCGAAGTATCTACGACCAGATGCCTTGCCTGTTGTAACAGTGATCTGATTTATGGGCCACTGTGAGTTATGATTAAAATTCAGAGAATAATGTTACGTAATTGAATAGATAACAAAACTAAAAAGATCACAAATGAACTTACACCTTTTACCTACTTTTCAACATAGTCACCGACATTCTCAGCACATTTTGTGGTACCAGTTTCAGTACGCACTATTTGTAGAAGTCCATTTGGTCGGAGTATAGCCATCTGCGGACTGCCAATTTCACTTCCGCATCTGTCGCAAAGTGTCGGCCGGCCAGAAATTTTTTCACGGGTCCAAACAGATGAAAGTCTGACGGTGCGGGGTCTGGACTGTACGGTGGATGCTGGAGCACATCCTACCCAAATTTGGCAATTTTCTCACGAATAGGAGCAGCAACATGGGTGTAGGCACTTTTACCAAGAAGTTTGACACCGCCAGCATTAACATTGTGGCATTTGTCACAAAGGGCGCTATTTGGCTAAACCAAAGTTTTAATGTGGGCTGCAGCATTCACAGTTCAACAAAGTCCACCAGTAACACATCCTGCATATCACAGAACACTGTCACAAGCACTTTCCTTGCGGAATAACTCACTCTGAATATTTATTTATTTATTTTTTTTTACTGGGGGATGAGCACGTTTCCAATCTGTAGAGGCCTGCTCAATTTCGGACGTGTAGTGGTACTCTCACGACTTGTCACCAGTGACGATTTCTTTCAAAAAGACATTCTCCTTTTGCAGCGTAACACGGTAAGTGATCCAAACTTGTCAGTTGCCGGCAATTGTGGTTATCAGTCAAGTCCTTAGGTACCCAGTGAGCACTAATTTTACAAAATTTCAACATGTAATGAACAATATTGTACACTGCACGATGGGAAATGTTGAATTGCTGCAATAAGGTTCGCAGTTGCACACACCAGTCATTCAAAATTCTCACCCCAATGGCGCTGACACTATCTGGCATTGCAGCTCTCACCAGTCTCCTGGAGTGCGGCGAATCACTGAGGTTCATACGACCCTCTCGGAAGAATGCACACCACCTGGAGACAGCTTCGGTCCGTGCGGTTGTCCTCCGTACACACCGTGTTCGTCCCTATAAATTTTACACGGTTGATGCCATTTGGCCATAAATATCAACTACACTTAGCTGTTCTTCACAAGTTGATAACAGTAACACACACCAGTTTTCTTCTGTAATCCAGACTTCTCTTGCTAGACCTGCACATGAAAACAGAGTACCCCTTGTAGCACATTATATTTTCATCAAATTTCGATATTGCAGCTGCAATTCCAGGGGAGGAAAAAACTGTTTGTGTGTTACTTTTCAATCCTCACTCGTAATTACAGCAATGAGGAGACTGTGATGTATACCCTGTTATCTGTTCCATGTGTAATTGGCATTTTGAGTGACATGTCGTGCCAATGATGGAAACTACAAGCTGGTCACAGAGGAGGCAGTATCTGGTGGGAAAAGCAGTAAACAGTCACCGCAACTCTAGAGAGCAGTGAAGCTTGACCTGAATCTACAGGGTGTTACGAAAAGGTACGGCCAAACTTTCAGGAAACATTCCTCACACACAAATAAAGAAAATATGTTATGTGGACATGTGTCCGGAAACGCTTAATTTCCATGTTAGAGATCATTTTAGTTTTGTAAGTATGTACTGTACTTCCTCGATTCACTGCCAGTTGGCGCAATTGGAGGAAGTTAATGTTGACTTCGGTGCTTGTGTTGACATGTGGCTCATTGCTCTACAGTACTAGTATCAAGCACATCAGTACGTAGCATCAACAGGTTAGTGTTCATCACGAACGTGGTTTTGCAGCCAGTGCAGTGTTTACAAATGCGGAGTTGGCAGATGCCCATTTGATGTATGGATTAGCACGGGGCAATAGCCGTGGCGCGGTACGTTTGTATCGAGACAGATTTCCACAACGAAGGTGTCCCGACAGGAAGACGTTCGAAGCAATTGATAGGCGTCTTAGGGAGCACAGAACATACCAGCCTATGACTTGCGACTGGGGAAGACCTAGAATGACGAGGACACCTGCAATGGACGATGCAATTCTTCGTGCAGTTGACGATAACCCTAATGTCAGCGTCAGAGAAGTTGCTGCTGTACAAGGTAACGTTGACCACGTCACTGTATGGAGAGTGTTACGGGAGAACCAGTTGTTTCCGTACTGTGTACAGTATGTGCAGGCACTTTCAGCAGCTGATTGGCCTCCACGGGTACACTTCTGGGAATGGTTCATCCGACAATGTGTCAATCCTCATTTCAGTGCAAATGTTCTCTTTACGGATGAGGCTTCATACCAAAGTGATCAAATTGTAAATTTTCACACTCAACATGTGTGGGCTGATTTTCTGTGAACCTTTGGGCAGGCATTGTCGGTGATGTCTCGATTGGGCCCCACATTCTTCCACCTATGCTCAATGGAGCACGTTATCACGATTTCATACGGGATACTCTACCTGTGCTGCTACAACATGTACCTTTACAAATATGACACAACATGTGGTTCATGCACGATGGAGCTCCTACACATTTCAGTCGAAGTGTTCGTACGCTTCTCAACAACAGATTCGGTGACCGACGGATTGGTAGAGGCGGAGCAATTCTGTGGCCTCCACTCTCTCCTGACCTCAACCCTCTTGGCTTTCATTTATGGGGGCATTTGAAAGCTCTTGTCTACGCAACCCCGGTACCAAATGTAGAGACTCTTCATGCTCGTATTGTGGACGGCTGTGATACAATACGCCATTCTCCAGGGCTGCATCAGCGCATCAGGGATTCCATGCGATGGAGGGTGGATGCATGTATCCTCGCTAACGGAGGACATTTTGAACATTTCCTGTAACAAAGTGTTGGAAGTCACGCTGGTACGTTCTGTTGCTGAGTGTTTCCATTCCATGATTAATGTGATTTGAAGAGAAGTAATAAAATCAGCTCCAACATGGAAAGTAAGCGTTTCCGGACACACGTCCACATAACATATTTTCTTTCTTTGTGTGTGAGGATTGTTTCCTGAAAGTTTGGCCGTACCTTTTTGTAACACCCTGTATAAATAGCTTGTCCATCTCTCCCCCCCCCCCCCCCCCCCCCCCAATCTCTCTCTCTCTCTCTCTCTCTCTCTCTCTCTCTCTCTCTCTCTCTCTCTCTCTCTCTCTCTCTCTCTCTCTCTCGCTGTGTGTGTGTGTGTGTGTGTGTGTGTGTTTGTGTGTTTGTGTGTGTGTGTGTGTGTTTCTTTTCCTGCTTCTCCCTGTCTGTCCATCTCCTCCCCCTCTGACAGTTCCCTGCCGCCCCCCCTCCCCCTTCCCACCTCTGTCCATCCCCTCCTCGTTTACTGTTATTGCAAATTCAGATTCCATAGTAGTATTCTAATCGTAAGCTGATAAGCCATAAATACACCTTTCCTATTTCCTGCAAAAAGCAACTACGACGAAGAAAACAAAACAGCATGTTTGTACAGTTTTTGCTTAAAAATATATATATAATAATAAAGAATATATAAAAAACTTAGTCCGAACAGGCCTCAGAACGCCCAACGGTACTGACCGACCGCCGTGTCGTCCTCAGACGATAGGCGTCACTGGATGGGGATACGGATGGGCACGTTTCCAGCGCGTCACTCTCCCGGCCGTTGTCAGTTTTCGTGACTGGAGCTGATACTTCTCAGTCAAGTAGCTCCTCAATTGGCCTTGCAAAGAGCGGAGTGCAACATCACTCGGCAGATCGGACGGTTGCCCATCCGAGTGCTAGATGAGCCTGACAGCACTAAACTTTGGCGATCTGAAGGGAACCCGTGTTACCACTGCGGCAAGGCCATTGGCAAGGAGGACTATACGCGGTGATTCACGGAGATGTGCAAATATTTTAATATATTGTTCTACAAGTAAAACTAAAGAAAAAAGTTCATATAAACCTAAGTCCACAAATGTTAGGTACGGAGTTACGGCTAATAAAAGATTTCGCCTGAAATTTAGCAACTTCACTAATATGAAGCCATCCCAAAGCTTTACGAGGTTAAGTAAAGCACAATTTCCATTTATTTTATGTTGTGGGTCTGGTGAACCTAATGAAACATATCCCAGACGTAGTTTACGAGGACACAGTCAATACAAGCAAGGCATTACTTGCTCGCATTACAAATTCAGCAGACAAAATTAACAACCGCCCTGTGAAACTGAAATGAGCAACAAAATCTGTTCAAACATGTGCAGCTAAATGCATTGAACTCAGTGGAGACATTTTTGAATATTTGTTGTGAATGTATGGTGAAATTGTATGTACACTGTACAACTTGCTTAACAGTGAGCGGTTTTTTCTGGTTTAACATGAATTCACGTATGCTATGGTATTAATAAAAGCAGATTATCTGACACATTCGTACAGTTCCTGTTAATGTTATTACCATCGTTTTTTCCAAATTAAATTCCATACAACGTCTGTTGAAAACTTTGTGCAATTGTCTGAAATTTAAAAAACAGATTGGGCCAAGTAGATAATAAATTACAAATTTTACAAAATTACATCTTTGCTTCTCTGGATGTTATGGAAAACTATTCCAGATACACATCTGGGGCATGTTTTATTAGATTCCACAGATCAATAACAACAATATAAATGGAAATTGTGCTTTACTTTAACCTCATACAGTTTTGCGATGGCCTCATATTAGCCAACTTTATAAATTTCAGGCAAAATCTTTTATAAGCCATAACTCCGTAGCTAAACATTTGTGGACCTATGTTTATGAGACCTTTTTTCTTTAGTTTTACATGTAGAATAACGTATTAAAATATTTGCGTATCTTTGTAAAACACCCTTTATAAGGAAAAATCAGTTTGTCTAACAGTTTAAATGCCATGCTATCCTAGTTGGACAGCATGCACTACAGAAATATACAGTCTATGTCCATCTGAATGTTCTTTAGAGTATTGTATAAAATTGGAAGTGAACTGGTCAAAGACTTTTCGAGATGTTCGGTAATGATGTTTTATCGTGATATATTACATATCAATTTAAAAATATATAGTGTATGTCTGTCTGAATGTTCATTAAAGTATCATGTAAAATTTGATTTAAATTGGCTGAGAACTTTTCGAGCTTTTTTGGTAGCAGTGTTAAATGACTTGTCTGTATAGTAGTATATATTAGCACAATGCCAGACAAGTTGTCTGGCTGTAGATACTTAGTGCTAACTGCGTGAAGCGGGGTCAGGTCAGCAGTCCTAGTATAATTTGAATGGTTTAAGCAGTGCTCACCAGGAAAGGTCTCAGGAGGCACAACTTAGCTGACAGTCATCATAATTCACCCTACCTGCACAAAATGTTTACAAATCATATGCACAAACCTTCACTGTGAATCAGTACATCTATTAGTTAAATCCTTCCTGCTGTTAATGAGATAAACCTTCACATAGACACAGCAGAATTCGGTGGGCGACTTTAATTTACACTGAAGCGCCAAAGAAACTGATTTAGGCATGCGTATTCAAATAGAGATTTGTAAACAGGCAGAATAAGGTGCTGCATTCTGCAACGTCTGTATAAGATAAAAAATGTCTGGCGCAGTTGTTAGATTGGTTACTGCTAATACAATGGTAGGTTATCAAGATTTAAGTTAGTCTGAATGTGGTGTTACAGTTGGCGCACGAGTGATGGGACACAGCATCTCCGAGGTAGCGATGAAGTGGGGATTTTCCCATACGACCATTCCATGAATGTACAGTGTGAATATTAAGAATCCGGTGAAACATCAAATCTCGGACATCGCTGCGGCCGGAAAAAGATCCTGCAAGAACGGGACTGACGATGACTGAAGAGAATCATTCAAAGTGACAAAAGTCCAGCCCTTCTGCAAGTTGCTACAGATTTCATGGGCCATCAACAAGTGTCAGCATGTGAACCATTCAACGAAACATCATCGGTAAGGGGTCTTGGAGCAGAAGGCGCACCGTGTAGGGAGTGCCTACTGCAGTGAACTGTGTGCATTTGCAGTCTCAGGACTAATTGAAAATGCCAAAATAGGGACCGTTAACAGCTGACTACTGTAGTGGACGCTCTGCACCACAGGGTTAAGTAGGAGGAGAAGACCATAGCCAATACGAATATTACAACTTTCTACATTACAGTTAGCTGTAATTTCAACATCAATGTATTGGCAGTTGCTTTTTATGATTGATTAAATCATTAAGCCTTCCAAATATATATTGGCTGAATTTTCCCAGAAGACATCACTCAGAAAGGCTTCCTGAAATTAACTGGTATCCACTCGTGTAGTAAGCAACCACCCATTGTGAGACTGCAGACAGAAGTACCAGTTATTTTGCTGAAAGTTAGATTGTGTTGCATAACTTTCTAGACACGTGAGGATGTCAACTTATTTCCTCTCCAACAGCAAAAAATTGTGAAGAAGCAGACGGCGTGGTTACGAGTATTTTGTTATCGCCCGTCGTGGCAAACCTATACGTGGGAAGTTCCTAGAACATTTACATTGTATCTGTCCTAAAGTAAATTTTGTAATGGAACTTGAAAACCAGAGCCAAATATCTTTCTGTGATGTGTTGACAGAAGACTGCACAAATCTCTCGGTTGCAGTGTATATAGAAAACTGACAAACGCTGCCCTCTGTCTGTGACATAACGGTGGCTCGAGGTGCACAAAGAAACGTGGTACTAAAGACTCCAGTCTATAGAGCTCAGAATGCTTTCGGATGACACGGTAGAAATAAGATATCGGAAGGAATGGGTACTCGGACAATCAAATTGAGTGGGTGCTGTAGTCAAAACCAAGAATGCGTGAGAAAGAGGTTGAGGTTGAGATGTAGAAAGAGAAGTTGATGCTCTCTCGTGCAGGCCCAAATCCAAACAGTTCGGTAGACTCCTACAGAAATGAGGCACCCATTATATTTCAGTCCCATCAACAAAGCTGGAAATGTTCTTTGCAACTTTAACAGCACCTCACAAAATGAAATACGATGAGAGTAGTATTGTGGTGTAAATGCTAAGTTTCTGGCACAGTGTAATTAAGCAGTGTATGAAAGTAAAGATGCTGGAAAACTTGATAAATAGGCACAGAGGCGTCTAAACGAGGTTCGGGGTCTGGGACTACTCTCTGCAAAAATCACATTGATCAATTTACTGAAGTGGCTGACAGATGCAAATTGACCTACATATCAGTCAGTTTTGTCGTAGCATTGTGAGAGATGACACATGCAGTAGTAGATGCAGCTTTGATTAAGAACGGCATCAGTCTTTGAACTTTTGTGCTAAGGACCTGCCAGTGTATAAATAAGTAAATTACTTATATTTCTGACTGCTTATATCAGTTGTTTTCTGTACACTTGGAAGGCATTTTCTGTACAGTTGGAAGGCAGGACCTTCTCTGTTTTGACTGACTAATTTTGGGTTTCAGTTGGCGAAGCAGCTACCGGCCCCGGGAGTGGTCCACTACACATTCGAGCCAGCTGAGTGACTGCAGATGACCTCGTAGATCTGCCGGTGCAGTTTCGTGTGATTTTCTGGGAGTTAGCTGTGGCAGATGTGTGGACTGATATTTTTTCTGTATAGGGTAGCTGTAGTGAAACATGTCGGGTCGGTTACATTTGCACTGTTAAATATATTGCCCCCTTAACTGTGACGGATCCATCTGGTTTATTCTCCGGCCACAGCAAGGTGATTCCTGCCATAGCCACCTCTGTCACTTGTGAATAAGTATGCAATACAGTGACACTCAGTAAATGATATCTTGATTGTGAACAGTTTACATGATTTCAGCTGGTGCACAAACTACCTGTTATGTAAATAAAGAATGTTTCGCAATGGAAAAAAGTTCTGTACTGTGTGTTTATTCAAGATGGATCAAAAGAGTTGTAAATGATATTGTAAAACAAATTAAACTAGAAGGTTCTGTTTGACATCAATTCACAAATTACTTTCATATATGTATGCCCTTAATAATTAACTATTGCAAGCTTTCACTTTAGTTAAAGTTGTACATCTGTGTAGTGTTCAACTCAACACCTGGATCTCTCTAGATTTCATTTTCTTCTTGTGACCATTCTTAGGACAATAACTTCCTGCAGAACATAGGACACAATAATTGTCTTTGTTTGAAGTAATACAAGATATACTACACTAACTATTTTTGTAGCTTTATTAAATCACTAGGAATAAATCAGATTGCTTTTAATCTGTTGTTTGTGTAGAACTATTACTCTTAGAGAATGTGCTTTTTACAGTTTTTCAGAGACTCTCACATATATATTATCTTTAGTATGATTTTCGTTCAGCATAAAATTTCTTTATTTCCCAGTAAATCAATTCGCATTTTCTGGTTGTTCGTGTCATCATTTGCATTTAAATATTCTCAATATGACATAGTTTATTAACGTCCAGACTAGGTGTGTATGCATTTACGACAGGGTGTGTCCTTCACATATGAAACTGGTGTCTCTTCTTTACTAACACAAGGAAGTGAAAAATTTCAACTTGGCATACAACACAACAGATGTTAGTTGTTAAACAATTTTAATTTGGGCAATTGAGCTTCCATTAACACTGGTGTCAGAGGACTGAAATACTGAACAGTGGAATCTCATCAATTGCTGGCTGTCTCATAAGTTGCAGTGGTGGCCGACTGTCTCTGTAGTACGGATGCTGCAGCAAAGCTGCTGCCATCGGAATGTTGCGTCACTCGTATGCTCGACACAGATTGGAAATGAAGACCATTTTGGAAATAAAGACCTTTATTAAGCGTGTGTTCAACATATTTTCATAAACGAGTAAAAGTTTTTCAATTTACATTAAATAATTTTAACATACATCATTCTGTTAGTACCGTATTTACTCGAATCTAAGCTGCACTTTTTTTCTGGTTTTTGTAATCCAGAAAACCGCCTGCGGCTTAGAATCGAGTGCAAAGTAAGCGGAAATTTTGAAAAATGTTGATAGGTGCCGCCACAACTAACTTCAGCCGATGAGTACATGTAGCGCTACACAGGCATGCTTTGTGGGCACAAAGATAAATACTGGCACTAAAACCTCTGCGTCAGTAAATAAATTTAAAAAAAGGTGGAAAACGAGCTTTTTTCCTCTGCCCTGAGTTTCGACCACTGCATTTTCATACATTATCCAACAAAGTAAATACAAATTCCGTATTGTTCATCTTCGAATGTAGCAGCATTCCGATGTACTACGAAAATCCGACCGGCAAGACTGTTTGGGATGTTTGTCAATATGGCCAACTCTACGTTCTGAATTTTTTCCTACCTGTGAGAAGAGATGGTTGCTAATAGGAACTTTTATGAATTGTGAATCACATGCAGCATTCTCTTCACCATAAGAATAATACAAATATAAACATTTTTCCATGTATTCTTTAGTGTTTGCTGCTATCTCATTTAAATCCTGTCAGCCTAATAAACTACGAAACTAGAGTGAGACAACAGCAAACGCGGAAGAATATACACATGTAAAGTTAGTAATGATGAAAAAATACATGTATGGATTAAAGGACTTGGTGTACTTGCCGAGGATGTAACTTTAACTGGTGAAGTAACCTTGTACTATAATTATTAATAAAGTATGATCTGTAGAGTCAGCCGCCAATCGCTAGACGTAAGTCTGGTGAACGGGGGCTCAAGGATGCAACAATTTGAAAAAAATCGAAAGCATAGTGCCGTGTTCGCCGCTGAGCGCCTGTGAGGCTGCACGATGCAACCCGCTTGGGCCGTTATATTCTTATTAGTCTTATGCCTAATAGTGATAGTCAGAAATGAAGCACGGCAATTGACTAGATTTTTAAATCTAAGATGACTCTAATTTCTGTGCAGAATGTAATCTACAAAAGAGGCGTCTGCAAACATTTTCAAATGGAGAAAAATTTTAGCTAAACTCTCATTCAGAACATCTTCTATCATACGCAGTCTATTATTTGGTTCTTGTTGATCATTATTAAAGAAAGCAGCAGTGTAAGTTACAACAAACAGCAGTCTCTTGAGATTGTTTCGTTAATGAGACAATTCCTCTCTTTTTTTTTATTGTAAGCGGCGGTAGCGCGCACAAAAGCAAGCCATCCCGCGAACGGCGACAGGTCGTAAACACACATTATCAGAATGTGACAAACAATGCATGACACAGTACAGTAATTCATTTTCAACTTAGAGTGACATAAACACCTATAACAAAGAGAATGGCACTTGTCAGATCAAAGAAAAATAAGCAATCAATTCAAACCAGACGAAGCACGTGAAAAAGGGAGGGTACCCGTATAAATAGGGACGGAGCGCCTGACGCATAGCAATGGCTACCTGGTAAAGCTTAACTGCTAAGGTTACGAGTCGAACCAAACTACTGTAGCTGTATCGTCATTCATTCGACCTAAATTGTGTCTCATATTACAATGGACCAACTTTGTTTCGATTTGGAGGTGTGGTCTAAGACTTTTATCTCCCCTTCAATTTCGAGTCTCAAATTTCAGGTGCGGCTTAGTTTCGGGAACATTTTTTTCCCTTGATTTAGAGTCTCATTTTTCAGGTGCAGCTTAGATTCGAGTGTGGCTTAGATTCGAGTAAATACGGTAAGTGATTAACACCACAAGATCACAGGATCATGTAAGCACTAGAAAAGCCATAGCAAATCTGAAATGCTGGTACATTAATAATTGAATACAAGCATCCTTTCTTGTGCAAGTGCTGAATATCAGTTTGTGGGATGGAGTTTCACGTCTGTTGTTCTCGGTCAGTTAATACGGGGATGATTATTCCTGTTTGTGGGTGGTGGCACCGGAATTCCCATCCGACGATGTCCCATTCTGCTCAATTGGAGACAGATCTGGTGGTCGAGCAGGCTGAGACGACGTGTCGTAGCTCCGTAGAGCGTGTCTGATTGTAACAGCGGTATGTGGGCAAGCGTTATCCTGTCAGAAAACACTGCTGTGATATGAAATTGCACCCCGGACCGTAACTCCTGGTGCAGGTCCAGTGTGTCTAGCATGCAGAGAGGTTCACTGCAAGCCCTCAACTGGCGTCTTCCTCGCTGACACAGGAACATCACTGGCACCGAGGCAGAACCAGCTTTTATCACAAAACACAACAGACCTTTACCCTGCCTACTGTGTCCAGACTAAGCACCTGCAACTCTCGCTTACCGCGAAGCAGACCGGTACAGCGGGCCCCGGACCGAGTAGGGGTCAGCCTGGCCGGTCGTCCCGGAAACACAGACGCTTCCCAGAGACCACCAGGAGGCGTCCACGGTGCTGCAAGAAGTTGCTACAACTGCGGACCCCTTTCCTTCCACTCGACACGTGACTGCAAATAGAGCCAGCCATATCCGTGCGCCAAGCAGTATTTAGGCTGACGCAGGAGCCTGGAGAGGCGGTTCACGCCGAGCGAGCCCACTGGTGTCATTGTAGCCGCCGTGTCATCGTCCACCGCCGCCAGCGTACCGGAGCCATCCTCGCAGAGCCTCTACTCGTCCTCGGACTCGGGTGATGGCAACGTGGACTCCGAGCCGCACTTCACGAGACGCCCGGGACTCGGTTTGGTGAAGTTGTATGGTTACTACAGACAGTTTGTGTTTGGAACAATCTCTGATTTAGTTATTGGTACGATCAGTCCTACCTCACGAATATTGTTTTTTTAAATTTAGGATAAAACCGCTAAAACTCACACTCTGAGATTTTCCTATCCGCGGATGGCAGATATATTACTGCCCTCCAATGCATGACACCATGGAAGTCACAATTGGCAGTGACTTGGGGTCAATGGAATAGTACGCTGCAGGGGGGGGGGGGGGGGGTCTGGAGTGAAGCTGTTTTTGAAGTGACTGATTTGTAACAGAATGAGATTTTCACTCTGCAGCGGAGTGTGCACTGATATGAAACTTCCTGGCAGATTAAAACTGTGTGCCCGACCGAGACTCGAACTCGGGACCTTTGCCTTTCGCGGGCAAGTGCTCTACCAACTGAGCTACCGAAGCACGACTCACGACCGGTCCTCACAGCTTTACTTCTGCCAGTACCTCGTCTCCTACCTTCCTGGAGAGCACTTGCCCGCGAAAGGCAAAGGTCCCGAGTTCGAGTCTCGGTCGGGCACACAGTTTTAATCTGCCAGGAAGTTTCATATCAGCGCACACTCCGCTGCAGAGTGAAAATCTCATTCTGGAAACATCCCCCAGGCTGTGGCTAAGCCATGTCTCCACAGTATCCTTTCTTTCAGGAGTGCTAGTTCTGCCTGGTTCGCAGGAGAGCTTCTGTAAAGTTTGGAAGGTAGGAGACGAGGTACTGGCAGAAGTAAAGCTGTGAGGACCGGTCGTGAGTCGTGCTTCGGTAGCTCAGTTGGTAGAGCACTTGCCCGCGAAAGGCAAAGGTCCCGAGTTCGAGTCTCGGTCGGGCACACAGTTTTAATCTGCCAGGAAGTTTGATTTGTAACAGTTTGTTGTGTTACCGTGGTGCCACCTGCTGCTCAAACTGCAGTATGTTGCACCAGAGTCATACCCCAAACACAGTGGTCTTCTGCCTCGGTAGTACCACATGGCTGTCTGTAGCCTAGTCTTCTTGCAACCGTACATTCTCTTGACCACCGCTGCAAGTAATCGTGTGTAGTAACTACATTCCTCCCAAGTCTTTCTGCAATACTGCAGAAGAAACAGTCAGTTTCTTGTAGCCCTGTTACACAACCTCATTCAAACTCAGTGAGATGTTGATAATGGCACCTTTGACACTCTAAAGGCATTTTTGACTATAGTGAGCGTCATTTACGACGGCGGTCATTTAGACTCGTTCTGCGCATCTGATGTCACAAAACACAGTCAGCCAAAGAACAGAGAACGACATTGCCAGAGCTCAACTGCAGTGCAGAGCACGGATGAGTGTCTTCAGTTTTAGAAATGTTCAGTCATAAATAAAGTAATTGAACAAAAGCAATGTCTTGATAGCAGGCTTTCTTTTATAGAAAGTTTGGAAAAAGCATACCAATTGCTTCATATTCTATTAATTAATTAAACCAAACAAGCAATAAGCCTCCTAGTTCAGGCGATAGCAGGGAAAGGTGTATCATTCTCACGAACCACTTTTTCGAAATTAAGAACAGCGGTAATTGTATATTTGCTATTGTACTTTGTCGAAATGTGAGTAATACATAGTGATACCAACAGTGTTTGTCGATATTTTGCATGCTCTTTTAGAGTGTTCCAGGAGTTCTATGTAATAAAAAGCTGTGTTAGTGTAATGGTTAAAGTGTATGGCTACTAAGCGAAAGGTTCTAAGTTCAAACCTCAATCGATGCTTGATAGTTTCTTTATTTAAAAACAATATCCAAGTGTGTTACTTCATGAATTTTATTTGTTTTAATGTAATTTTTTGAAACTTCTAGTGCTTTGTCTCTTCATTATAATCATAATACGTTTTTGGTTTTTTTTTAATTTTGTCCTCCAATATTTCTTTTCAGTGCAATTAAAAACAATGAAAAGGCACACATACAATATTCATGTTATCTTTTTTTGTTTGTATATCTTCTTTTCTGCAGTCGCTGTTTTACTATTCATATTGAGATATATTCTTTTGCGACAGTACTAAAAGTATTATTTAGAGCAGAATTTCGGCTCGTACATTGCCGAGCTACTTGATTGTCTGTCGCAATTCTTCGCTTCGCTGCTTTGGCTACATCATTCAAGGTTTTCGTCGACTGATCTATGTTTTGCAAGTATTTGCTGTCCATTGTGACAAACACATATTGTTTGCGCACTGCGCCTCACGGACAATATATTTCAGTTTCTATGTTTTATTACGCCCACAATTCAGTTTTGTGTACTTCGCCAACTTTGTTTTAATTAGAACGTTTTAGAAAAAAGTGAAATGACTCTGGTATAAATAAAAGCTTTATTACAATCGCTAAAGATGGAATATTTCCCAATTTTTAAATACTGTTTATATTATAAAGGATGTTCATTTTAACTAGGGACATTGTAAACTCTTGAAAACGACACGCAGAGCCAAAAGAAACTCTAATGAAAATTAGTTCCTCTCAGAAGGTGACATCCAGTTATAACAAATTTGACCACAAATTCGTCGGATTTGGTGTCATTGGAACTCCCACAGTTCTGTTTAATGTATTTTGTCTACTTCCTTTTGATTGATTGAAGTGCTTTAAAATAAAGCCAAACTCGCCCGGTGTAAATAAAACTTTTGTTACAGTCGCGAAAGACGGAATATTTCTCAATATTACATACGACACCTATCTGGTACTTAAATTAAATGTGATATTGTTATACAGTAAATTTTATATGAAATTTAGGTATCTTGTCCACATTTCATTCTCAACATTGTGGCAGCTAAAATCGACCGTACGGGAAGTATACGCTATGGACTTTTACCTCTACAAACTACATTTAATGCTGCACAATTATCGCGTTGAACATAGAAACAAAATTAAGTCATTTGGGGAGGTGGGGGGGGGGGGGGGGTGGGGGGAGATCAGTAAAGAAGATGTGTAAAAATCAAATTTTTGAGACAAATAGCTTTTGTGGATTACGAATGATAAGTGTGTCAAAGCAGTGGGAAGACCATGTGTCTGCACAGGCGAGCAGTGCAGTGATGACAAAATCGCGCACAGTGCGGAATGCACCAATGCGGGGAGCACATCTCCGTAGCAGCTAAAGGGTTAATGCGGCCGTGGTGGCTTTATTTCATAAGCTGCGCGCTCTCCCTAAACGTAAGTTTGCGAACTATGCTATACTATGGCGCTGCTTCTCATGGCTTGTGCGTCGTTTGCAACTGGCAACGCAGCAATCTCCCGCGTCTGGGCGGGCTTGCGCGAGCCGCCAAGATAAAAGAATTGAACTATAACATCAACTTATCATTTCCAGTCTCAGACGTAACTAATGCTCATGAGTGTTACAGAATGTATTTAAAGCAAAGCAAACGTGATTTGCATCTTCATGGTGCACTACTGGCACCACTCTTATGCAAGTGGCACAAAATCTAGATAGGCATCAATTGTCAGATGTAGAAACACACCTAACGACTCCTTGGTCTTGGGATTCCCCCCCCCCCCCCCCCCCCCTACCCACCCAGTGTATTTTCAATGAAAGAGGGTTACGCTAATGTACTGTCCACAGATAGAGTGAAATTGTCCTTGTGTGTGTGTGTGTGTAATAAGTAAAAAAATGTACAAGTAACTGGTAGTAACAGACTCAAAATGCGTAAATGTAGAGTACACTCGGGTACTTAGAATAATTTGCACGCTATTGTAGCCACACACCAAGAAACAGAAAATCACTTTGTAGCACTTACATTCACCACTCTGTTGCACTGAACGTGTACAGAAGTAAGATTTTACGTAATTCATTATTTGATATTATTAATAATACATACACATCAACCCGCACACAGAGCCCCGTGTATTGAAGTGCTCCTTTTCGGATGGGAAGGTGCACTGGCCACAGATCAAATCTGCTCGGTGAAACGACGACGAGAATCCGTGTGCCTGCCATCCGAGGATTGGTTTTTAAGCGGCTCCCCACATTTGCTACGTGAATACTAGGCCGGTACTTAGGTCCCACCTCCGCTACATGATTTACTAAAATTTAGTAAAACTTTTGCTCACTTTCACACGAATAACACTAAATGCAGACAGTTGGGTTGCACCTATTCCACCCTCCAAAGTTTCTTTTATGGGATTGATCTAAAGTGTATTTCGTATTGAAACTTCCTGGCAGATTAAAACTTTGTGCCAGTCTGAGACTCAAACTCGGGACCTTTGCCTTTCGCGGGCAAGTGCTCTACCAACTGAGCTACCCAAGCACTGTGTTTCATTTCTTATCCTGTCCCTTCTCACCCAGGCTCTACCATAGATAGCGCATCTCTTTCGCATGTATCCTGCTCACATCATTGCCTGAGCCCAACAACAATTATTGGTCTTACCAAAGAATGGAGCACTCTCACTAAAGATAACTCTTTTAAATATTTGAAATTACAATAAATGGGTGCATTCAGTTAGGTAGTCTACCGTATGAATGGCACAATACATTTTAACTTGCTCTTAATGTCTTTACTTTTAAGATCCTCTATACAATGGGTTTTACATGAGTGCCTGTTTTTTTGACCTAGTAGTGAATCGAATGGGCATGCACTGTGCATTTTTGTATTGATAAGAAGTGTTTCCTTGCCTCTGTACATCAGAGACGTGTTTCTGGATGTAAACAAAATTAAGATTCTACAAGAATCATGAGTGGCAGTGTTCTGATAATGCAAACCTCTACCTCAGAACTATGTAAATACTCTAAAGACACAAGCTAATATAATTGTTTTTTTTCAACACTCTAATATTTGATATAACAAACTTGTTTTACGTCTGTGAACTGTTGAATATATTGTGGTCCTACCATGTCCTGGTTTCTTTCCAGACCGTTTGTCAGTAATGTGGCTGTGAGCTACAAAATACATCTCTCTGGCTCATGTAGTCTGAGAGAGTTGTCCTCATGTGTTTACGGTGCTCCCTCATGTTCTGCAAGCAGCTGAGCTGGTCTGTCTGTTCCCTTACTATTCAGGTACAGGCCATAACTGGCAACTCAGGCTAAGATCAGTGCCCTAAAACATTAAGTAAGTACATAGGTAACATGTTTGTTATGCGTTAAACTTTCTGAATTTTTTTTATTTTGCCCTATTCTGTTCCACACACATGCTCAAGACAGGACAGATAAACAACACAGCAACACACAATACAAATTTCCTTATCCAGTGAGTGAAAGTCAGAATTTTTGCAACAAAATGAACTGACTTTTTGATAACTGGACTCCAAACAATGAGAAACCCCAGGAACCAGTGGAATTACAAATATATAGTATTTACATGGGAATACCATAAATAGAGTAATGAAGCAAGCCACAATTTGGAACAGAATTTGCAGTTAACCTCAAAATAATAAGAATGTTATAAAATAAAATTCAAAGCACATTCTGCTAGGCTTTCGACATCGACTATAAAAGCTGCAGGTAATATTATTAATAATAATAATAATAATAAATAAAATTATACTGGAACAGAACCATTATAACAGATAAAACAACACCACATAACAAACCTGACATCATACTCACCAATAAAAAGAAGAAATTAACACAACTAATCGAAATATCCATACCCAATACAACAAATATACAAAAGAAAACAGGAGAAAAAATTGAAAAAACATCCAACTGGCTGAGGAAGTCAAGGACATGTGGCATCAGGATAAAGTTGACATTATACCAACTATACTATCAACTACAGGAGTCATACCACACAACATCCACCAGTACATCAATGCAATACAGCTACATCCAAACTTATATATACAACTACAGAAATCTGTAATTATTTACACTTGTTCAATTACTCGAAAGTTCCTAAATGCAATGTAACATATACCGTACAGTTAAAAGGAAGTCACGCTTGATCAAGGTCCACGTCACCTTCCATTTTTAACCAGACATAACGTCTGAGACAAGAAAGAAATAATAATAATAATCTGTTCCCCAACTAGTGATGAAAACATTACTAGTAGGACAAGAAACAGAAGATGTAATGCGTTTTGGGAGCTTTTGGATCAGATGGCATCAAAATCAAACAAAAATTGCAATTGGAGACTTCAATTGCCAGCTAGGAAGGGAAAATTAGAGGTGTTACCGGGAAACAGGCATCACAACGAAAAATGAACAGTAGTGGCGTAACGCTGGTGGAATTTTGGAGAAACTACGACATGGTCTGGAAGTCGGCATACTTCATGAAAAGACAAAATGTGTAAACACTCAGACTGGAAAAAAGGAAAATGGGAGATGGTTGGTTGGTTGGTTTGGGGAAGAAGACCAGACAGCGTGGCCATCGGTCTCATCGGATTAGGGAGGGATTGGGAAGGAAGTCGGCCGTGCCCTTTCAGAGGAACCATCCCGGCATTTGCCTGGAGTGATTTAGGGAAATCACGGAAAACCTAAATCAGGATGGCCGGACGCGGGATTGAACCGTCGTCCTCCCGAATGCGAGTCCAGTGTCTAACCACTGCGCCACCCCGCTCGGTGAAATGGGAGATGGATGATGTCTGCAGGGGTAAGAACTAGTCCAGGGAAATTTACAATGTGAAAGTCCTGAAAGGGACAGATGTGGGTTCAGATCATTACGTGATAAAATAAAAATTAAATTAAGCCCTTGGGAAGAAAAAACCCCATGCCCAAAAGAAGTGAAGCTATGGTCATCCTAACTAATAAACAAGAAACATTAAGAATGAAGTAGGAATATAAAACTAATACATGATGCGGAGGAAAAATTTCTCCAGTGGAAGCAACCAACCGCACTAAATCCAAGGAAAAAACACACCAATGATGGATTTAATGAATGTGATAAAACAGCGGAAGATAACACCAACCTCTGTTATATCAGAGTCAAGAAACAGAAGACTCAAAGAAACACAACCCAGAAAATAATGACGATTAATGGCATACCAAAAAGATATAATTTTAACAGAAACCCATATTGAGAAAAGCAGCTCATGAGAGTACTGCAAAATATTTAGGCTAAAAGTCCAAAGATTTGAACCTCAACACTAATGATAAAAGGCAGCGAGATCCTGTCAGAGATTGTTTGGCCATCTAATGCGTATAATTCTATAGGGCACCCCTTTGGCAACTTGCACATCTGATGGAGATTTGTAATTAGGTCAACACAAACATCCAAAACAAGATACAGAAACCCCAATAAAAGAACTGCTAAAATGTATTAACCCGCCAACAGTCCACGTAGTCCAGAAATGTTGAGAGAACTCAAGAACTACAAAGCAAGTGGAGAAGATGCATTTTGAGACCTCTGGAAGCAAGCCACAATGTGTGGTGAAAATCTGCAACAAATAAGAACTACCAGAACATTGGACTACAGCTTTAAAAAAAACCCATTACACAAAAGAGGCAAAAACAAATTGCTGTAACTACAGGGGCTGTCTCCCTCTTGGATTGTACAAATAAAGCCTTGTCAAGAGTTCTGTACAGTTGCTGTAATTATCAATCTGAGCAGGAACTGTAACGATCTACCTAACAGGGACTTCAAAAAAAGTCTGAGATTGTATTAACAGACCCTCAGTGGTGGACATATTACTGTATTCCAGACTTCATCCCCAGTTAATAAAAGTTATAACATCAATCCTAACAAACAGTAAATCCAAAGGGCCATTTAAGATTAAAATAGGGCTAAGACTGGGAAAGGTTTATCACAACTACTCTTCAACTGTGCTCTGTAATACTTGATGAAAGGTGCAAGGAAAATCCTAGGAAAAATACTGACTGGAACCAAGAAAGATGAAACTAATTTAAATTGTTTAGTATTTGCAAGCAGATTAGTATTGTTAACTAATAATGTACATGAGAAGCAACGAATCAAATAATATGCATACAAATATAGTATAAAAAGTACTCCACATATTTGAAAACACTTGAGATGATAGTAACAGATTCACTATATAGTTATAAACCATGTAACATTGAACAACAAACAATGATTCTGTTAAAATACCCAGGCGAAATCACAATACACAACTTGAAATAAAAACCTGCTTTACCAGTGAGAACTAATTAAATGCCAAAGGCTCAAACACTAACACGGTCTACATACAATACAAATACCGCTGTCAAAACAAAATTAAAACATGGAACAATGATCCAGTCAGAGGTAAAATACACAAGGGAAACTTTTGAAAATCGCTCAAATAAACAGAATCAATGAAATCCTTAAAGTAGAGAACAATAGCTACAACATGTATAAATAAAAAATATCAAAAAGAGGAACAATGAAGATAGTTACAAAGGAAATGATGTACAGTGAACAGTCCTTTTAAGTAAATTGGAATTCTATGGTGTCACAGGCAGGGCTGCAAAATGGTTCTAGTCATACCTCGCTAACAGGAATCAAAGGGTGTCAGTGCAAGTGACTAGTGAATTAAGTCATCAGTCATCATCAGAATGGGAAGAAATTACATGTGGTGTCCCACAAGGATCCAGCTTAGGGCCATTGCTTTTTCTTGTGTACATTAATGATCTCTCGTCAGTTACACTGCCAGAAGCAGAGTTTGTTTTGCTTGAAGATGACACAAGTATGAAAGATCTGCTAATGATATTTTCACGGATATTAATAAATGGTTTAAAGCCAACTCACTGACATAAAACGTCGAAAAGACTCACTATACGCAGTTCAAAACCTGTAAGATTTTTCCACCCAGCATATGCATAAAGTAAGAAGAAGAACAGATAGAAGAGGTTGACAGTCTTAAATTTCTGGGATTACAACTTGATAATAAATTCAGTTGGGAGGAGCACACCACAGAACTGCAGAAACGCCTTAACAAATCTATATTTGCAATTCGAGTGTTAGCAGACATAGGCAACATAAAAATTAAAAAGCTTGCATACATTGCCTACTTTCATTCCGTAATGTCATATGGTATAATATTTTGGGGTAACTCTTCAAGTCAAACAAAAGTTTTCAGAGTCCAAAAGCGTGTAATACGTATTATTTGTGGAGTAAAGTCACGGACGTCATGTAGAAACCTCTTCAAAGAACTGGGTATAATAACTACTGCCTCTCAGTATATTTACTCCTTAATGAAATTTGCCCTAAATAATATATCTCTTTTTTCCAACAAACAGCTCAGTTCATTCATACAATACCAGGAACAAAAATGATCTGCACAAGGACTTAAAAGCACTTACTTTAATTCAAAAAGGGGTCCACTACTCAGGAACACTCGTCTTCAATAATTTGCCAGTAAACATAAAAAACTGAGTTACAAATAAAGATCAGTTTAAAAGGAGCCTGAAAGACTTACTAGTGACCAACTCCGTCTACTCCATTGACTAATTTTTTAATAGAAACAAATGATGTATTGTATATATTCATACTATCAGTATTGTTATTTCAGCTTAAAAAAAATGACATGTTCCACATCCATGAGGATCTCCTCAGCATGGATCTATGGAACGAAAAACTAATCTAATCTATACTCTCTTGTGCTACAGTTATTACCGTTTGACAGCTGTAGGGACACTAGCACTCCAAGCGGTGAGAAAGCTGTCATTCACATGTGTCGTAAGGACGTTAATTTTTAATTACTTTCTACTTAATTAACGAAACAATTGTTATATTTTTGTATGCTGTGCTGGTGGTGGTGGTGGTTAGTGTTTAACGTCCTGTCGACAACGAGGTCATTAGAGACGGGTATGCTGTGCTTTTATAAGTTACCAAGAGACATGAATTATCGTGAAATACATGTAAAAACAGTCGAATCACACTGTTTCAATGACATAAGCTACAACTAATTCTGAAAAATACTTTGGAATATATCTATATCTGCAGCTTATTCTGCTGAAAGCAAGATAATATGAATACATCTCATGCATGAGATGCATTTACGTCGGTGTTGTTATCAAGCCAGGCACTTTCCTTGATACTCAGAAATTTTTTGTGGAGTCCAACGATTCAGCCTTTTCTCACACTTCACTCGACTTTCTAATACACTGATATTTTTGTAAATGTAATTATTTTGCTTCAAAAATCTAACGCAATGAAGATTCTTTCCGTTTGTGGCTCATATTTAGCAACATTTGTGGAATTGTGTTGGGAAATACTTATAGCTTTTTGACGATTTACTATGAGGCTTGTGTGGTTTTCCCTTAAGCTGCAGTTGTTGTGGCTTATTTTATACCTTAAATAATGGAGATATTACGTTCCGTAAAAGCTTCCTACGTTCCACATTCACTGATTTGGCTGAAAGTTTGGTGAACAAAACTCCGCTTTGTTGAATAGCTATACGACATAATAAGATAATGTAAGTTTTGGAGTAGGAAAACTGAGAAGAATAACCTAAAAATTAATGAAAAGTGAATATGAAAACTGTGCATGAATATTGATGCCATGGCGACTTAAAAGCACAATTGCGGAGCCTGACATCTGATGAAAAGAAGTGATAGAGTATGTGTAGCTCCTCAACAAACTACAAAAAATAGAAATGAAGCACTGATGATACAAAAAATACCAAACTGACTGAAAAAGACAACTTCTGTTCTAGTGGATTCTGGCGTTTATGAAATTACAAGATTTACCAAGTCCGAGATGCTAATCTGCATATCATATTTCATGATTAAATGCAAATGACGTATTGCAAGTAAATGAACCTTCACATAACGACTAAGAACCTTCCACGTATTTCTCAGTTTCGGGAATAATCACTTTTATTTTTATATGTGCCGTTGATCCAGTTTGCAAGGGAACTGCTATAGACATGGAGCGAGTCATAATTATACATGAGATAGGTACAAATTGTAATATTGTATACGAAAAAAACATGTTAATAATTACAAGCTTAGGCATTTCCCACAGTGAAAAGAGATATAAGATAATCAAATAATAAATTACAATTATTTCACATACTTGATAGAACTGAAATTCTTTGTCTTGGAAATGAGGCATAACTAATTCTGACGAGTATATGAGTCGCCTGTTACGAGCTAACAAAATTTTCCTGCCAGCCTAACGCTGCAGTTTCCCAAGCAGAAAATCAAAAATCTCGGCGTGGCGAAACGTTGTCAACACTCTTCATTTCTCGTGCCTCTGTTGTTTATATACTTTACCCATAGTCGCTTTTTCATCACAACAAGCGCAACACCAGCTCTCAAGCAAAGGACACTCATAACAGACTGTTTGAGCGATTTTTTTTTTCCTTTATTGTGATTTCATGCCCCTGCCCCATACGGGCAGGGGAGGGCTGTCAGCAGCACAATCCGCCGCTCTTCAGCCGAGTGAATGACAACTAAAACAAGAATAAAATAATACATACATAAGGAGGTAAAAAAGGGGAACATAAAACAGAGTAAGGGGAGAAAATGGAGGTAAAAATACACTGACATGTAGAAGTTCATTGGGGACAGTTAAAAAAGTCACCAGAAAGTTAAAAAACACAGTTGGCGATTCTTAAAACACAGAAGACACTGGATGCGCATGCACAGGTTAAAACTTGGCCACAGTATTAAAAACACTCCGAAACAACACACTTAAAACCCACTTGGAGCACACACGACCAAGAATAAAACTACCAGGCGGGACCTGCCGAGGGAAAGGTCAGAGAGGATGGAAAAGGAGGGGAGAGCATGGGGCAGCTGGGGAAGCGGCGGGATGAAGAGAGGAGGGGCAACCGTGGGTTCACGAAGAGGCAGGAGACACATGGGGCGGGAGAGGAAAAGGGAAGACAGGGCAGGAGGGAGCGCAGAGACACTGAAAGAAGGCACAAGAGATGGGCGGGGAGTAGGAGGGGAAATCCGCTCAGAAGGAGGGAGGGGGAGGAGAGGGAGCCCTGAGGAGGGGGCAGGAAGAGGGGGTTAGAGTTGGTAGGAAGGGTAGATGTCAGGGCGAAGCTCATCATCCGGGAGTGGTAGACGGTGGAAGTTGTGTTGGGAAAGGAGATGGAGGGTGTGGAGATGGAGAGAGGGAGGGACACAACGGTAAAGGTGCGGCAACTGGTTGGGAGTGGAGAGGAAGGGAGACACCAGGGGGTGAGGGGGATCAAGGCGGCGGACAATATATAGTGTGCGGATGTGTTCAAGGAAAAGGAGAAGGTGGGGGAAGGGGATGAGGTCATAGAGGATGCGCGTGGGGGACGGAAGGCGGATGCGGAAGGCGAGGCGGAGTGCATGGCGTTCGAGGATTTGGAGGGCTTTATAGAACCGGGGAGGGGCGGAAATCCAAGCGATGCTGGCTGTTTGAGCGACGAAGCGACGTAGGTATACGAGAACGCCTGTGTGTACGTGTGTTCTTTCCACAAATTTTTGTGCATGCCCTTTTATTCCAGTGCATCTGCGATTGCGGACGACGAAGGAGGCATCGCGTGGAAACACCGTTACTTCAACGTGTAAGTCGCCCTTTCATCTAAAACTGCATGAAGCATCGTGAAAGAACTCGTACTGCAGTTAGAGCTGCTGTGCTGCCATCTGTTGGTGACGACAAGCAACGGCTGTGTGGCAACTATTGCAGTATAAGGTGGAAGTATATTTTGTTTCACATTTTGCTGTTTAATAGAACAGTAACCAAACTAAGACACCTCCGTATTACATATTTTTATCTAATTAATGAAGCTGCTATAAACGAAAGTGAATAGCAACAGTTTATGATTATAGTATTTCGTACTCGTCGTCTTATTCCGTAGCTAATGCTATATATTGCATGCAAACGAAATCTCGGTGTTGACACGCTTGTTCATTTATAGACAATTTTTGGAAGGCTCGGGTCGGAAGAAATCGATCTGAGCCGCTCGAAATACGTATCGTTAAACTTCAGTAAACCGTAAGCATTGTTTGTCGATTTCGAGTTGGCTACACTGCTGTATCGATTATCTCAGCGCCTACACGATAAAATACGTTTCAGGGTCGATTTCGATTTGGCCATACTGCCGTATCGATTATTTCAGCACCTACTCGATAAAATACGTTTCAGGGTGCAAAACCCGCTGTCAACGGATGAAGATGGTTGTAGAAAATCGTGTTCGGTTGCAAAAGCCTCTAACTGCACGCTGTCTTCGGGAGCAGACCCCGCGAAGTTCAACAGGCACGGCGGTCGCCGTAATGGATGCCAGACGTTATGGTTTCAGCCGGAACAATACGGTCCCGCTATGTTCCGGGTACGGTGAAAACCTTTAACTGTACGCCAAATGTTCCGATTTTGAACATGAGGCATAATGACATATTTTTTAATCTTCCAGTACCAAATTTTTCGACGCAGATTACGTTTTTCATGGTAAGGTGCGCATGTGGTGGCACTTGAGACAGAGTGAGACGGATGTGAGGTCAGAAGCAGAACCACGCTGCCAACATCAGTGATCCGACTCAGAATCTTGGGCTGTAGTCATTGCGAAGTGACTGTTGTGGTGCGTTCTTTTTATTGCCAATATGAATTGTCTATGATACGGAATTAGCAGCAAAAAAGCACCATAATTCAACATGAAACTATTAGTTCCGATTGCAGCCTTGCTTGGGCATTAATTGATACCGGTATGTAAGTGCAAGTGTAGCACGAGCATTGAGTGACAGAAGTGCGGCTTGTTTTTCCAACACCGCACCCACTCAGAATTTTTCTTCTTTTTATGAACAAGCTGTACTTCCACTTCATGCAACAAGGCACATATTTTCGTTTATTTCGGGAGCAGATTCAACACTTTATTGCAATCCATCGTACATTTTACGTTTTAGAACTTATTTCTTTGCGTTCAAAATGGATGGGACTGTGACAAATCCCACGAAAAGAAAATTAGATACTCAAATCAGCACACACTGGAATAAATGACTGCAAGTGTCTCGTCTGTTTGGGAAAAAGAATTTCCTGAATTGTGGCCAGTTCCAGGAAATGTATACAAAGCAAGATGTACCCTATGTGCTGGAAAAGCTGGGGAGGGATTTTCGATTTCACACGGCGGCGTAACCGATGTTAGGCATCATTTGAACAGTGTCAGACACAAATGCGGACGCTTAACATCGCTACAAACCACACTGATGAAAAGTCTCTACACCTTGTTGAACCAGAGAAGGTATGTAGTAGGTGCATGTTAATTTCAAAATTTCTGATTTCCAAGGTAATAATAAACCTGTTTAGGCAATTGTAAAAAGACGCTATCATTACTGCTTCTTTCCTTTTTTCAGACAACAGCGTCTAACCCTACATTCGCGTTTCACACAGTTAAACATCATCTCTGCTATGCCAGCACTGCCTGCAATGTAAAAATATCGCCTCAGTTATTCCCGGATTTGACAATTGCAAATAAAATAATGTGTAGTAAAACGAAATGTGAGGCATTAATTACTGGTGTTTTGTGGCAAAAGTGGCAAAATAACGTCAATAATTTAACTCAGAAGTTGAAGGATTAGAAGTTTTTAGGTGTAGGATTTCGCGGTTCTAACATACGTACTCAAAACTGTTATCCTACGAGTATTTGTGTAAGGTACTTTGATGTGCAACCAGGCGTATCTCACGGAATTCTAGATTTCTATGAGGACTCTTGTGAGTATGCATCTTGCAATGTCTGAGCAGATCTTGAAAAGGATTCCACAACACGAGTTGAATTAATCCCAGGTTTCAAGTTTTACTTCAGACAATACAAATGCAAACTACGGGAAGAAAAACTCTGTTTATGTTCGCTTAAAAAGGAAACTCGTGGTATAGTGAAATCAAACTGCTGTGCACATGTAGTCCATAATTACTGTGAATCTGGTATGAATTCTATGTCATTAGATATTGAAATGTTAGTAATTAATACTTTCAACTATTTCTCAAATTCAGCTAAAAGGGTATCTCAGTTGAAAGATTTCTTTTAATTTGTTGATGTAGAATACAGTGGGTTGTTGACACATGTAGCTACAAGGAGGCTATGCCTAAAGCCTGCCATGGAAAAATTGTTGAAAAATATCTCTTCAATTATATTATACTTTTCTAGCGTAGATTATTGCCCCAGCTTCATTAAAAACAAGTTGATAGGAGTGCCTATTTCAGGAAATCAACTTATTTTAGTGGAATTGTATCTACAATTTTCCTTGCACTTAACTGACATTTTTTTGAAGGGTGTATTCAAGGTAGAAAAAAACGAACTGACAATTTGTAGAGTATATTGTGTAATGGAGTAAATAAAAATGCAGTTAGAGCGTAGGATAAATTATCTGTTTCTTGGTTATAAGGTGCAACAGTTGCTAGATAAATTGGAGGACCTGATCCCAGGCGAAAAACAAACACAACTGGAAGAATGCAGACATATATATGAAGTTTGTCTGAAATATTTAAATAATTGGTTTGATTTCTATGAGAATAACGTTTTGTCCTTAGTGGATTGCATATCACTTGAAAAAAAACCTGAGTTTCAAAATTTTTTCAAATTAGACAATTCACTTTGTATTGTTGCTTTTCTTCAGTCAGAGGTCGCTATGGTTTCTGATTTGTCTTGGGGGGAGGAGAATGAGCATTTGAAAGCAAAGTTAGCTACTATGAGAGTACCACAGAGTTGGGTGTACATTAAAGAAATGATTGGCGCATCGAAATTGTGCAGTGTTTTAGTTTTAATTACATTTGTTTTGAGTTATTTTCTTCAAATGCAGTCACAGATAGAGTTTTCTCCATTGTGAACATTAAATGGAGGTATGAGCGAAACCGATGTTCAGTTGATCTAATAAAAAATGAATTGTACACTCATTTCAATTATAATGAATGTTGCAGTGATTTTTATAATACAGTATTGCCTCACGAAAAATGTTGAAAATTGCACACTCAACTGAAAAGTACCCCTCTTCATTGTGTTGAGTGCGTTATGAAGAAAATACGCAGTAAATATAATTATTTTAGAAAATGTTCGTGTCGATAAATGTGTTCCAATTTTCCCTCACTGAAATCTGGCAACCCTAGTCGTCATGCCGTGTTCTGATGAAAAGCGCACCAGTGACATCAGACTTAGCAATGACGACTTTCAAAGTTAAATTTCAAATTGGTAGCATTAGGAGGGAAATTTTTCTCGTTCAAAGTTAAGTTGGTGGCGCTGTAGCGAACGCGTACGCAACGGTGAAATTCTAACTGCCGATGTGTTGTCGAAATACAGGCCGGTAAGCACAGTTCAGCTGATCAACAGGGTATGTGTTTACCTGTTTGCGTGAGTGTTTTGAAGAAAATGAGTGATTTAGTGGACGGTTTAAATGTGGAACATGGTACGAACGAAGTGGGAGTAGATTAGATCAGTACTTGTTCCATAGATCATGAATACGACACTTCGTAATGATGTGGAACGTGTCAGGTTAATAAAAGGTGTCTATACAAGATATTACATTACACAAAATATTACATGACACTTAATATTTTTAATTTTTTTTGGGGAGGGGGGGGGAATTATCCACTTACTATATCCAAAAATTCATCTAATGAGTAGAAGGAGTTGCCATTAAGAAATTCTTTTAATTTCCTTTTAAATGCTGTATGGCTATCTGTCAGACTTTTGATGCTATTAGGTAAGTGACCAAAGACTTTTGTGGCAGCATAATTTTCCCCCTTCTGAGCCAAAATTAGATTTAACCTTGAGTAGTGAAGATCATCCTTTCTCCTAGTGTTGTAGCCATGTTACTTTTGAATTCGTTCGGATTGTTAATTACAAATTTCATACTTTAAATGTCTGCAGGATGATCTTGGATGAGCTCCAGCAATTATTCTGATTACACGCTTTTGTGCAATGAACATTCTTTTACTCAATGATGAGTTACCCCAGAATATGATGTCATACGAAAGCAGAGAATGAAAGTAGGTGTGGTGAGCTAATTTACTGAGATGTATATCGCCAAAATTTGCAATGACCGTAATAGCATAAGTAACTGAACCCAAACGTTTCAGCAGATCTTCAGTGTGTTTTTTCCAGTTCAACCCCTCATCAATGCATACACCTAGAGATTTTGAATATTCTATCTTAGCTACCGATTTCTGATTGAAGTCTATAATTATTAATGGTGTCATTCCATTTACTGTGTGGAACTGTATGTATTGTGTTTTGTCAAAGTTTAATGAGAACCCATTTGCAGAGAACCAGTTAATGATTTTCTGAAAAATACTATTTACAATTTCACCAGTTAATTCTTGTCTGATGGGTGTGATATCTATACTTGTATCATCAGCAAAAAATACCAGCTTTGCATCTTCGTGAATGTAGAATGGCAAGTCATTAATATATATTAAGAAGTAGAGGACCGAAGACCGAACCTTGTGGCACCCCATTCTTGATTGTTCACCAGTTTGAGAAATCACCAGTTTTTTGCATATTATGTGACTTGCTTTATTTCAACTTTTTGCACTCTTCCGGTTAGGTATGATTTAAACCATTTGAGTGCTGCCCCATTCATACCACAGTACTTGAACGTATCTAGAAGTATTCCGTGATTTACACAGTCAAAAGCCTTTGAGAGATCACAAAAAATCCCAACAGGTGACTTCCGGTTACTCAGAGCACTTAATATTTCATGAGTGAAAGTATATATAGCATTTTCCATTGAAAAATCTTTACGGAAACAAAACTAACATTTTGTTAAAACTTTATTTTTACAAACTTATGAAGCTGCTCTACAATACATTACTTTTTCAAGAATTTTGGATAAGGCAGTCAGAACAGAGATTGGGCGGTAGTTGTTGACATCAGATGTATCCCCTTTTTTATGCAGTGGTTTAACAATGGCATACTTCAGTCTATCTGGGAAAATACCCTGCTTCAGAGAGCTATTACATATGTGGCTAAGAATCCCACTTATCTCTTGGGAACAAGCTATTATTATCCTGCTGGATATGCCATCAATTCCATGTGAGCTTTTATTCTTGAGAGAGTTTATTATCTTCTCAATTTCAGAAGGAGAGGTGGATGGAATTTCAATTGTATCAAATGGTGTGGGTAATGCCTCTTCCATTAACTGCCTTGCTTCTTGTAATGAACACTTAGGTCCTATTTTCTCTACAACATTTAAAAAATGATTATTCAAAATGTTTTCGACTTCCAGCTTGTTGTTTGTCAAGTTTCCATTCGCTTTGATGGTAATGTCATCATCCTGTCCTCTTGGTTGCCCTGTCTCCCTTGTAATAATATTCCAAATTGTTTTGATTTTGTTATCAGTGGTATTAATCTCAGACATGATGCACATGCTTCTGGACTTTTTAATAACCTTTCTTAATGTAGTACAGTAGTTTTTATAATATTTGGATGTTTCTAGGTCATTACTCTTTCTTGTTGTTACATACAGTTCCCTTTTGTGGTTACAAGATTTTTTATTCCTTTAGTAAGCCAAGGTTTTTTGCATGGTTTCTTATAATTAGATTTAACTACTTTCTTGAGGAAACAGTTTCCAAATTCTCTTAGAACTGTATCATTAAATAAGTAACTGAAATAGTAGGAATTCTACATGAAATCGAACCCACAGTAGGAGCTGAAAATAGCCGGAACGAAATCGAGACTGACGGTCCCTCCTGGAACATGAAGCGGTGTTCTGGTGGACGGAAAGGAAATGTTTACAAACAGAAAAGCAATGTTATGCCATGAAAACTGTGTTGACATTAATTGTTATGACGTACACGGATGGCTTAGTGAATGTGACTCGTCACTGACATTTCCAGATTCAAAAAGCCAACAAAATATTTTTCACGGAAAGCGAAAACAAGGAGATTTGCCTGGTTCGCGGAGAGCTCTTCTACAACTCTGAAGTTGGGGAGGCGGAGAGCATCCTGGGAAGTGGAATAAATTTCAGCTAAGGAAATGGCCCGACACCCATCACAGCAGGTGTAGAACTTTCAGAAGACAAACTCGGAGACGTCAAAAAGCTTTCAAAACTCCACTTTGCTGAAGTTTCAGTGACCAACGACATACTCAAATTCTACACCGAGGTCTTAGACGACCAGGAAGGCATTCCTAGAGTCGTTCCCGCCACTGCCGACCCTCAGATCGAGGAACAAGCCGGAAGCGATTTTGAGTTGATCGTCAGTGTTGACGTCGAGGCCACTTACATTTTCTAGATTTTTTTGTCGCTATTTTAACTGAGATGCAGCTTTCCGCCAATTTTATCATTTTCTAAACTTCTGTTGATGTTTTACTATGACGCAATTGGGAACTTATTTTCTTTTCTACGATATCTTGTGGTATATAAAGCACAGTGGTGTACTTTTTTTATATGAACCTTATGTTACACATTCGCTTCTGTTCTCTTTTTTACATGAAATAAGTCAGCTTTTCCTGATAATACGACGTCGCCTCCTTATTTTCGTATGCAGATTTTGTAGAATTTTCAGACTACTCTACCATCTGGTGAGCAAGATGTATGAGACAAGCGAAATACCCTCAGACTTCAAGAAGAATATAATAATTCCAATCCCAAAGAAAGCAGGTGTTAACAGATGTGAAAATTTCTGAACTATAAGTTTAATATGTCACAGCTGCAAAATACTAACGCAAATTTTTTATAGACGAATGCAAAAACTGGTAGAAGCCGACCTCGGGGAAGATCAGTTTGGATTCCGTAGAAATACTGGAACACGTGAGGCAATACTGACCTTAGGACTTATCTTAGAAGAAAGATTAAGGAAAGGCAAACCTACGTTTCTAGCATTTGTAGACTTAGAGAAAGCTTTTGACAATGTTGACTGGAATACTCTTTCAGATTCTGAAGGTGGCAGGGGTAAAACACAGGGAGCGAAAGTCTATTTACAATTTGTACAGAAACCAGATGGCAGTTATAAGAGTCGAGGGGCATGAAAGGGAAGCAGTGGATGGGAAGCGAGTGAGACAGGATTGTAGCCTTTCCCCGATGTTATTCAATCTGTATATTGAGCAAGCAGTAAAGGAAACAAAAGAAAAATTCGGAGTAGGCATTAAAATCCACGGAGAAGAAATAAAAACTTTCAGGTTCCCCAATGACATTGTAATTCTGTCAGAGACAGCAAAGGACTTGGAAGAGCAGTTGAACGGAATGGACAGTGTCTTGAAAGGAGGATATAAGATGAACATCAACAAAAGCAAAACGAGGATCATGGAATGTAGTCGAATTAAGTCGGGTGATGCTGAGGGAATTAGATTAGGAAATGAGACACTTAAACTAGTGAAGGAGTTTTGCTATTTGGGGAGCAAAATAACTGATGATGGTCGAAGTAGAGAGGATATAAAATGCAGACTGGCAATGGCAAGGAAAACGTTTCTGAAGAAGAGAAATTTGTTAACATCGAGTATAGATTTAAGTGTCAGGAAGTCGTTTCTGAAAGTATTTGTATGGAGTGTAGCCATGTACGGAAGTGAAACGTGGACGATAAATAGTTTGGACAAGAAGAGAATAGAAGCTTTCCAAATGTGGTGCTACTGAAGAATGCTGAAGATTAGGTGGGTAGATCACTTAACTAATGAGAAGGTATTGAATAGAATAGGGGAGGAGTTTGTGGCACAACTTGACAAGAAGAAGGGACCGGTTGGTAGGGCATGTTCTGAGGCATCAAGGGATCACAAATTTAGCATTGTAGGGCAGCGTGGAGGGTAAAAATCATATAGGGAGACCAAGAGATGAATACATTAAGCAAATTCAGAAGGATGTAGGTTGCAGTAAGTACTGGGAGATGAAGAAGCTTGCACAGGATAGAGTAGCATGGAGAGCTGCATGAAACCAGTCTCAGGACTGAAGACCACAACAACAACAACTACTTTGTAATAAAACGTATTCTGTTTATATTCGCAATAATTAAATTCCATCCTTCTGTCATTCCCAGTATATCACCGAATAGCGTATTTTGCAACCGAATGTTTGTTTTATAATTGGATCGATACGTTTGCAAAACCTGCTAACTGCATAAATGTGGAGCAAAAACCGCTAAGTCAATATTTCACTTAAGATTTTAACCCAGTCGCAGATTTCAGCCATTAATAACGAGTATTAATTGTTTTTTTACTTGTTTTAAAAAAATAAATGAAGTCTATAACTTTAATAGTTTGGATGGGACAGCTTTTTCGCGATTATTTCAGTTTCGCTTATCGTGCAGTTAGCGGCTTTTGAATCTGGGCTACCCGTAAGTGGAAAATCTCGTACTCTTACAGCAGTGAGGACCGGTAACAAAGGCGATGACAGCAGGGAGCATTGGCAATAAAGAAGAGGACTTTTTCAGCGAGGGCTGGCAGAAAAGCGACGATTGGCAGCAAGGACTGACAGTAAAACCGAGGACGGGCAGACGAGATAAGGACTCGCAACGACGGTGATGGTCAGTGAAGGCTGGCAGCGTGGATGTATGCAGCTTTTGGCCCACGGTTTGGCAAATAAAAACTTCCTTAAGCTGGCTCCCAAGCGCCTATTTCGCCCTACACAATATACGAAGACACACGAAACATTACGTGTATGTAGTGTGAGAGGAAACACCCGCAGGAGACCCTGCTTTATAGGCAGCCAATTAAATAAACATAAATATGAAGATGAATTGATTTTCGAGGATCTTAAGCAAAACATTTAATGTCGTCCCCAGTGAAAGAATCGCCTATACTATACTACTGGCCATTAAAATTGCTACACCAAGAAGAAATGCGGATGATAAACGGGTATTCATTGGACAAATACATTATACTAGAACTGACACGTGATTACATTTTCACGCAATTTGGGTGCATAGAGCCTGAGAAATCAGGACCCAGAACAACCACCTCTGGCCGTAATAACGGCCTTGACACGCCTGGGCGTAGAGTCAAACAGAGCTTTGATGGCGTGTACAGGAACAGCTGGCCATGCAGCTTCAAACGATACCACAGTTCATCGAGAGTAGTGACTGGCGTATTGTGACGAGCCAGTTGCTCGGCCACCATTGACCAGACGTTTTCAGTTGGTGAGAGATCTGTAGAATGTGCTGGCCAGGGCAGCAGTGGAACGTTTTCTGTATCCAGAAAGGCCCATACAGGACCTGCAACATGCTATCGTGCATTATCCGGCTGAAATGTAAGGTTTCGCAGGGATCGAATGAAGGGTAGAGCCAAGGGACGTAACACATCTTAAATGTAACGTCCACTGTTCAAAGTGCCGTCAATGCGAACAAGAGGTGACCGAGACGTGTAACCAATGGCACGCCATACCATCACACCAGGTAATACACCAGTACGGCGATGACGAATACACGCTTCCAATGTGTGTTAGCCACGATGTCGCCAAACTCGGTTGCGACCATGGATTCATCTGAAAAAATGACGTTTTGCCATTCGTGCACCCAGGTTCGTCGTTGAGTACACCATCGCAGGCGCTCCTGTCTGTGATGCAGCGTCAAGGGTAACCGCAGCCACGGTCTCCGAGCTGATAGTCCATGCTGCTGCAAATGTCGTCGAACTGTTCGTGCAGATGGTTGTTGTCTTGCAAACGCCCCCATCTGTTGACTCAGGCATCGAAACGTGGCTGCACGATCCGTTACGGCCATGTGGATAAGATGCCTGTCATCTCGACTGCTAGTGATACGAGGCCATTGGGATCCAGGACAGCATTCCGTTTTACCCTCCTGAACCCACCGATTCCATATTCTGCTAACAGTCATTGGATCTCGACTGACGCGAGCTGCAATGTCGCGATACGATAAACCGCAATCGCGATAGGCTACAATCCGACCTTTATCAAAGTCGGAAACGTGATGGTACGCATTTCTCCTCCTTACACGAGGCATCACAACAACGTTTCACCAGGCAACGCCGGTCAGCTGCTGTTTGTGTATGAGAAATCGGTTGGAAACTTTCCTCATGTCAGCACGTTGTAGGTGTCGCCACCGGCGCCAATGTGAATGCTCTGAAAAGCTAATCATTTGCATATCACAGAATCTTCTTACTGTCGGATAAATTTCGCGTCTGTAGCAGGTCATCTTCGTGGTGTAGCATTTTTAATGGCCAATCGTGTATTTACAAGTTTCCCTCTATACTGAGCATACAAAGTGTTGTGGACTGGCAAGATAGCCAATCCACTATGACAGGAAGCCGAAAGGCACGCGTTTAAGCTCACGCAGACTGGCGTGAGGTTTGGAACAGGTCAGGGATACGAGACTAGCAAAAATAGTACGTATCTGTTGGAATACTTAACTTTAATCCATAATTGGTGAACATTGCTCTTGATGGTACATGTTTTACAGCATCAATAGTAACTGGTAATGGCGCCTTGCTAGGTCGTAGCAAATGACGTAGCTGAAGGCTATGCTAACTATCGTCTCGGCAAATGAGAGCGTAATTTGTCAGTGAAGCATAGCTAGCAAAGTCGTCCGTACAACTGGGGCGAGTGCTAGTGTGTCTCTCGAGACCTGCCGTGTGGTGGCGCTCGGTCTGCGATCACTGACAGTGGCGACACGCGGGACCGACATGTACTAATGGACCGCGGCCGGTTTAAAGGCTACCACCTAGCAAGTGTGGTGGCTGGCGGTGGCACCACATTCCTCCTCCGCAAATCGGCGAACGGTCGTGGTATAAGGCTTCCGCCCGCCGTGGGGAGGACCCCATGTTGACGTATGCAATGAGGTGGGGAGCCTAACAACAGGCGAGGCTGTGCCACCCGCACCCTGCCATTCGTTCCGAGGGGAGCTAGGAAACGCCTGAAAACCTAGTCCAGGGTGCACGCCAACATGCGGTGTATGCGCCCTGAGAGACATTAGGGGCCGAAGGGTCGAGCTCCATCGAGTCGGAGCACCCGACGGGCGAAGACGACATCTGGTCCGGAGCGGGCAAGAGTTCCATGTCGGAGGACATCTGGTCACGGAAGCGATCGGCGGCGCGTGACCCAGGGAGGCGCCAGGCGGTTGCAGCGACGCGTCCACTGCGGGCGGCGCCGGCGGGAGAACAGGTGGCGGCGGCGGCGCGTCGCCATGGGGCAAAATGGAAGGCAGCGTCGGTAACACCTGGGGATGAGGCGAGCCAGTAGATGGGTCCCCAGGGCACTGACCGGACGGCACCGTCGCTGAAAGCAGACGGGGAGCGGCACAACCCAGGCGACGACAGAGGCGGAGCTGATTGAGATGCCGACGCACCTCACCAGAGGCCCCCAAAACCAAATACATCGCGCAGCCGAGGCAGCGAAGAATGCGCCCTGCGAGCCAACGCCGTGAACCGCGATAGTTGCGATAGAATACAACGTCGCCTGGAGCAAAAGCAGAAGTCTGCCGCTGCACAGGAACCTGATGCGGCGGATGCAGCAAAGACATCAAGGTTCGATGAGGACGACCGTGGAGCAACTCAGCTGGCGAGCGCAATACGAAGGCAAAAAGAGCAACAACGCGTCCTCCCGAGAATGCGACTCTTACAACTTCAACCTCTGTGACTTGAAAGTCCGGACCAATCGTTCAGCGGCACCGTTTGTCTGAGGCGAAAACGGCGCGGATTTCAGATGTTGAATACCATTGGCCTTGTAGAATGACTGAAATTCTGCGGACATTAATTGTGGGCCATTGTCGGAAACAATAGTCTGTGGAAGACCTTCAATGCAAAAGATAGCAGACAACGCTTGGATGGTGGCAGTTGACGTCGTGGAAGACATCCGGACAACAAAATCAAAATTACTGAAAGAATCCAGCACAACCAACCATCGAGCATTCCAGAATGGACCAGCAAAATCGATGTGCAAGCGTTGCCAAGGGGAAGTGGCTTTGGGCCATGCAAAGAATTTCCGCGGTGGTGCGGATTGTTGTTCGGCACACGCCATGCAAGAAAAGCACATATTCGTAATCGCAGCATCGATTCCGAACCAAGTACAATGCTGACGAGCAAGTTGTTTCGTTCGCACTATACCCCAATGTCCTTGGTGGAGAAACTTTACGACGGATGACTGGAACGAACGTGGGACCACGACCCTGGACTGATCATTATCAGAACGCAACAACAAAACACCACGTTGAACAAAAAGACTCTCCTTGTGAGCAAAAAATCTGCAAACCAACGGATCCTCTATCCATGACTTTGACAAGGGCCATTGCGTAGCAACAAAACGCAAAACCGTAGCAAGGACAGGGTCAGCAGCTGAGGCTGTAGCTACAGGACGAAAATCGATCGGAAACGATTCGACCACATCATCGGTTTACGAATCATTGAACCTACAAGCAAGTTCGGAGGAATCGAATGCTCTATCCTCAGATAGACGAGAAACACTGTGTGAGGGCACAGTCTGGTTCACTGATAGTACCTGATTGACTATAGACAAGTTAAACAACTGAAATAAATCTAAACCAAACAAGTTCACTGCAGAAGAACGAAGGACGTAAAATGACACAAGTTTTGTTTGTCCCTTGTATATTGCAAGAAGGCTGCACTGTCCTATCACAGGAATATCCTGACCTGAATAGCTAGTTAACTGAACCTTTGTGGCACGCAACGGAGGATTGCCCAGTTGTTTGTACGTGTCGTGATTGATCAATGAAACTGCAGCTCCAGTATCGAGCTGGAATGGGATCACTTTGCCTTCAAGGTTCAAGTCTACAAAAAGTTTATTGTCCTGCTGACGACAAGAGCGACTGTTTCGTGCAACGCGAACTGATACTGGTACAGAAGCACTTGCGACCGGGCGAGATTTCCGTCGACGTCGACGCACACTATTTGTGGGACGAACACTGTCACTGTTACAGAGAGTGGCACTGGGCGGAGTGGAATTAACTACGTGAATGTCCATGGGTGAAGGTCCACGAGCCTGAGTATTCATGGTTCGATTCCGGCGCGAAGCAAAGGGCCTGGAATGGTCGTGATTGTCCGATCGGAGCTTTTTCTGGCAAACACTTTGAACATGTCCTTTTTTATTACAGTAAAAGCAAATAGCTTGGCGTGACGGGCAATTCTCAAGCGAATGTCTAGTTGCACACTGCGGGCATGATTTCACTGCATTGGCATGCTTGCGCGGCACCCATGTTTGAGAGCGCGGCGGCAGCTGCGCGGACGGGCGCGAGGGCAGTTTATCGTTCCGTGCAGTGCGCCCGGCGGGCCGGTTAATGTGACACACGGCTGGTGAAGTTTCAAATGATTCCTGAGCAAAATCAAGTGTGTCTTGCCTATCCAATATGTCTATCACTTGTTGAAGGGAGGGATTGACTAGTTTCAAAATTTGCTCCCGTATACGAACATCAGAAACGTTCTGTGCAATTGCATCACGCACCATAGTATCTGAATAAGGGAGTCCACATTCACACTCAAAAGCACAATCCCTTGTAAGGCCTTGCAATGTTGCAACCCACTCCCGATTAGTTTGACCGGCCGTACGTTTTGTACGAAAGAACGTATACCTTTTTGCAACTACATTAACTGTTTCCTTGAAATAGGCATCTAAAGCAGACAAAATTTCTTCGTAGGACAGAGTTGCTACGTCGCGTCGGGGAAATAATTTCACTATCACACGGTACGTCTGCACCCCTACACATGATAATAAGTGAGGCTGCCGCTCGTTACCTCGAATTCTGTAGGCGGCGAGATGAAATCCAATTTTGCGTGACCACTCCGTCCAGGTTTCCATCGCCGCATCATACGGTCGAAATGGGGGTGCAACAGCATGTTGTGGCTGCGGTAGCGGTGAAGCGGCGGCCGCCGCATAGTTTTGCATTGCACGTTGACCCTGGACGAGCTGTCCAAGGGCATCCAATAAGGCCTGCGTCTGCTGATTCTGCAAGCGATAAAATTCGGACAGTACATCTGGAGATTGTGGCGAAGCCATGACACAAGTAAATTAGGACAATACGAACGCTAAATCCTCTTTTGAGACTCGTCGCCAAATATGTAGTGTCGGCAGACTTGCCAACACTACGCACACTAAATGAAAGAGGTCGCCAAGATGCACGCGCTAACTCACGCAGGCGGGCGTTAGGTCTGAAACAGGATACGTAATGAATGCTATAAAGAAAAGTACGTAGCTGCTGGAATACCTAACTTTCATCCATGCCAGTTGTACGGACGACTTAGCTAGCGATGCACACTGACGAAGCCTCGCTCGTTTGCAGAGCAGATAGTTAGAATAGCCTTCAGCTAAGTCAATGGCTACGACCTAGCAAGGCGCCAGTAGCATTACATTGCATGTATCTACAGAGTCTCACTTGTATCGTCAAGAGCGATGTACAACAAGGATGGATTAAAGTTAAGTATTCCAGCAGCTATGTACTTTTCTTTATAGCATTCATTACGTATCCTTTTTCAGACCTAACGCCCGCCTGCGTGAGTTAGCGCGTGCATCTTGGCCGCCTCTTTCATTTAGTGTGCGTAGTGTTGACAAGTCTTCCGACACTACACTCTTAGTTACGTAAACCCATCCACCACAGCGAGGTCATATCACATCAGATGGGAAAAATCAGTTTTTAATTGTGTTGAGACCAAAAACTGTATAAATCAAAATCAAATCGGATTATTAATTTCCGTGTGACTGGCGCAAATAATGTTCAGTATGCTGTGCACCGTTTTCTCTTAAATCGAGATACAGCATGTTTCCACAACTGATCGAAGTGTTTCCGTGATCACGTTCAGAATGTGTTGCGCAACGCATGCCTTCTATGCAGCTAATTTTGCAATCAGAGCACTGAACAAGACATCTTTCAGATAGCCCCACAGCCAGAAATCACACGGATTAAGATCAGGTGATCGGGACGGCCAGACTGTAGGGAAATGGCGGCTGGTGGTTCTAGCAACTCGTGCACATGTGTAATTTTGAGTGGATAGCAAAGAAGGATGTTTCGTAGGATGTTACACACCGTGCTCCACACCACCACTCGTCTCCTGCTGCACTGCTGTGGCCACTGCTTCCACTGACGTCGAATCAGTTAAAGTGCGCGTCATTTACGACGGCGGCCGAGTTTAGGTTCGTTCTGCTCATCTGACGTCACAAAACACAGTCAGCCAATGAACAGAGAACGACGTTGCCAGAGCTCGACTGCAGTGCAGAGCACGGACGAGTGTCTTTAGTTTTAGAAACGTTCAGTCATAAATAAAGTAACTGAACAAAAGCAATGTCTTGATAGCAGGCCTTCTTTTATAGAAAGTTTGGAAAAAGTATTATTTATACCAATTGCTTCATATTCTATTAATTAATTAATCCAAACAAGCAATAAGCCTCCTAAATCAGGCGATAGCAAGGAAAGGTGTTTGTATCATTATCGCGAACCACTTTTTCGCAATAAAAAACAGCAGTACTTGTTTATTTCCTATTGTACTTCGATGAAACGTGAGTAATTCATAGTCCTAGCAACAGTGTTTGTCGGTATTTTGTGTGACATTTTGCAGTCCTCCAGGAAACCTTTTGAATGACAAGCTGTGTTAGCGAAATGGTTAAGGTGTGTGGCTGCTTAGTGAAAGGTCATGAGTTCAAAACCTTTATCGATACTTAATATTTCCTTTATTTACAAACAATATCAAAGTGTCTTAATTCATTAATTTTATTCGTTTGAATGTAATTTTTTGAAATTTATAGTGCTTCATCTCTTCATTATAATCATAATAAGTTTTCGGTTTTTCTAATTTTGTCCTCCAATATTTCTTTTCACAGCAATGAAAAACAATGAAAAGGCACCCATACAATATTCATGTTATCTGTTTTGTTTGTATATCTTCTCTTCCGCTGTCGCTGTTTTACCATTCAAATTGTGATATATTCTTTTGCGTCAGTATTAAAAGTATTATTTAGAGCAGAATTTCGGCTCGTACATTGCCGACCTACTTGATTGTCTCACACAATTCTTTGCTGCATTGGCAACATCATCATATTCAAGGTTTTCATCGACTGATCTATGTTTTGATAAGTATTTGCTATCCGTTGTGACAAACACAAATTGTTGGAGCACTGCACCTCACTGACAATATATTTTAGTTTCTGTGTTTTATTACGTCCACAATTCAGTTTTGTGTACTTCGCCAACTTTGTTTTAATCAGAACTTTGTAGAAAAAAGCGAAATGACTCTGGTATCAATAAAACTTTTATTACAGTCGCGAAAGACGGGATATTTCTCAATATTACATATGAAACCTATCTAGTACTTAAATTAAGTGAGATATTGTTATACAGTAAATTTTATATGAAATTTAGGTATCTTGTCCTAATTTTAATTCTCAACATTGTGCCAACTAAAATCGACCATACGGAAAGTATACGCTATGGACTTTTACCTCTGCAAACTCTTCAAAATTTCGTGCAGTGGTTTACTACATCTAATGCTCCACAATAACTGCGTTGAACACCGAAACAAAATCAAGTCATTTATGGGGGGGGGGGGAAGCTATCAGTCAAGAAGATGTGTAAAAATCAAATTTTTGGGCCAAACAGTTTTTGTGAAATCGAATGATAAGTGTGTCAAAGCAGTCGGCACACCATGTGTCAGCACCGGCGAGCAGTGCAGTGATGACAAAATCGCGCACAGTGCGGAATGCGATGAGCACGCCTCTGTAGCAACAAAAGGGTTAATGCGGCCGTGGTGGCTTTACTTCATAAACTGCGCGCTCCCCCTACACGTAAGCTGGCGAACTATACTATGGCGCTGCTTCTCTTGGCGCATACAACTGGCAACGCAGCAATCTCCCGCGTCTGCGCGGGCATGCGCGAGCCGCCAAGATAAAAGAATTGAACTATAGTTTCCTCCCTCTACCAGGTTGCACACCATAAGAATCCATCTTTTCGAATTTCCGAATCATTTCTCCAGACCCACAGCAGACATCGGACCAACATCTGTTTTCAAACCTTTCAGTGTCCGAACTTCTGCAGACCGACATTTGCGCAGTCACCATTCTTGTAATACAGCTTTACAAGCAGAGCGCGGTCCTGCATTGAGACAGTCATGGCGAACTTCGCAGACGCGAAAAGAGGAAAAGCCGTGTACTGGGCATGTTTATACCAACTTCAATGGGTCGTACGCATGACGTTTTCATTTACATATTCTGACGCATACAGCGCCATCTATGGATCTATTTTCTCACTATTTTTTGTCTTCTGCCATATGCTTTCCTCCTTCTCTGACAAACGTCATTCTGACCAGTGGTGTTATTTGTACTGCGGTTTGAAAGTTTAACTATAATTGTTACCAGAATGCACATGTTCCGATTCAGACCCTTCCAGTGAGTCCAGTAGTGAGTTACACAAGATTTTATTGCCAATATCTCTTGAATGATCAGAATAAAAAACCAACGTCAAAAAAGGAGATTTATTTTTCAACACGTATGCAAGTATATAATAATTATTCAAATGGCTCTGAGCACTATGGGACTTAACTTCGAAGGTCATCAGTCCCCTAGAACTTAGAACTACTTAAACCTAACTAACCTAAGGACATCACACAGATCCATGCCCGAGGCAGGATTCGAACCTGCGACCGTAGCGGTCGTGCGGTTCCAGATTTTAGCGCCTTTAACCGCTTGGTCACCCCAGCCGGCTATAATAATTATTCCACGGTTTTCATAAAAACCAGTAAATTGATTTCTCAGCACCTTTTTATAGATCAAATAACAACTGAAATCACGAAATGTTCGAAGATATATCAAAATCAAAATAATCTTTATTCTAGTAACTATTCATAGGTAGAAAAAGATTATCATGAAAAAATACGGATGGCCAACGACGAAATTTTATCAGATCAAGTATCAAGGCCATCACGTCTACTAACTTATACCGTTTGACGTTAAAAGTTGACATTTGATTTGTGTGTTGTTGACTTTCGTAAAAACGCGAGGTTCAGCTTTCTTAGCAAGATTATAGAGAAATTGCGAAGTTTTTACGAAGGTAAAATCAGTTCTATCTGCAAAAATCGATATGATGACCACAACTGTCGTAATATCAGGCACCTACGTAACCCTCATCTCGTTACGAACAATGTTGTTTATTTTTACAAATAAAATATTAAAAAGAATAATAAAAAATACCGGAGGAAGCATGTATCACAACACAACATCATCCAGATTTTTTAATTTAGTTTCATATGGACGTGAAATGGAAATTTTTCGTCGCCTGTGTTTGGGTCCTTCAAAACAATAACATGTCAAATAATAATAATGAGCGTATGGCATTGGTGGCCGGGATAGCCGCCGCTCCACAAGTTATTTAACGCCAATACGACGACTTGCGAGTGAATGAGGATGAGATGATGATGTAAGACACACAACACCCAGTCATCTCGAGGCAGAGAAAATCCCTGATCCCACCGGGAATCGAACCCGGAACCACGTGTGCGGGAAGCAAGAACTCTCCCGCAAGACCACGAACCGCGGACAACATGTCAAATAACTAGAAGTCACTCGCTACTTCCACCGTTTTGACTCTCGCTGCCGTGTATGCAAGCGGTCGGCCAGATTCGGTAATCTTCGTTAGTCTTCGGTGCAGCGGCGGCTGGCGAAAGCAGCGCTTCCTTGCTGTGCTATCGTATTGCATGAATGCAAATTGACTGTCGGAGGTAAACGGGGTTGATCTGTTATTGTGCGCAACGGATTAATCTGAGATGTACCCAAGATCCTGTGGCTTCTGCAAGATGCAATTTCCACCCCCACACTACTACAGAAGTCAGACGCTCCTAACGTTCTAAAGAGAAATGCCTGAATATCTTTCAGCAATAAATATCTTCTGGAGTTGTCCGCTGCAAGGAAATGACACAAAAATCCACAAAATTTCTTATGTAACTAGTGGGATACTTGGTTTCTGGAGTAGTGCTAGTCAGTGAAAGAAAAACATGATACTAACGAAAGTTATTATTTATTTTGCAAAAATTCTGAGAAAACACAATGGCACTTTTAGTTATGAATTGAACAAGTTATATCCTGGTTATTTTCGGAATGTGAAGTTACCTCTCAAGGACAGGATTCGCTAATGAAATTTCTATACAGAGTTTGAGATAGTTGTTGACTTGGCAGAATGGCTGAGAGGCGCGCCTACTCAACTTAAATAATTATCCTTTAGAATGCTGCTGGGTACGGTCGAGGCTGTCGCGTGTGGAATGCAGTGAAGTGTACTGTTGTGGAGGAAATATGGGGCTTGCAATAGCTGTAACGCACAATACCGTAAGCTGCGATGACTGCTGTCTGCGCCGCTCGCTGCTGACAAAGAAGATAACTCTCGTTCTATCTGGACTGACCTTCGCCAATCAAACTCTCCCTATGCCTTGATGAAGTCAAGGATTCCTATTTGCCCCTAGTCTAACTATTGGCGTGGTACACCGGTCAGATAACCAGTCCACCACGATGCCACTCAACATTCGCTCACAGGCGTTTTAACTTTAAGTGTGTCGGCCAACACTGTGAACAACGCTTAATCGCAAGGACTCAATATAGAGTAGCACTTCGATTCGCTCTCGACAGAGGTGCTCTCCCAGTGAAGTACTGAGGAGAGACTTGTTCCTCTCTCCAAGAGCGACAACGGAACGGCGCCTCTCCACGCCAGACGTGAAGGGGTATATCTTTCGGTGTCTTCCATTATTCCTTCAGCTCAAGGCGTCAGAAATATCGTCTGCCAATCAGCATTGCTCTTCTAAAACGGGAGAATGACGTTTCGTTTAAGGCGACCAATCTGGAAACCTGTAGCTTTGGCGTTTGGCGTTTGCTGTCTCCCTGTGAAAATTTCTGAAACTTCGTTCTATGTGTAAAGAATGTGTAGGCTGGCCGCTCCCACACAATATAGCGGAATTTGCTTTTAAGCCGAACATGGGATTGTCCCCCTTTTTCACTCGGGCCCATGCTCTCTGCTATACCAGCCGAGATAGGCTGGGTCGTCCTCTGAAGGGACTAGCGTCCCGTTGTGCGGTTTCTCTCCCGAACGAAATGCTTCTGTGACCGTCCTGTCTGGAATGTATGTGTGTACGCCAGCCTCGAGTATTTCAACCACTGTGCGCCTACTTGTTAATTGCATATCGTTTACATGAGTTCATACAACATTGACTTTATCTAATCGAGTTTGGGTTCGAATGAAGAGTCTCGATGTGCGGAATATGATTGTGAGGGCGGCATATGTAAGCAATGAAGGTCAGGAGAAACAACGTCTTACATACCTCCCTCCTTTTGACAAAATTTTTGTCTGGGGTTTGTCAATGGCGATGAAAACGTTGACAAAGTCAGGCGAAAATTGTTCTTTTAGATTTTCCAATAAACTTTTCTCAGCCATTCTTAACAATTTTTCCTAATGATTTCTTTATAGCTAATGTTTCTTTTTTTTACAATTTATGTTTTGTTGTTAGGCAAATATAGGCTTTACAAAGGTTGTTATTCTTTGTCGCTGCCAGTACGTGTCTCTGTTTTTTTTTTTTTTTTTTTGCATTTCCAAAAATTTGTTTTTACAATATTAATTTTTCTAAACTCATAAGTGTACAGTGTATCGTGGTTTAGTGTGGTTATATCTTTTCATTAGTTAAGCTTGCGTAAATGTTCGCAAAAGCTCTGTTGTGTATTTTGTTTTATTTGTTTAGGCCCTATCTTTTTCTTTATGTGTCATTGTTTTTTTTTTTTTTTGTAGGAATGAAGAAGCGCTTCCTCTTAATTCTATCCTCAGTATTAATATTATTACCCCAAAAAGGTGTTTTTTAATGTTACTTAAAGAAGAAAAATCCTGCACAAATCCTTTTCTAATTTTAGATATAAAAGAAATAAATAGACTTTCCATGAGTTTGAGAGATTATATAACTATACTAACTAAGTTTCTTTACAAAGAGTTTAAGGTATCTATAAATTGTGGACTTTACATACATAATTTAAATAATTACTTTTACAAGAAAGGAAAAAGGTACTTTTACAAATATATCATTTCCTTAACTCTACATTTGTGTTATATTAGTCTTTTCCTTTTTGCTGCGCCAGTTTCTGTGCTCGACGATCCCCACTGAAGTACTGGAAGGCGTCGACTCATTTGTATGGGTGTCACAAATCGTGAGAGAAGCACTCTAGCATGCGATGCCAGATCTTACTTGTTGACTTTGTCATCATGGAGTGGCACTTTTAACCGATGATGATGACTGTGGTTTACTGCATAAACAGTGATGTCTTGGCACTCCTTTGCTGTCACACCTGGGCCGGTATGGCAGTTCGATGATTGTAGTTGACTACCGACGATCGTGACCCAATGTTGTGCTGTGACATCTTGGTACTTCACACCTGGTTCTGTATGGTGATTTGATGATGTGGTAGGGAGAATACTGTTCATTTTGCTGAATCGATTTCTAGATAATGTTGGTTGGTACTACTTAATATTCCGCTTGCTGTTCGCTTGTATTTGTTTGACGATTCAAGGTTTATTTTTGGAGAGGTGGTTATAGTAGTTGCTATGCCTCAAAGCTCATGGAAAGATGTTTATAGCAATTTGCTTTGTACGATAGGAAAGAAAGGTATCTTGCTGTCGTCTCTCCTTCTACATCTTGCATCTTCTGCTCTTCTCTTCTTTCTTGCGTTCTTCTGTTCTTCTTGGGCTAGGAATATGTGAATTTTAGTGTTGGAGTGATATAGGATTTGTAGGATCTGACTGCCTTTCCAACTGTTACTTGATGAGTTTGTAGATCTTAGTAATTTTTTGTACCTTCCTTGCTGTCTCGTCATACTGTGATTCTCCCCACACTCTTCTTTTGTGTAGCAGTGTCGTGACATATGAAATGTCCGTGCTGCACGTTGTCCTCCTGAAGTCCAACCTGGTTGCAACCTGCATTTCCAGTGTGGCGTTGGTCTTCATGTTGTTGTTATTGCCCTAAGTGCTTTCTTAACATGTCTGTATTCTCTCTGTCGCTATCTCGAAGCATCTGGTGTTAAGGGAGTTGGTGATTGGCGTTGGTGGCGATGTCCCTCTGATGCATAGAAATATTTACTATTTTTGTTTTACATACACTCCTGGAAATTGAAATAAGAACACCGTGAATTCATTGTCCCAGGAAGGGGAAACTTTATTGACACATTCCTGGGGTCAGATACATCACATGATCACACTGACAGAACCACAGGCACATAGACACAAGCAACAGAGCATGCACAATGTCGGCACTAGTACAGTGTATATCCACCTTTTACAGCAATGCAGGTTGCTATTCTCCCATGGAGACGATCGTAGAGATGCTGGATGTAGTCCTGTGGAATGGCTTGCCATGCCATTTCCACCTGGCGCCTCAGTTGGACCAGAGTTCGTGCTGGACGTGCAGACCGCGTGAGACGACGCTTCATCCAGTCCCAAACATGCTCAATGGGGGACAGATCCGGAGATCTTGCTGGCCAGGGTAGTTGACTTACACCTTCTAGAGCATGTTAGGTGGCGCGGGATACATGCGGACGTGCATTGTCCTGTTGGAACAGCAAGTTGCCTTGCCGGTCTAGGAATGGTAGAACGATGGGTTCGATGACGGTTTGGATGTACCGTGCACTATTCAGTGTCCCCTCGACGATCACCAGTGGTGTACGGCCAGTGTAGGAGATCGCTCCCCACACCATGATGCCGGGTGTTGGCCCTGTGTGCCTCGGTCGTATGCAGTCCTGATTGTGGCGCTCACCTGCACGGCGCCAAACACGCATACGACCATCATTGGCACCAAGGCAGAAGCGACTCTCATCGCTGAAGACGACACGTCTCCATTCGTCCCTCCATTCACGCCTGTCGCGACACCACTGGAGGCGGGCTGCACGATGTTGGGGCGTGAGCGGAAGACGGCCTAACGGTGTGCGGGACCGTAGCCCAGCTTCATGGAGACGGTTGCGAATGGTCCTCACCGATACCCCTGGAGCAACAGTGTCCCTAATTTGCTGGGAAGTGGCGGTGCGGTCCCCTACGGCACTGCGTAGGATCCTACGGTCTTGGCGTGCATCCGTGCGTCGCTGCGGTCCGGTCCCAGGTCGACGGGCACGTGCACCTTCCGCCGACCACTGGCGACAACATCGATGTACTGTGGAGACCTCACGCCCCACGTGTTGAGCAATTCGGCGGTACGTCCACCCGGCCTCCCGCATGCCCACTATACGCCCTCGCTCAAAGTCCGTCAACTGCACATACGGTTCACGTCCACGCTGTCGCGGCATGCTACCAGTGTTAAACACTGCGCTGGAGCTCCGTATGCCACGGCAAACTGGCTGACACTGATGGCGGCGGTGCACAAATGCTGCGTCATTCGACGGCCAACACCGCGGTTCCTGGTGTGTCCGCTGTGCCGTGCGTGTGATCATTGCTTGTACAGCCCTCTCGCAGTGTCCGGAGCAAGTATGGTGGGTCTGACACACCGGTGTCAATGTGTTCTTTTTTCCATTTCCAGGAGTGTACAAAAAAACTCTGATTTTATATGATGCAAAAATTTTCTGATAGTGGCAAAAATTATTGTATATATATGATATCTTTTCTTTATTCTAATTGTGTTCTACCACTTCTTCGTTCTTTTAATTGTTGTGTACCATTTATTGTTTGTGTGCATGGTGTAGTGTACTTGATACTACAAGAGGTAGTTAGTGTGTATTGTGTCTCTTTTTCTTTTAATTAATGTGTTATTTTGTTGATTTTTAATTTATTTTTTGATTTAGTGGTTAGTACACTATGGGATGGGCGCTAGTTGGCCTAACCTCTTCCGCATTTTTCAATTCAATCTTTACGTTTTGCAGTATTCGGTGACCTAACTTCTACATCTGGTTTCTCTTTACTGTGTTGTTCTTGTCTTTGTGGACCATGATTTCCTCGGTAATTATTCGCGCCTTGGTCTCGCCAGTTGCTGTTTCTGACATCGTGACCTCTTTCAAAGTACCTTTGACCGTTGGCATTTTGATTCCTAAACCCAGATCCGCCACTGTATGAGTGTCCATTACCGTTCCTATTTCGGTACCAATTATTCTGGTTATGGTTTCTATGCCAATTGTCTCCATTGTGCCACTGTCCTTGTCTGTTAAATTGCCTGAAATTATTGGTGTTAGGATTACGATTATTATTATTATTGGAATATTCGTTCCTAGTCCTCTCCTTTTGCTGTTCCCTTTCCTTTCTTTTTTTCTTTCACCTCGTCTTCTTTAAACATAAATTGAAGTTCCCTTAAAACCTCTTTGAATTCTTCGGTATTTTCATTTTTTCCTATTGTTGCCTGTTGATACTTTACCGGTAATTTCATTCTACACAGACGTATCAGCTCTCCGTTACTGTATGGTTTGTCTAGGCATTGATTCTTTTTGTCCATTGTATCAAAGAATTTTACCACGCTTTTCTCTCCGGAGTTTTCATATGGTGTCATCTGAAGTAACGCGTATTTAATTTTGTTTTGCGCCTCCTTGGACCAATATCTTTCGAGAAATCCTGTTCTGAACTATAGGTGAGACGTACAGGTAGCCACGATCTTTTGCATCACCTCTGCTACTTCCCTGACATGTATGCACAAATGAAGTCAAGTTTGTGAGCTACGCTCCAGTGGTTTGGTACGCCTACTTGAAACTGGTCGATGAATGTGCGTGCATGCAAGCTACCGCCTTCTTCCTTGAAATGTTGAAATTTTCTGACTGTAAGGAAGTGGTCTGTATCATGTCTACTCGTAAGTCCGGTTTGTGGCTGATTCATGGACTCAAATAATCTGCCATTGCTTGTGTCGTCGTGTTTATTCTCTGGTAATCTACTGCCTGTCTGCTTATTCTCAATTTCCTGACTCATATCCGCGTCATATCGTATCATTGGTGAACAAAAGTGTTGTTCGTGTGTTTCTACTCTCGTCGTTCGTGGTATAGTACCTGTGCTGCTATTATGTTGTGTCGTTGGATTTACTGGTTCGGTTGCCTGTCTTTCGATTGGTATCGGCTGAATGTATGTGTTCCGTTTTTCTAGGTACTGTGCCTGGTCTTGTGGCATGTCATGTATTACTTTAACCAGGGTTTTCTGTTTCGATTTCTGCTCGAGTGTTACGTCTAGCCTTGGTTCTACATGAACTTTCTTAGACGGCGCGTGTTCGTGTACTGAATTAATGCTTGACGAGTCATTTGTTTCGCTGCGGATGTAATCGGTCTCGATCTTTTCTTCGATAGTTTGTATCAACTCTGTTCGAATCTTTTCAAACTGATCTCTGTCTTTAACTTCCATTTTATTAATCCGCTGATCATACTTTTTCACTGCAACCTTTGCGACCTTGCTTTGAATTGCATGTTCTTCCGAAATTTGTATTGCTGTTCGAGTGGCTTTTTTCGTAAAACATTCCACCTTTTTGTCAACGTTTACGATGTCCAATTGGACCTTGTCCATGTCAGTGCGTAATTGCTGCTGACCTTGTGTTAGTACCTGAATTCTTTCTCTAGATTCTTTCGCGTCTTTGTTTATCTGAGTGATCTGACTATCAATTCTGGCGATCCCTTCTTCCATCTGGATTTTAACCTGTTGGATCTGTGTCTTAATAGCCTGACTGTCCTGTTTCAATTCCCGATTATCCTGTTTCAATTCCTGATACTGTTTTGCTATCTGTGTATTCTGTTTCGTCATACTAGCGTTCCTTTTTTGTAACATCTCCATGATCGTGTCCTGTTCTGTAACACTATCTTCTGCTGCACTATGTATTCTCTATCTTTTGTTTTCTACTCGGCCGGTTACGTCTTTTACTGGGCTATCTTGTGGCGTTTCTAAGTTTGATAACTGCAATAACCCGTGCTGTCTGTGTTGAGGACTAGCTGCGTTTGTCATTGAACCATTACGTGGCGCAAACAACTCCGCATTCTGCCCTCTCTGTTGTGTATATCTTGTGTTTGCAGGTACAGTTGCGTCTGTTACGGAATCTTTTCATGGCGCTCGTAACTCCGCAAAAATCTGTGTCTACTGTTGGGGCATATTTAGAATGTGTACGATAGGTTCGACGTATTCTAAATGTTCCCCTCTTCCTCACTGTCTACTTCTCTTTGAACGTTAGCTAACTGCTGGTTCATTGACTGTATTGACACGTATTCTGTCCCTGAATATGCGGCAAACAAACGCGTTTCCTGTGCTTGTTTCGCTTCTAATCTTTGCCATTTCCTACATGGGCCGTCTATTTCTGGCTCAGAATGTGCTTTACCTGGAATTTCATATTCTGAGAATTCGGTGTTCTCATCCCTTCAATTCCCATCTGTCTGATCTGTCTCAGTTTTATCCCAGTCTACCTGAGTGAGCCTGTTATTCTGCAGCTCCCCGACTGTCCTATTCTCTGATTCACCGTCTGTCCTATTTTCAGATTCACCTTCTGTCCTATTCTCAATAAGCTCCTTTACTTGCTATCTATCTGATTGATTCTCCCCCATCTTGTCTACTTGCTGTCTGTCACGTAACCTTTTGGCTTGTGCTCTCGTTAACATGGAAATTCTTTCAACACACCACAACCCTATCTACAAAACTGTACAACCAACAACCAGATGGTTGAATCAACAACAAAAATAACGTCATGACTTCACGGCTAATGTTCTCTCTTCTCTGCTACAGTCTCCAATCTCTACCTGTGCGCTTGCAAAGGGAGAAAAATGTTATGTCTTAACTCTAATTTATATGATGCTGCGTCACACTGCGTCTCTGCGTCACTCTGTGCCTGTGCCTATCACTTGAAAATCTATGCCCTAACAGCTACACAAAAATAGTAAAAAAATGCAAAATTTTCCAACACAATAACACATGCCCTTCTCCTACAATTCTGCTTTCTTCACTACCTGTATCTATTCTGATCCCAATCTTTGCAAATAGCTATTTAATACATGAAAGGAAGTTCTTCAAATTGCTACTGCTGCGACCTGCCGTACCTAACTATCCTGACACTTTCCTATCCTGGTAGCTCACCTATTTTACCTATCCTGGCAGGGTCGCCATTTTCTGTGGTGTGGGGTTGATCAGTTATTCTGTTATTCTGTGCAATGGATTAATCTGAGATGTACTCTTTACCCTGTGGCTCCTGCAAGATGCAATTTCCACCCCCCCCCCCCTCCCACACTACTTCAGAAGTCAGACAGACGCTCCTAACGTTCAAAAGAGAAATGCCTGAAAATCTTTCAGCAATAAACATCTTCTGGAGTCGTCTGCTGTAAGGAAATGACACAAAATTTCTTTCGTAATTAGTGGGATACTTGGGTACTGGAGTAGTGCTAGTTAGTGTAAGAAAAACATAACAAAAGTTATTATTTATTTTTCAAAACTATTCTGAGAAATCACAATGGCACTTTAAGTTATGAATTGAACAAGTTATATCCTGGTTCTTTTCGGAATGTGAAGTTACGTCTCAAGGATAGGATTCGCTAATGAAATTTCTATACAAAGTTTGAGAAGGTTGCTGACTTGGCAGAATGGCTGAGAGGCGCACCTACTCAACTTGAATAATTATCCTTTAGAATGTTGCTAGGTACCGTCGAGGCTGTTGCGTGTGAAATGCAGTGAAGTGTACTGTTGTGGAGGAAATATGGGGCTCGCAATAGCTGTAGCACACAGTACCGTAAGCTGCGATGACTGCTGTCTGAGAAATAAGATAACTCTCGTTCTATCTGGATTGACCTCCGCCAATCAAACTCTCCCTACGCCTTGATGAAGTCAAATATTCCTATTTACCCCTAGTCTAACTATTGGCGTGGTACACCGGTCAGATAACCAGTCCATCGTGATGCCACTCTAAATTCGCTCGCAGGCGTTTTAACTATAACTCTGTCTGTTCACACCGCAAAATAAGTGAGCCGGCCAACACAGTGAACAACACTTAATCGCAAGGACTCAATATAGAGTAGCACTTCGATTCCATCTCGACAGAGGTGCTCTCCCAGTGAAGTACTGATGAGAGATTTGTTCCTCGCTCCAAGAGCGACAACGGAACGGCGCCTCTCCACGCCAGACGTGAAGGGGTATATCTTTCGGTGTCTTCCATTATTCCTTCAGCTCAAGGCGTCAGAAATATCGTCTGCCAATCAGCATTGCTCTTCTAAAACGGGAGAATGACGTTTCGTTTAAGGCGACCAATCTGGAAACCTGTAGCTTTGGCGTTTGGCGTTTGCTGTCTCCCTGTGAAAATTTCTGAAACTTCGTTCTATGTGTAAAGAATGTGTAGGCTGGCCGCTCCCACACAATATAGCGGAATTTGCTTTTAAGCCGAACATGGGATTGTCCCCCTTTTTCACTCGGGCCCATGCTCTCTGCTATACCAGCCGAGATAGGCTGGGTCGTCCTCTGAAGGGACTAGCGTCCCGTTGTGCGGTTTCTCTCCCGAACGAAATGCTTCTGTGACCGTCCTGTCTGGAATGTATGTGTGTACGCCAGCCTCGAGTATTTCAACCACTGTGCGCCTACTTGTTAATTGCATATCGTTTACATGAGTTCATACAACATTGACTTTATCTAATCGAGTTTGGGTTCGAATGAAGAGTCTCGATGTGCGGAATATGATTGTGAGGGCGGCATATGTAAGCAATGAAGGTCAGGAGAAACAACGTCTTACATACCTCCCTCCTTTTGACAAAATTTTTGTCTGGGGTTTGTCAATGGCGATGAAAACGTTGACAAAGTCAGGCGAAAATTGTTCTTTTAGATTTTCCAATAAACTTTTCTCAGCCATTCTTAACAATTTTTCCTAATGATTTCTTTATAGCTAATGTTTCTTTTTTTTACAATTTATGTTTTGTTGTTAGGCAAATATAGGCTTTACAAAGGTTGTTATTCTTTGTCGCTGCCAGTACGTGTCTCTGTTTTTTTTTTTTTTTTTGCATTTCCAAAAATTTGTTTTTACAATATTAATTTTTCTAAACTCATAAGTGTACAGTGTATCGTGGTTTAGTGTGGTTATATCTTTTCATTAGTTAAGCTTGCGTAAATGTTCGCAAAAGCTCTGTTGTGTATTTTGTTTTATTTGTTTAGGCCCTATCTTTTTCTTTATGTGTCATTGTTTTTTTTTTTTTTTTGTAGGAATGAAGAAGCGCTTCCTCTTAATTCTATCCTCAGTATTAATATTATTACCCCAAAAAGGTGTTTTTTAATGTTACTTAAAGAAGAAAAATCCTGCACAAATCCTTTTCTAATTTTAGATATAAAAGAAATAAATAGACTTTCCATGAGTTTGAGAGATTATATAACTATACTAACTAAGTTTCTTTACAAAGAGTTTAAGGTATCTATAAATTGTGGACTTTACATACATAATTTAAATAATTACTTTTACAAGAAAGGAAAAAGGTACTTTTACAAATATATCATTTCCTTAACTCTACATTTGTGTTATATTAGTCTTTTCCTTTTTGCTGCGCCAGTTTCTGTGCTCGACGATCCCCACTGAAGTACTGGAAGGCGTCGACTCATTTGTATGGGTGTCACAAATCGTGAGAGAAGCACTCTAGCATGCGATGCCAGATCTTACTTGTTGACTTTGTCATCATGGAGTGGCACTTTTAACCGATGATGATGACTGTGGTTTACTGCATAAACAGTGATGTCTTGGCACTCCTTTGCTGTCACACCTGGGCCGGTATGGCAGTTCGATGATTGTAGTTGACTACCGACGATCGTGACCCAATGTTGTGCTGTGACATCTTGGTACTTCACACCTGGTTCTGTATGGTGATTTGATGATGTGGTAGGGAGAATACTGTTCATTTTGCTGAATCGATTTCTAGATAATGTTGGTTGGTACTACTTAATATTCCGCTTGCTGTTCGCTTGTATTTGTTTGACGATTCAAGGTTTATTTTTGGAGAGGTGGTTATAGTAGTTGCTATGCCTCAAAGCTCATGGAAAGATGTTTATAGCAATTTGCTTTGTACGATAGGAAAGAAAGGTATCTTGCTGTCGTCTCTCCTTCTACATCTTGCATCTTCTGCTCTTCTCTTCTTTCTTGCGTTCTTCTGTTCTTCTTGGGCTAGGAATATGTGAATTTTAGTGTTGGAGTGATATAGGATTTGTAGGATCTGACTGCCTTTCCAACTGTTACTTGATGAGTTTGTAGATCTTAGTAATTTTTTGTACCTTCCTTGCTGTCTCGTCATACTGTGATTCTCCCCACACTCTTCTTTTGTGTAGCAGTGTCGTGACATATGAAATGTCCGTGCTGCACGTTGTCCTCCTGAAGTCCAACCTGGTTGCAACCTGCATTTCCAGTGTGGCGTTGGTCTTCATGTTGTTGTTATTGCCCTAAGTGCTTTCTTAACATGTCTGTATTCTCTCTGTCGCTATCTCGAAGCATCTGGTGTTAAGGGAGTTGGTGATTGGCGTTGGTGGCGATGTCCCTCTGATGCATAGAAATATTTACTATTTTTGTTTTACATACACTCCTGGAAATTGAAATAAGAACACCGTGAATTCATTGTCCCAGGAAGGGGAAACTTTATTGACACATTCCTGGGGTCAGATACATCACATGATCACACTGACAGAACCACAGGCACATAGACACAAGCAACAGAGCATGCACAATGTCGGCACTAGTACAGTGTATATCCACCTTTTACAGCAATGCAGGTTGCTATTCTCCCATGGAGACGATCGTAGAGATGCTGGATGTAGTCCTGTGGAATGGCTTGCCATGCCATTTCCACCTGGCGCCTCAGTTGGACCAGAGTTCGTGCTGGACGTGCAGACCGCGTGAGACGACGCTTCATCCAGTCCCAAACATGCTCAATGGGGGACAGATCCGGAGATCTTGCTGGCCAGGGTAGTTGACTTACACCTTCTAGAGCATGTTAGGTGGCGCGGGATACATGCGGACGTGCATTGTCCTGTTGGAACAGCAAGTTGCCTTGCCGGTCTAGGAATGGTAGAACGATGGGTTCGATGACGGTTTGGATGTACCGTGCACTATTCAGTGTCCCCTCGACGATCACCAGTGGTGTACGGCCAGTGTAGGAGATCGCTCCCCACACCATGATGCCGGGTGTTGGCCCTGTGTGCCTCGGTCGTATGCAGTCCTGATTGTGGCGCTCACCTGCACGGCGCCAAACACGCATACGACCATCATTGGCACCAAGGCAGAAGCGACTCTCATCGCTGAAGACGACACGTCTCCATTCGTCCCTCCATTCACGCCTGTCGCGACACCACTGGAGGCGGGCTGCACGATGTTGGGGCGTGAGCGGAAGACGGCCTAACGGTGTGCGGGACCGTAGCCCAGCTTCATGGAGACGGTTGCGAATGGTCCTCACCGATACCCCTGGAGCAACAGTGTCCCTAATTTGCTGGGAAGTGGCGGTGCGGTCCCCTACGGCACTGCGTAGGATCCTACGGTCTTGGCGTGCATCCGTGCGTCGCTGCGGTCCGGTCCCAGGTCGACGGGCACGTGCACCTTCCGCCGACCACTGGCGACAACATCGATGTACTGTGGAGACCTCACGCCCCACGTGTTGAGCAATTCGGCGGTACGTCCACCCGGCCTCCCGCATGCCCACTATACGCCCTCGCTCAAAGTCCGTCAACTGCACATACGGTTCACGTCCACGCTGTCGCGGCATGCTACCAGTGTTAAACACTGCGCTGGAGCTCCGTATGCCACGGCAAACTGGCTGACACTGATGGCGGCGGTGCACAAATGCTGCGTCATTCGACGGCCAACACCGCGGTTCCTGGTGTGTCCGCTGTGCCGTGCGTGTGATCATTGCTTGTACAGCCCTCTCGCAGTGTCCGGAGCAAGTATGGTGGGTCTGACACACCGGTGTCAATGTGTTCTTTTTTCCATTTCCAGGAGTGTACAAAAAAACTCTGATTTTATATGATGCAAAAATTTTCTGATAGTGGCAAAAATTATTGTATATATATGATATCTTTTCTTTATTCTAATTGTGTTCTACCACTTCTTCGTTCTTTTAATTGTTGTGTACCATTTATTGTTTGTGTGCATGGTGTAGTGTACTTGATACTACAAGAGGTAGTTAGTGTGTATTGTGTCTCTTTTTCTTTTAATTAATGTGTTATTTTGTTGATTTTTAATTTATTTTTTGATTTAGTGGTTAGTACACTATGGGATGGGCGCTAGTTGGCCTAACCTCTTCCGCATTTTTCAATTCAATCTTTACGTTTTGCAGTATTCGGTGACCTAACTTCTACATCTGGTTTCTCTTTACTGTGTTGTTCTTGTCTTTGTGGACCATGATTTCCTCGGTAATTATTCGCGCCTTGGTCTCGCCAGTTGCTGTTTCTGACATCGTGACCTCTTTCAAAGTACCTTTGACCGTTGGCATTTTGATTCCTAAACCCAGATCCGCCACTGTATGAGTGTCCATTACCGTTCCTATTTCGGTACCAATTATTCTGGTTATGGTTTCTATGCCAATTGTCTCCATTGTGCCACTGTCCTTGTCTGTTAAATTGCCTGAAATTATTGGTGTTAGGATTACGATTATTATTATTATTGGAATATTCGTTCCTAGTCCTCTCCTTTTGCTGTTCCCTTTCCTTTCTTTTTTTCTTTCACCTCGTCTTCTTTAAACATAAATTGAAGTTCCCTTAAAACCTCTTTGAATTCTTCGGTATTTTCATTTTTTCCTATTGTTGCCTGTTGATACTTTACCGGTAATTTCATTCTACACAGACGTATCAGCTCTCCGTTACTGTATGGTTTGTCTAGGCATTGATTCTTTTTGTCCATTGTATCAAAGAATTTTACCACGCTTTTCTCTCCGGAGTTTTCATATGGTGTCATCTGAAGTAACGCGTATTTAATTTTGTTTTGCGCCTCCTTGGACCAATATCTTTCGAGAAATCCTGTTCTGAACTATAGGTGAGACGTACAGGTAGCCACGATCTTTTGCATCACCTCTGCTACTTCCCTGACATGTATGCACAAATGAAGTCAAGTTTGTGAGCTACGCTCCAGTGGTTTGGTACGCCTACTTGAAACTGGTCGATGAATGTGCGTGCATGCAAGCTACCGCCTTCTTCCTTGAAATGTTGAAATTTTCTGACTGTAAGGAAGTGGTCTGTATCATGTCTACTCGTAAGTCCGGTTTGTGGCTGATTCATGGACTCAAATAATCTGCCATTGCTTGTGTCGTCGTGTTTATTCTCTGGTAATCTACTGCCTGTCTGCTTATTCTCAATTTCCTGACTCATATCCGCGTCATATCGTATCATTGGTGAACAAAAGTGTTGTTCGTGTGTTTCTACTCTCGTCGTTCGTGGTATAGTACCTGTGCTGCTATTATGTTGTGTCGTTGGATTTACTGGTTCGGTTGCCTGTCTTTCGATTGGTATCGGCTGAATGTATGTGTTCCGTTTTTCTAGGTACTGTGCCTGGTCTTGTGGCATGTCATGTATTACTTTAACCAGGGTTTTCTGTTTCGATTTCTGCTCGAGTGTTACGTCTAGCCTTGGTTCTACATGAACTTTCTTAGACGGCGCGTGTTCGTGTACTGAATTAATGCTTGACGAGTCATTTGTTTCGCTGCGGATGTAATCGGTCTCGATCTTTTCTTCGATAGTTTGTATCAACTCTGTTCGAATCTTTTCAAACTGATCTCTGTCTTTAACTTCCATTTTATTAATCCGCTGATCATACTTTTTCACTGCAACCTTTGCGACCTTGCTTTGAATTGCATGTTCTTCCGAAATTTGTATTGCTGTTCGAGTGGCTTTTTTCGTAAAACATTCCACCTTTTTGTCAACGTTTACGATGTCCAATTGGACCTTGTCCATGTCAGTGCGTAATTGCTGCTGACCTTGTGTTAGTACCTGAATTCTTTCTCTAGATTCTTTCGCGTCTTTGTTTATCTGAGTGATCTGACTATCAATTCTGGCGATCCCTTCTTCCATCTGGATTTTAACCTGTTGGATCTGTGTCTTAATAGCCTGACTGTCCTGTTTCAATTCCCGATTATCCTGTTTCAATTCCTGATACTGTTTTGCTATCTGTGTATTCTGTTTCGTCATACTAGCGTTCCTTTTTTGTAACATCTCCATGATCGTGTCCTGTTCTGTAACACTATCTTCTGCTGCACTATGTATTCTCTATCTTTTGTTTTCTACTCGGCCGGTTACGTCTTTTACTGGGCTATCTTGTGGCGTTTCTAAGTTTGATAACTGCAATAACCCGTGCTGTCTGTGTTGAGGACTAGCTGCGTTTGTCATTGAACCATTACGTGGCGCAAACAACTCCGCATTCTGCCCTCTCTGTTGTGTATATCTTGTGTTTGCAGGTACAGTTGCGTCTGTTACGGAATCTTTTCATGGCGCTCGTAACTCCGCAAAAATCTGTGTCTACTGTTGGGGCATATTTAGAATGTGTACGATAGGTTCGACGTATTCTAAATGTTCCCCTCTTCCTCACTGTCTACTTCTCTTTGAACGTTAGCTAACTGCTGGTTCATTGACTGTATTGACACGTATTCTGTCCCTGAATATGCGGCAAACAAACGCGTTTCCTGTGCTTGTTTCGCTTCTAATCTTTGCCATTTCCTACATGGGCCGTCTATTTCTGGCTCAGAATGTGCTTTACCTGGAATTTCATATTCTGAGAATTCGGTGTTCTCATCCCTTCAATTCCCATCTGTCTGATCTGTCTCAGTTTTATCCCAGTCTACCTGAGTGAGCCTGTTATTCTGCAGCTCCCCGACTGTCCTATTCTCTGATTCACCGTCTGTCCTATTTTCAGATTCACCTTCTGTCCTATTCTCAATAAGCTCCTTTACTTGCTATCTATCTGATTGATTCTCCCCCATCTTGTCTACTTGCTGTCTGTCACGTAACCTTTTGGCTTGTGCTCTCGTTAACATGGAAATTCTTTCAACACACCACAACCCTATCTACAAAACTGTACAACCAACAACCAGATGGTTGAATCAACAACAAAAATAACGTCATGACTTCACGGCTAATGTTCTCTCTTCTCTGCTACAGTCTCCAATCTCTACCTGTGCGCTTGCAAAGGGAGAAAAATGTTATGTCTTAACTCTAATTTATATGATGCTGCGTCACACTGCGTCTCTGCGTCACTCTGTGCCTGTGCCTATCACTTGAAAATCTATGCCCTAACAGCTACACAAAAATAGTAAAAAAATGCAAAATTTTCCAACACAATAACACATGCCCTTCTCCTACAATTCTGCTTTCTTCACTACCTGTATCTATTCTGATCCCAATCTTTGCAAATAGCTATTTAATACATGAAAGGAAGTTCTTCAAATTGCTACTGCTGCGACCTGCCGTACCTAACTATCCTGACACTTTCCTATCCTGGTAGCTCACCTATTTTACCTATCCTGGCAGGGTCGCCATTTTCTGTGGTGTGGGGTTGATCAGTTATTCTGTTATTCTGTGCAATGGATTAATCTGAGATGTACTCTTTACCCTGTGGCTCCTGCAAGATGCAATTTCCACCCCCCCCCCCCCTCCCACACTACTTCAGAAGTCAGACAGACGCTCCTAACGTTCAAAAGAGAAATGCCTGAAAATCTTTCAGCAATAAACATCTTCTGGAGTCGTCTGCTGTAAGGAAATGACACAAAATTTCTTTCGTAATTAGTGGGATACTTGGGTACTGGAGTAGTGCTAGTTAGTGTAAGAAAAACATAACAAAAGTTATTATTTATTTTTCAAAACTATTCTGAGAAATCACAATGGCACTTTAAGTTATGAATTGAACAAGTTATATCCTGGTTCTTTTCGGAATGTGAAGTTACGTCTCAAGGATAGGATTCGCTAATGAAATTTCTATACAAAGTTTGAGAAGGTTGCTGACTTGGCAGAATGGCTGAGAGGCGCACCTACTCAACTTGAATAATTATCCTTTAGAATGTTGCTAGGTACCGTCGAGGCTGTTGCGTGTGAAATGCAGTGAAGTGTACTGTTGTGGAGGAAATATGGGGCTCGCAATAGCTGTAGCACACAGTACCGTAAGCTGCGATGACTGCTGTCTGAGAAATAAGATAACTCTCGTTCTATCTGGATTGACCTCCGCCAATCAAACTCTCCCTACGCCTTGATGAAGTCAAATATTCCTATTTACCCCTAGTCTAACTATTGGCGTGGTACACCGGTCAGATAACCAGTCCATCGTGATGCCACTCTAAATTCGCTCGCAGGCGTTTTAACTATAACTCTGTCTGTTCACACCGCAAAATAAGTGAGCCGGCCAACACAGTGAACAACACTTAATCGCAAGGACTCAATATAGAGTAGCACTTCGATTCCATCTCGACAGAGGTGCTCTCCCAGTGAAGTACTGATGAGAGATTTGTTCCTCGCTCCAAGAGCGACAACGGAACGGCGCCTCTCCACGCCAGACGTGAAGGGGTATATCTTTCGGTGTCTTCCATTATTCCTTCAGCTCAAGGCGTCAGAAATATCGTCTGCCAATCAGCATTGCTCTTCTAAAACGGGAGAATGACGTTTCGTTTAAGGCGACCAATCTGGAAACCTGTAGCTTTGGCGTTTGGCGTTTGCTGTCTCCCTGTGAAAATTTCTGAAACTTCGTTCTATGTGTAAAGAATGTGTAGGCTGGCCGCTCCCACACAATATAGCGGAATTTGCTTTTAAGCCGAACATGGGATTGTCCCCCTTTTTCACTCGGGCCCATGCTCTCTGCTATACCAGCCGAGATAGGCTGGGTCGTCCTCTGAAGGGACTAGCGTCCCGTTGTGCGGTTTCTCTCCCGAACGAAATGCTTCTGTGACCGTCCTGTCTGGAATGTATGTGTGTACGCCAGCCTCGAGTATTTCAACCACTGTGCGCCTACTTGTTAATTGCATATCGTTTACATGAGTTCATACAACATTGACTTTATCTAATCGAGTTTGGGTTCGAATGAAGAGTCTCGATGTGCGGAATATGATTGTGAGGGCGGCATATGTAAGCAATGAAGGTCAGGAGAAACAACGTCTTACATACCTCCCTCCTTTTGACAAAATTTTTGTCTGGGGTTTGTCAATGGCGATGAAAACGTTGACAAAGTCAGGCGAAAATTGTTCTTTTAGATTTTCCAATAAACTTTTCTCAGCCATTCTTAACAATTTTTCCTAATGATTTCTTTATAGCTAATGTTTCTTTTTTTTACAATTTATGTTTTGTTGTTAGGCAAATATAGGCTTTACAAAGGTTGTTATTCTTTGTCGCTGCCAGTACGTGTCTCTGTTTTTTTTTTTTTTTTTTTGCATTTCCAAAAATTTGTTTTTACAATATTAATTTTTCTAAACTCATAAGTGTACAGTGTATCGTGGTTTAGTGTGGTTATATCTTTTCATTAGTTAAGCTTGCGTAAATGTTCGCAAAAGCTCTGTTGTGTATTTTGTTTTATTTGTTTAGGCCCTATCTTTTTCTTTATGTGTCATTGTTTTTTTTTTTTTTTTGTAGGAATGAAGAAGCGCTTCCTCTTAATTCTATCCTCAGTATTAATATTATTACCCCAAAAAGGTGTTTTTTAATGTTACTTAAAGAAGAAAAATCCTGCACAAATCCTTTTCTAATTTTAGATATAAAAGAAATAAATAGACTTTCCATGAGTTTGAGAGATTATATAACTATACTAACTAAGTTTCTTTACAAAGAGTTTAAGGTATCTATAAATTGTGGACTTTACATACATAATTTAAATAATTACTTTTACAAGAAAGGAAAAAGGTACTTTTACAAATATATCATTTCCTTAACTCTACATTTGTGTTATATTAGTCTTTTCCTTTTTGCTGCGCCAGTTTCTGTGCTCGACGATCCCCACTGAAGTACTGGAAGGCGTCGACTCATTTGTATGGGTGTCACAAATCGTGAGAGAAGCACTCTAGCATGCGATGCCAGATCTTACTTGTTGACTTTGTCATCATGGAGTGGCACTTTTAACCGATGATGATGACTGTGGTTTACTGCATAAACAGTGATGTCTTGGCACTCCTTTGCTGTCACACCTGGGCCGGTATGGCAGTTCGATGATTGTAGTTGACTACCGACGATCGTGACCCAATGTTGTGCTGTGACATCTTGGTACTTCACACCTGGTTCTGTATGGTGATTTGATGATGTGGTAGGGAGAATACTGTTCATTTTGCTGAATCGATTTCTAGATAATGTTGGTTGGTACTACTTAATATTCCGCTTGCTGTTCGCTTGTATTTGTTTGACGATTCAAGGTTTATTTTTGGAGAGGTGGTTATAGTAGTTGCTATGCCTCAAAGCTCATGGAAAGATGTTTATAGCAATTTGCTTTGTACGATAGGAAAGAAAGGTATCTTGCTGTCGTCTCTCCTTCTACATCTTGCATCTTCTGCTCTTCTCTTCTTTCTTGCGTTCTTCTGTTCTTCTTGGGCTAGGAATATGTGAATTTTAGTGTTGGAGTGATATAGGATTTGTAGGATCTGACTGCCTTTCCAACTGTTACTTGATGAGTTTGTAGATCTTAGTAATTTTTTGTACCTTCCTTGCTGTCTCGTCATACTGTGATTCTCCCCACACTCTTCTTTTGTGTAGCAGTGTCGTGACATATGAAATGTCCGTGCTGCACGTTGTCCTCCTGAAGTCCAACCTGGTTGCAACCTGCATTTCCAGTGTGGCGTTGGTCTTCATGTTGTTGTTATTGCCCTAAGTGCTTTCTTAACATGTCTGTATTCTCTCTGTCGCTATCTCGAAGCATCTGGTGTTAAGGGAGTTGGTGATTGGCGTTGGTGGCGATGTCCCTCTGATGCGTAGAAATATTTACTATTTTTGTTTTACATACACTCCTGGAAATTGAAATAAGAACACCGTGAATTCATTGTCCCAGGAAGGGGAAACTTTATTGACACATTCCTGGGGTCAGATACATCACATGATCACACTGACAGAACCACAGGCACATAGACACAAGCAACAGAGCATGCACAATGTCGGCACTAGTACAGTGTATATCCACCTTTTACAGCAATGCAGGTTGCTATTCTCCCATGGAGACGATCGTAGAGATGCTGGATGTAGTCCTGTGGAATGGCTTGCCATGCCATTTCCACCTGGCGCCTCAGTTGGACCAGAGTTCGTGCTGGACGTGCAGACCGCGTGAGACGACGCTTCATCCAGTCCCAAACATGCTCAATGGGGGACAGATCCGGAGATCTTGCTGGCCAGGGTAGTTGACTTACACCTTCTAGAGCATGTTAGGTGGCGCGGGATACATGCGGACGTGCATTGTCCTGTTGGAACAGCAAGTTGCCTTGCCGGTCTAGGAATGGTAGAACGATGGGTTCGATGACGGTTTGGATGTACCGTGCACTATTCAGTGTCCCCTCGACGATCACCAGTGGTGTACGGCCAGTGTAGGAGATCGCTCCCCACACCATGATGCCGGGTGTTGGCCCTGTGTGCCTCGGTCGTATGCAGTCCTGATTGTGGCGCTCACCTGCACGGCGCCAAACACGCATACGACCATCATTGGCACCAAGGCAGAAGCGACTCTCATCGCTGAAGACGACACGTCTCCATTCGTCCCTCCATTCACGCCTGTCGCGACACCACTGGAGGCGGGCTGCACGATGTTGGGGCGTGAGCGGAAGACGGCCTAACGGTGTGCGGGACCGTAGCCCAGCTTCATGGAGACGGTTGCGAATGGTCCTCACCGATACCCCTGGAGCAACAGTGTCCCTAATTTGCTGGGAAGTGGCGGTGCGGTCCCCTACGGCACTGCGTAGGATCCTACGGTCTTGGCGTGCATCCGTGCGTCGCTGCGGTCCGGTCCCAGGTCGACGGGCACGTGCACCTTCCGCCGACCACTGGCGACAACATCGATGTACTGTGGAGACCTCACGCCCCACGTGTTGAGCAATTCGGCGGTACGTCCACCCGGCCTCCCGCATGCCCACTATACGCCCTCGCTCAAAGTCCGTCAACTGCACATACGGTTCACGTCCACGCTGTCGCGGCATGCTACCAGTGTTAAACACTGCGCTGGAGCTCCGTATGCCACGGCAAACTGGCTGACACTGATGGCGGCGGTGCACAAATGCTGCGTCATTCGACGGCCAACACCGCGGTTCCTGGTGTGTCCGCTGTGCCGTGCGTGTGATCATTGCTTGTACAGCCCTCTCGCAGTGTCCGGAGCAAGTATGGTGGGTCTGACACACCGGTGTCAATGTGTTCTTTTTTCCATTTCCAGGAGTGTACAAAAAAACTCTGATTTTATATGATGCAAAAATTTTCTGATAGTGGCAAAAATTATTGTATATATATGATATCTTTTCTTTATTCTAATTGTGTTCTACCACTTCTTCGTTCTTTTAATTGTTGTGTACCATTTATTGTTTGTGTGCATGGTGTAGTGTACTTGATACTACAAGAGGTAGTTAGTGTGTATTGTGTCTCTTTTTCTTTTAATTAATGTGTTATTTTGTTGATTTTTAATTTATTTTTTGATTTAGTGGTTAGTACACTATGGGATGGGCGCTAGTTGGCCTAACCTCTTCCGCATTTTTCAATTCAATCTTTACGTTTTGCAGTATTCGGTGACCTAACTTCTACATCTGGTTTCTCTTTACTGTGTTGTTCTTGTCTTTGTGGACCATGATTTCCTCGGTAATTATTCGCGCCTTGGTCTCGCCAGTTGCTGTTTCTGACATCGTGACCTCTTTCAAAGTACCTTTGACCGTTGGCATTTTGATTCCTAAACCCAGATCCGCCACTGTATGAGTGTCCATTACCGTTCCTATTTCGGTACCAATTATTCTGGTTATGGTTTCTATGCCAATTGTCTCCATTGTGCCACTGTCCTTGTCTGTTAAATTGCCTGAAATTATTGGTGTTAGGATTACGATTATTATTATTATTGGAATATTCGTTCCTAGTCCTCTCCTTTTGCTGTTCCCTTTCCTTTCTTTTTTTCTTTCACCTCGTCTTCTTTAAACATAAATTGAAGTTCCCTTAAAACCTCTTTGAATTCTTCGGTATTTTCATTTTTTCCTATTGTTGCCTGTTGATACTTTACCGGTAATTTCATTCTACACAGACGTATCAGCTCTCCGTTACTGTATGGTTTGTCTAGGCATTGATTCTTTTTGTCCATTGTATCAAAGAATTTTACCACGCTTTTCTCTCCGGAGTTTTCATATGGTGTCATCTGAAGTAACGCGTATTTAATTTTGTTTTGCGCCTCCTTGGACCAATATCTTTCGAGAAATCCTGTTCTGAACTATAGGTGAGACGTACAGGTAGCCACGATCTTTTGCATCACCTCTGCTACTTCCCTGACATGTATGCACAAATGAAGTCAAGTTTGTGAGCTACGCTCCAGTGGTTTGGTACGCCTACTTGAAACTGGTCGATGAATGTGCGTGCATGCAAGCTACCGCCTTCTTCCTTGAAATGTTGAAATTTTCTGACTGTAAGGAAGTGGTCTGTATCATGTCTACTCGTAAGTCCGGTTTGTGGCTGATTCATGGACTCAAATAATCTGCCATTGCTTGTGTCGTCGTGTTTATTCTCTGGTAATCTACTGCCTGTCTGCTTATTCTCAATTTCCTGACTCATATCCGCGTCATATCGTATCATTGGTGAACAAAAGTGTTGTTCGTGTGTTTCTACTCTCGTCGTTCGTGGTATAGTACCTGTGCTGCTATTATGTTGTGTCGTTGGATTTACTGGTTCGGTTGCCTGTCTTTCGATTGGTATCGGCTGAATGTATGTGTTCCGTTTTTCTAGGTACTGTGCCTGGTCTTGTGGCATGTCATGTATTACTTTAACCAGGGTTTTCTGTTTCGATTTCTGCTCGAGTGTTACGTCTAGCCTTGGTTCTACATGAACTTTCTTAGACGGCGCGTGTTCGTGTACTGAATTAATGCTTGACGAGTCATTTGTTTCGCTGCGGATGTAATCGGTCTCGATCTTTTCTTCGATAGTTTGTATCAACTCTGTTCGAATCTTTTCAAACTGATCTCTGTCTTTAACTTCCATTTTATTAATCCGCTGATCATACTTTTTCACTGCAACCTTTGCGACCTTGCTTTGAATTGCATGTTCTTCCGAAATTTGTATTGCTGTTCGAGTGGCTTTTTTCGTAAAACATTCCACCTTTTTGTCAACGTTTACGATGTCCAATTGGACCTTGTCCATGTCAGTGCGTAATTGCTGCTGACCTTGTGTTAGTACCTGAATTCTTTCTCTAGATTCTTTCGCGTCTTTGTTTATCTGAGTGATCTGACTATCAATTCTGGCGATCCCTTCTTCCATCTGGATTTTAACCTGTTGGATCTGTGTCTTAATAGCCTGACTGTCCTGTTTCAATTCCCGATTATCCTGTTTCAATTCCTGATACTGTTTTGCTATCTGTGTATTCTGTTTCGTCATACTAGCGTTCCTTTTTTGTAACATCTCCATGATCGTGTCCTGTTCTGTAACACTATCTTCTGCTGCACTATGTATTCTCTATCTTTTGTTTTCTACTCGGCCGGTTACGTCTTTTACTGGGCTATCTTGTGGCGTTTCTAAGTTTGATAACTGCAATAACCCGTGCTGTCTGTGTTGAGGACTAGCTGCGTTTGTCATTGAACCATTACGTGGCGCAAACAACTCCGCATTCTGCCCTCTCTGTTGTGTATATCTTGTGTTTGCAGGTACAGTTGCGTCTGTTACGGAATCTTTTCATGGCGCTCGTAACTCCGCAAAAATCTGTGTCTACTGTTGGGGCATATTTAGAATGTGTACGATAGGTTCGACGTATTCTAAATGTTCCCCTCTTCCTCACTGTCTACTTCTCTTTGAACGTTAGCTAACTGCTGGTTCATTGACTGTATTGACACGTATTCTGTCCCTGAATATGCGGCAAACAAACGCGTTTCCTGTGCTTGTTTCGCTTCTAATCTTTGCCATTTCCTACATGGGCCGTCTATTTCTGGCTCAGAATGTGCTTTACCTGGAATTTCATATTCTGAGAATTCGGTGTTCTCATCCCTTCAATTCCCATCTGTCTGATCTGTCTCAGTTTTATCCCAGTCTACCTGAGTGAGCCTGTTATTCTGCAGCTCCCCGACTGTCCTATTCTCTGATTCACCGTCTGTCCTATTTTCAGATTCACCTTCTGTCCTATTCTCAATAAGCTCCTTTACTTGCTATCTATCTGATTGATTCTCCCCCATCTTGTCTACTTGCTGTCTGTCACGTAACCTTTTGGCTTGTGCTCTCGTTAACATGGAAATTCTTTCAACACACCACAACCCTATCTACAAAACTGTACAACCAACAACCAGATGGTTGAATCAACAACAAAAATAACGTCATGACTTCACGGCTAATGTTCTCTCTTCTCTGCTACAGTCTCCAATCTCTACCTGTGCGCTTGCAAAGGGAGAAAAATGTTATGTCTTAACTCTAATTTATATGATGCTGCGTCACACTGCGTCTCTGCGTCACTCTGTGCCTGTGCCTATCACTTGAAAATCTATGCCCTAACAGCTACACAAAAATAGTAAAAAAATGCAAAATTTTCCAACACAATAACACATGCCCTTCTCCTACAATTCTGCTTTCTTCACTACCTGTATCTATTCTGATCCCAATCTTTGCAAATAGCTATTTAATACATGAAAGGAAGTTCTTCAAATTGCTACTGCTGCGACCTGCCGTACCTAACTATCCTGACACTTTCCTATCCTGGTAGCTCACCTATTTTACCTATCCTGGCAGGGTCGCCATTTTCTGTGGTGTGGGGTTGATCAGTTATTCTGTTATTCTGTGCAATGGATTAATCTGAGATGTACTCTTTACCCTGTGGCTCCTGCAAGATGCAATTTCCACCCCCCCCCCCCCCCCTCCCACACTACTTCAGAAGTCAGACAGACGCTCCTAACGTTCAAAAGAGAAATGCCTGAAAATCTTTCAGCAATAAACATCTTCTGGAGTCGTCTGCTGTAAGGAAATGACACAAAATTTCTTTCGTAATTAGTGGGATACTTGGGTACTGGAGTAGTGCTAGTTAGTGTAAGAAAAACATAACAAAAGTTATTATTTATTTTTCAAAACTATTCTGAGAAATCACAATGGCACTTTAAGTTATGAATTGAACAAGTTATATCCTGGTTCTTTTCGGAATGTGAAGTTACGTCTCAAGGATAGGATTCGCTAATGAAATTTCTATACAAAGTTTGAGAAGGTTGCTGACTTGGCAGAATGGCTGAGAGGCGCACCTACTCAACTTGAATAATTATCCTTTAGAATGTTGCTAGGTACCGTCGAGGCTGTTGCGTGTGAAATGCAGTGAAGTGTACTGTTGTGGAGGAAATATGGGGCTCGCAATAGCTGTAGCACACAGTACCGTAAGCTGCGATGACTGCTGTCTGAGAAATAAGATAACTCTCGTTCTATCTGGATTGACCTCCGCCAATCAAACTCTCCCTACGCCTTGATGAAGTCAAATATTCCTATTTACCCCTAGTCTAACTATTGGCGTGGTACACCGGTCAGATAACCAGTCCATCGTGATGCCACTCTAAATTCGCTCGCAGGCGTTTTAACTATAACTCTGTCTGTTCACACCGCAAAATAAGTGAGCCGGCCAACACAGTGAACAACACTTAATCGCAAGGACTCAATATAGAGTAGCACTTCGATTCCATCTCGACAGAGGTGCTCTCCCAGTGAAGTACTGATGAGAGATTTGTTCCTCGCTCCAAGAGCGACAACGGAACGGCGCCTCTCCACGCCAGACGTGAAGGGGTATATCTTTCGGTGTCTTCCATTATTCCTTCAGCTCAAGGCATCAGAAATATTGACTACCATTCAGCATTGCTCTTCTAGAACGAGATAATGATGTTTCCGACCAATCTGGAAACCTGTAGCATTGGCGTTATGCGTTTGCTGTCTCCCTGTGAAAATCTCTGGAACTGCATGCTATGTGTAAAGAATGCATAGGCTGGCCGCTCCCACACAGTGTAGCTGAATTTGCTTTTAAGCCGAACAAGGGGTCGTTCCCCCTTTTCACTCGGGCCTACGCTGTCCGCTACACCGGCCGAGATAGGCTGGGTCGTCCTCTGAAGGGACTAGCGTCCCGTTGTGCGGTTTCTCTCCCGAACGAAATGCTTCTGTGACCGTCCTGTCTGGAATGTATGTGTGTACGCCAGCCTCGAGTATTTCAACCACTGTGCGCCTACTTGTTAATTGCATATCGTTTACATGAGTTCATACAACATTGACTTTATCTAATCGAGTTTGGGTTCGAATGAAGAGTCTCGATGTGCAGATATGATTGTGAGGGTGGAATATGTAAGCAATGAAGGTCAGGAGACCACGACGTCTTACAACTGGGCACATAGAGCAGTTTTTAAATAGTTAACGCATAACATGTTGTAAAGTGGTCATAACGTAACTTTGGTGCAACTTTTAGTGACAGCAGTAGCAACAAACATACAGAAAATCCAGGGTGGAGGGACAGCTGCAACCTCTGACACACAAGGGTATACCCACGACTGGCAGAAAAGGTGATGACTGACAGCGAAAACTAGCAGAAACAGCGGTAACTAGCAGCGTCGACTGGTAGGAAACATTGCGAGGGGAGATAGGGTGGGTCACACTGAAGGGGGCTGGAGAAGGAAAGACAGGGGACGAAAACAGGCGAGGGGGGAGGAAGAGAATATGTTCTGGGGGGAAGGAGGGAAGGGGGCTCTTGGGGAGAACAAGGCCGGGCTACAGTTGGTAGGAAGGGTAGAATTCATGGCGAAGTTCATCATCCAGGAGGGGCAGATGCTGGAAATTGCCCAGGTGAAGGTTATGGAGAGTGAGGAGGTGGATAGATGGGGGGATACAGCAATAGAGGTGTGGCAACGGGCGGGCGATGGAGAGGAAGGTGTATAACAGGGAATGGGGGCACCGAGCCTGTGGACAGTGTAAGGGATGCGGATATGTTGGAGTAAAAGGAGAAGGTGGGGGAAGGGGTGAGGTCATAAGGGAGCCACGTGGGGGACGCAAGGCAGATGCGGAAGGCAAGGAAAAGCATGTGGCATTTGACTCCTTCTCGTCTTATGTCGCTCTGTACTTCCCACGGGGGAAGCATCTCGTAACAGTAAGTTGCGACAATTGTTGCAAATCTGTCTTCTTTATCTCTGCCTGACGCCTGGCAAATAATACTTCACACATGCAAATCGTAGCATAAAAACTCTATTGAGGACGAAACAATACTGTTGTAAGCGTAAGACTGGCTACTGAGCTGCCATATGTTCAGTGTCAAGCAACTGCTGTTTTTCTGGCCGTCGATAGCAGCCAAAGATAGTTGTTGTTGTTGTTGTGGTCTTCAGTCCTCAGACTGGTTCGGTGCAGCTCTTCATGCTACTCTGCCCTGTGCAAGCTTCTTCATCTCCCAGTAACTACTGCAGTCTACATCCTTCTGAATCTGCTTAGTGTATTCATCTCTTGGTCTCCCTCTACAATTTTTACCCTCCACACTGCCCTCTAATACTAAATTGGTGATCCCTCGATGTCTCAGAACATGTCCTACCAACCGATCCCTTCTTCTAGTCAAGTTGTGCCACAAACTCTTCTTCTCCCCAATTCTATTCAATACCTCCTCATTAGTTATGTGATCTACCCATCTAATCTTCAGCATTCTTCTGTAGCACCACATTTCGAAAGCCTCTATTCTCTTCTTGGCCAAACTATTTATTGTCCATGTTTCACTTCCATACATGGCTACTCTCCATATAAATACTTTCAGAAACGACTTCCGGACATTTTATATCCTCTCTACTTCAACCATCATCAGTTACTTTGCTCCCCAAATAGCAAAACTCCTTTACTACTTTAAGTGTCTCATTTCCTAATCTAATTCCCTCAGCATCACCTGACTTAATTCGACTACTTTCCATTATCCTCGTTTAGCTTTCATTGTTGTTCATCTGATACCCTCCTTTCAAGACACTGTCCATTCCGTTCAACTGCTCTTCCAAGTCCTTTGCTGTCTCTGACAGAATTACAATGTCATCGGAGAACCTCAAAGTTTTTATTTCTTCTCCATGGATTTTAATACCTACTCCTAACTTTTCTTTTGTTTCCTTTACTGCTTGCTCAATATACAGATTGAATAACATTGGGGATAGGCTACAACCCTGTCTCACTCCCTTCCCAACCACCCTCCCACCCTCAACTCTTATAACTGCCATCTGATTTCTGTACAAATAGTAAGTAGCCTTTCGCTCTCTGTATTTTGCCCTGCCACCTTCAGAATTTGAAAGAGAGTATTCCAATCAACATTGTCAAAAGCTTTTTTTAAGTCTACAAATGCTAGAAACGTAGGTTTGCCTTTTCTCAATCTTTCTTCTAAGATAAGTCGTAGGGTCAGTATTGCCTCACGTGTTCCCACATTTCTACGGAATCCAAACTGATCTTCCCTGAGGTCGGCTTCTACCAGTTTTTCCATTCGTCTATATAAAATTTGCGTTAGTATTTTGCAGCTGTGACATATTAAACTTATAGTTCAGAAATTTTCACATCTGTGAACACCTGCTTTCTTTGGGATAGGAATTATTATATTCTACTTGAAGTCTGAGGGTATTTCGCCTGTCTCATACATCTTGCTCACCAGAGGGTAGAGTTTTGTCAGGACTGGCTCTCCCAAAGCCGTCAGTAGTTCTAATGGAATGTTGTCTACTCTGGGAGCTTTGTTTCGACTCAGGTCTTTCAGTGCTCTGTCAAACTCTTCACGCAGTATCATATCTGCCATTTCATCTTCATCTACATCCTCTTCCATTTCCATAATATTGTCCTCAAGTACATGGCCCTTGTATAGACCCTCTATATACTCCTTCCACCTTTCTGCTTTTCCTTCTTTGCTTAGAACTGGGTTTCCATCTGCACTCTTGATATTCATGCAAGTGGTTCTCTTTTCTCCAAAGGTCTCTGTAATTTTCCTGTAGGCAGTTTCTATCTTACCCCTAGTGAGATAAGCCTCTACATCCTTACATTTGTCCTCTAGCCATCCCTGCTTAGCCATTTTGCACTTCCTGTCGATATCATTTTTGAGACGTTTGTATTCCTTTTTGCCTGCTTCATTTACTGCATTTTTATATTTCCTCCTTTCATCAACTAAATTCAATATTTCTTCTGTTACCCAAGGGTTTCTACTAGCCCTCGCCTTTTTACCTATTTGATCCTCTGCTGCCTTCACTATTTCATCCCTCAAAGCTACCCATTCTTCTTCTACTGTAGATGATTTTATTTCGCATTTTGAATGTTATGAAATTGTAGTATTAGTGAAACCCAAAACGAGACCTGAACATTTCTACTGCGTTAATGATGTTGCTATAATGGAAGTTTTATTCCATTTGTTTGTGATTAGACAGTTTCATTCTCATGGGTCACAGCATATGATGTATATTTTGTGTTCAAGTTGCATCATGCACCACCCTGAGATACCGTGGTCTCACCCTCAACATACCTTACCTGGTCCCCTCATCTCCTGACCGTGCAGCAGAAAGCCAATACCCACCTCCACCTCCTGAAACTCCTGTCCAGCTGGACATGGGGATTGCATCCTTCCATCATCCTCCACACCTACAAATCCCACATCTGTCCTATCCTCTGTTATGCCAGCATTGCCTGAATATCCACCCCCCCCCTTTTATAAAGTCCTCCAAATCATAAAACGCCATTCACTCTGCCTTACCTTCCATCCACCTTCCGTCCCTCACACGACTCCTGTATGATCGCATCCCCTTCCCCCACCTCCTCCTTTTACTCCAATACATCCGCATCCTTTACACTGTCTGCAGGCTTGATCCCCCACACCCCCTGGTGCCCTCCTTCCTCTACACCTGCCGCCCATTGCTACACCTCTGTCGCTGTATCCCTCCCTCTCTCCACCTCCACACCCTCTCACTCCTTCATCAGGGTCGCAGGTTCGAATCCTGCCTCGGGAATGGATGTGTGTGATGTCCTTAGGTTAGTTAGTAGTTCTAAGTTCTAGGGGACTGATGACCTCAGATGTTAAGTCCCATAGTGTTTAGAGCCATTTGAACCATTTTTGACGATGTAAACTACTTCCCTAAGAGTATTCCCAATGCTGAAGTACACGCAGTGTAGTATGCGTCCCATTGTATCAATGTAGTGAACAACTGTTTTATTGTATATCATGTCTACAAGAACGTTTAATGCCAAGTTCCATAATGTAAAAAAAATGGAACATTGTTCAAAATATGTTTTAATGCGAGAAATCTTAGTTATGGAGATATTTATGTTGCACTATAAAGGTTATGGTTACCAAAATTCGTACCTTTTATGTTGGCATTTGGCAGTATGACAAAAATCTTCATTTATATCTAAAAACTTGAGTTAATTTTTTTGCATATTTTGAAGGTTTTCCCTATAGCAATGAGAAAAATATACTGTTGAAACTTGGAGAAGCATACCCTGTGGGCCTAACTTGCATTTTCGTCCACACTTTCCAAGTCACTGTGAAGTACACGGCAAAGGGTGCTTGGCATTATGCCATGTGTTTAGGTTTTCTGCCATTTCCAATCGCGTATAGAGAGTGAAAAGAATTTTTTAAACATCTCTATGCATGCTGTAATTACTATTATTTTGTTTCTGCGACACTTCTCGAAGTGACACATAGGAAATCGGAATATTCCTAGATTTAACATTTGAAGCAGGTTCTTGAAACCTTAACTAGTCTTTCTCCAAACAGATGCGAACCGTAGTTTTACAATTATTCATTGTATCATAAATTATTACTTTATAATTTTACCATTGGAGACTGTTTGCTTCAGGCTATACCAGTCGGTTGCTGTTAAATTGTCGGTTACGTTTTCTTCTGTTTATTGTTTCACTTCCTACGACTTTTTTTTCCAAAAACGTACAGCTCCTTGTTGCCATTATTGTCATCTACAATTAATTAGTGTTCCATACCAGTGTAGCCAACCGAAGCAGAATTCCGCTACGTAAATGGCAATTTTTTCTACCTTAACGGTGTAGTTGCGAAATTCTAAAATTATTAAAAATGTAGCGCAATTTAGCTTCCTTCCCTCAAAGAAAAACCCCCGTAAATTTCTGTTCCAAAGTACAAAACATATATAATAATTTGTGACGTTAATTTTAAAACTTTAGTAAGTTACAGAATAATACAGGTTTATTAATATATCGTGCATGTTGTGTTCAGAATGAAATTTTCACTCTGCAGAGGAGTGTGCGCTGATATGAAACTTCCTGGCTGATTAAAACTGTGTGCCACATCGAGACTCGAACTCGGGACCTGAAGTTTGGAAGGTAGGAGACGAGATACTGGCAGAATTAAAGACGAAGCATGAGTCGTGCTTGAGTAGCTCAGATGGTTCGCCGGCACGGTAGCTCAGTGTGTTCGGTCAGAGGGCAGTGTGCTCTCTGTAACAAAAAAACTGAGTCAAGGAATCAACGATCATCTCGAACGGATGTCTTGTGACGTCCGTCCAGACCAAACACAACGAACTATATCGAAAAAAATGAGGAAAAAAAAGATGGTAGATCCCTTTGCTCGCGAAAAACAAAGGTCCCGAGTTCGAGTCTCAGTCTGGCACACAGTTTTGACCTGCCAGGAAGTTTCCTGTTGTGTTCACTATATTCTGTACACTTCATGTTCATTTTTTATGAACAGTATGTGTTATTTAATGCTGCCAAAGTAGCAAAAATAATACTAGTTTTGCTGCACGGGAATGCCGATGTTGAATGATCATTCTCCATCACAGACAGACATTAATACTAAAAAACGTTGCCTAATAGGCTAAACTTCGAAACACTAAGTGATTCGTTAATAGTACAACTACATATGCAGAACAAGCACAGTTGTTGCATTTCTAACCCAACTCTGGAGAAACATATCCCTAAGTTTGGAGACCGTATTTATCAGCTCTATAACAAAGATGAACAGATGATGGAATCGTCTCATGAAGAATTATAATGATAAGATTGGCAAACAAATAAAAAAAACTTAAATTCTCTTCAAACCGCTTAGTTGTATACCTTACAATCTTCATATACAAAAAGTAATAATAATAAATAATCACAGCTAAATGTAATAAAATATTGTGCTGAATACAATAGGTATATACGGTGTATATTTGTGTCCATCAGACGTCTGGCTGTCAGTTTTATCGAACATTCTTTCTTCACCAAAGACGAGAAGTCATACAATTTCGAATGTATTAATGCATCAACCAAGATAAAAATCTCTCCTTGCGATCCCAGAATATCTATAAGTTTGGAAAGTGTATGTATCAGCTTTCTAATAAAGACGAACAGCTACCACAAAGTGAGCAGAACATTGCTATATTTACAGGCTCATGTCACATTAAGAAACCTCAAAAAAATTCACACGTAAAACAGACAAATCCCGCTTGTGAATGAATACCTTACACCTTCGCAGGTTCAAATTCTACATAAAGAGGAAAGTACTTGATGCATCAAACTACAAATATTGTGCGAGGGTGAGTCAAATGTAAACTTAAAATTTGTAATAACAAATCGAAATTTCGCTCCTTTATCCTGTAAGTTGGTAAGCCTGCTACAAACAGCGTGCAGAATGGCATGTAGGTGGCAGCATAGTGCAGATGCACACATATCGTCGCAATATCATTATAAATATGGCCGCCCCACTTGCGACTTGCACCAGGGAAGAACAGTGTTCTGTTATTCGGTTTCGCGTAGTGAAGGTGTGAAACCTATTGAAATTCATCGACAAATGAAGGTTCAGTACGGTAATGCATGTTTGTCACAGCAGCAAGTCTATAAATGGATTAGGAAGTTCGCAAATGGTGTGACTTCAGTGGAAGATGCTCCTCGTCCAGGTCAGGCACAACGAGTTGTGGCTCCACAGAACATTGCAGCAGTTGAAGCCATAGTGAAGGAGAACCGCCGAGTGACACTGAATGACATTGCAGCATGTTTACAGCTTAGTCATGGGTCAGCACACCACATTGTGCATGATGTGCTCCAGTTTCACAAAGTGTCTTCAAAATGGATGCCATGGCAGCTGACTCCTGAAATGAGAGAACGACGTGTTGATGCTTGTGAAGAACTTCTTCGGCGCTTAGAACGAGAAGTGATGGCTTCCTTGCAAGAATCGTTACTGGGGACGAAACCTGGGTTCACTTCCACCAATCGGAAACGAAGAGAGGGAGCAAGGAATGGCGCCATTCCACATCACTAAAACCAAAGAAGTTTCGAACAGAACCATCATTATACTGACTCTCTTTTGGGACGAAAAAGGCGTCATTTTGGAGCATTAAATGCCTAGAGGGACCACTGTCACCAGTGCATCGTACACGGATCTCCTAAAAAATCATCTGCAGCCTGCAGTCAAATCAAAGCGACGTGGATTGCTGTCAGCAGGCGTCCTTTTGCAACATGACAATGCAAGCCCCCACACTGCCCATACAGCAGTTGCAACAATCACAGACCGGCATTTTGCGTGTCTTCCTCATCCACCATATTCAGCAGACCTTGCCCCAAGTGATTTACATATGCTTTGACCACTCAAAGACGCAATGGGAGGAAAGAAGTTCCGTTCTGATGAAGGGGTTCGCCATGCGGTGCACGAGTGGTTGCGCGTATGAACAAAATAATTTTTTTCTAAAGGAATTTGTGCACTTTGTAAGCGCTGGAGGACTTGCATTGGGCGTGGGGGAGATTATGTTGAAAAGTGATACAGCTTTGTACCACTTCTGCACAATAAAAAATATTTATGGTTTTCATTTGACTCATCCTCGTATTAACAGCGATCTTGTGAATGATTGATGATCTTCAAGTTCATCACAGTCATCCTTAGTGTCGCTGATCATCAAATGGCTCGCTAAATAAGTACAGAATATACTTTTTTTATACTTTTAGTTCTTTTTTAACCTATATCTCATCACAAATTTGTGTGGGCTGTATAATAAATTGTGTTTGATATTATACTGGAATTTGAGTATACTCGCAGCGCAAATAATTTATGAAATTACAATGAAATGAACACCCTTAGCTGCTTACAGGCGTTGACATACGTCAACGGGGACAGATGAAAATGTGTGCCCCGACCGAGACGCAAACCCGTGATCTCCTGCTTACATTGCAGACGCTCTATCCATCTGAGCCACCGTGGACACAGATGATAGCACGACTGCAGGGATTTATCTCTGGCACGCCTCCTGCGAAACCCACATTCTCAACGTATTGTCCAGCACTACATTCGTAGTGCCCCCACCCATTATACTCAGTACTCGCGGCGCGTTGCCAATTCCCGTAAGAGTTCGGGCACTATTTGTGCATTTGCACAGAAGAATTAATTAAGAAGGGAGACAGAAAAAGCAAAGGAGAAATGGCTGACAGAAAAGTGTGACAAGACAGAGAAATTGAGAAAGAAGGAAAATGTTATTTGATGGACAAAGAAGCAATGGATTTGACATTCAGGGAAAAGAGAAACAACAATGGACTAAAGGGAGTAGGTGCATGAGATGGTAAAATGGTGAGTGAACATCAAGAAATAATGAGAAGATGAGAAGAATATATAGGATGGCTATACGCTGTAGACAGCCAACTAAGTGAAGAAGACCTTGGGATAGAAGAAGAAGATAAAGTTGTAGATGATAACAAAGGAAATGCAATACTAACTAGTGAGATTGAAGAATCTATGAAGGAGATGAAAAATGGAAAGGCAATGGAATTGATGAGATTCCTGCGAAACTGTTAAATTCATTGGAGAAAGAAGGGAAAATGGAGTTGATTGAATTGTGTAATCAAGTACACATGACAGAAAAATGGCAAAAGGACTTTACAGAAAGTATCTTAATACCTATAGAAAAAAGTGTGAGGAACATAGAACAGTGAGCCTGATATCGCAAGCAGTCAAAGACTTGCTGAGGACACTCAACAGAAGGCATTATGGAAAGCTGAATTGCGTAATAGGAGATGAACAATTTGGTTTCAGGCGAGGAGTGTGAACTAGAGATGCCATTGGGCTACTGAGAGTGATATGGGAGAGATACGTAGAGAAGAAAAGGAAAGTGTATGTTGTGTTCAGTGATCTTCAGAAGGCTTTTGACTGTGTCAGATGGGACAAACTGATGGAAATCCTAAGGAAACATGGAGTTGACTGGAGGGATAGACGGCTAATAATAAATTTATATTTGAACGAGAGAGCAAGAATAAGAATAGGAGGTGTGATGAGTGAAGAAATTGAACTGGGAAGAGGTGTAAGGCAAGGTTGTTGTTTATCACGAACACTGTTCAATATATATCTGGAGGTAATTGTTAATGAAAGTTTTGATGGAAGGAGAGGAGTTTGTATAGGGGGTCTGAGAGTGCAGTGTATAAGATCTGCAGACGACATGGTTGTGATGGCAGAGAGTGAAAGAGAGATGGAACAAATTTTAGATGATCAAAACACAAAATTAGAGGAATATGGAATGGTGATTAACAAGAAGAAAACGAAAAGCATGGTAATTGGAGGAAAGGGGAGAAAAAGCTGTATGAAAATAGGTCGAAAGGAAATACAGCTAGTGAATAACTTCAATTATTTGAGAAGTGTAATAATGGATGATACGTATTGCTCAATAGAAATTAGAAACAGAATTGCAATGGCAAAAGAAGGATTCAAGAGGAAACGGAAATTACTTTGTGGACCACTAAACAAAGATCTGAGGAAAAGACTTGTCAAATGTTACATCTGGAGCGTTGCACTATGTGGTGCGGAGACCTGGACGTTGAGGAAGGACAATGAAAGAAGATTGGAGGCACTAGAGATGTGGATATGGAGAAGAGTGGAAAAAGTGAAATGGGAAGACTGAGTGAGGAATGGAGAAGTATTAAAAAGAGTTGGAGAAGAAAGAAACATGCTGAAAGTCATCAGAAAGAGGAAACGGAACTGGATTGGACATTGTTTGAGGAAGGACTGTTTATTGAAGGAAGGAATAGAAGGAATGGTGGAGGGGAAAAGGGGAAGAGGAAAAAGAAGATATCAGATGCTGGACACTATCAATGGAGACAAATATTTTGAATTGAAAAGACTGGCTATGGACAGACAAAAGTGGAAGAGGCTTAACTCATGACAATACCTGCTGTAAGGCAGAATACCGTACATACATACATACATTACTGGCCATTAAAATTGCTACATCAAGAAGAAACGCAGATGATAAAGGGGTATTCATTGGACAAGTATATTATACTAGAACTGACATGTGATTACATTTTCACGCAATTTGGGTGCATAGATCCTGAGAAATCAGAACCCAGAACAACTACCTCTGGCCGTAATAACGGCCTAGATACCCCTGAGCATTGAATCAAACAGAGCTTGGATGGTGTGTACAGGTAGGTACAGCTGCCCATCCAGCTTCAACACGATACCACAGTTCATCAATAGTAGTGACTGGTGTATTGCGACGGGCCAGTTGATCGGCCACCATTGACCAGACGTTTTCAATTGGTGAGAGATCAGGAGAATGTGCTGGCCAGGGCAGCAGTCGAACATTTTCTGTCTCCAGAAAGGCCCGTACAGAACATGCAACATGCGGTCATGCATCTGCTGAAATGTAGGGTTTCGCAGGGATCGAATGAAGGGTAGAGTCACGGGTCGTAACACATCTGAAATGTAACGTCCACTGTTCAAAGTGCCGTCAATGCGAACAAGAGGTGACCGAGAAGTGTAACCAATGGCACCCCATACCTTCACGCCGGGTGATATGCCAATATGGCGATGACGAATACACGCTTCCAATGTGCGTTAACCGCGATGTCGCCAAACACGGATGCGACCATCATAATACTGTAAACAGAACCTGGATTCATCCGAAAAAAATGACATTTTGCCATTCGTGCACCCAGGTTCGTTGTTGAGTACACCATCGCATGTGCTCCTGTCTGTGATACAGTGTCAAGGTTTATCGCAGCCACTGTTTCCGAGCTGATAGTCCGTGCTGCTGCAAACGTCGTCGAACTGTTCGTGCAGATGGTTGTTGTCCTGCAAACGTCCCCATCTGTTGACTCAGGGATCGAAACATGGCTGCACGACCCGTTACAGCCATGCGGATAAGATGCCAGTTATCTCGACTGCTAGTGATACGAGGCTGTTAGGATCCAGCACGGCGTTCCGTATTACCCTCCTCAACCCACCAATTCTATATTCTGCTACCAGTCATTGGATCTCGACCGACGCGAGCGGCAATGTCGCGATACGATAAACCGCAATCGTGATAGGCTACAATCCGACCTTTATCAAAGTCGGAAGCGCGATGGCACGCATTTCTCCTCCTTACACGAAGCATCACAACAACGTTTCACCATGTTTCGCCGGTCAACTGCTGTTTGTGTATGAGAAATCGGTTGGAAACTTTCCTCACGTCAGCTCGTTGTAGGTGTCGCCACTGACGCCAACCTTGTGTGAATGCTCTGAAAAGCTAATCATTTGCATATCACAGCATCTTCTTCCTGTCGGATAAATTTCGCGTCTGTAGCACGTCATCTTCGTGGTGTAGCAATTTTAATGGCCACTAGTGTATTTAAATGATTACCATTGAAAGATCACAGGTTAACTTAAGTGTGAAATAAGGCTTTCCAAAAATGAAATGTTTGTATATTAATAAACAGCTAACCGTCAGAATGTTTGATGCAAATGTGCACACATTGTGTGGTACAGCTGCCAGATGTCAGTTTATGGGATAGAGCTCCACCCCTGCTGTCCTCATCGGTCAATACAGGGTCGATTACAGCTGTTCGAGGATGACGCTACAATTGTCATCCGATGATGTCCCATATTTGCTCGACTGGAGGCAGATCTGGTGATGTAGGTAACATGTAGATACTCTGTGGAGCATACCGTGTTACAACAATGATGGTAATGAAATGTTGTGTGACGAGGGCCTCCCGTCGGGGAGACTGGTCGCCTGGTGCAAGTCTTTCGATTTGACGCCACTTCGGCGACTTGCGCGTCGATGGGGATGATATGATAATGATTAGGACAACACAACACCCAGTCCCTGAGCGGAGAAAATCTCTGACCCAGCTGGGAATCGAACCCGGGCCCTTAGGATTGACAGTCTGTTGCGCTGACCACTCAGCTACCAGGGGCGGACCACAACGATGGTTGGGCGAGCATTATCCTGTTGGAAAACACACCCTGGAATTCTGTTCACGAATGACAGCACAACAGGTCGAATCACAAGACTGACCAACAAAGTTTCAATCAGCGTGTGTCCGATAATCGTGAGGGTGCTCGTGCTGTCGTATGAATCTGCAGCCCAGACCGTAACTTCAGGTGTAGGTCCAGTGTGATTGGCACGCAGAGTGGACGGTTTCGGGCCTCTGATTGGCCCCTTCTAACCGACAAGTAGACATCACTGACACTGAGGTAGAACTAGTTTTCATCAGAAAACTCAGCAGCCCTCCACCGTGCTCTCTAATGAGCTCTCGCTTAGACCCAATGAAGTGGCAGTCGGTGCTGGTTCGGGGTCAGAGGAAGGCACGCTACAGGGCATCTGGCTTAGAGCTGTCCTCAAGGTAATCAGTTTGTTACATCCACTGTGTTACTGTGGTGCCATCTGCCGCTGATACTGTTGCTGCAGATGCAGTACAGGGCATCCGCCCCATACGATGAACACTGCGGTCTACCCTCTCGGTAGTGTCACTTGCCTGTCCGGAGCCAAGTGTTTTTGTGACTGTATATTCTCGTGAGCACCACTGCCAGCAATAAGGCATTCTTGACTAACATCAGTTCAGCCCGCCCAGGAAGCCGAGCAGTCTAACGCACGGCTTTCCAGAGTGGGAAGGAGCGCCTGGTCCCAGGCACAGATCTGCCTGGCAGACTTGTGTCGAGGTCCGGTGATCGGGCCACTCTGTGGATGGTTTTTAGGCGGTTTTCCATCTGCCTCGGCAAATGCGGGCTGGTTCCCCCTATTCCGCCTCACCTACACTATGTCGGCGATTGCTGCGCAAACAAGTTCTTCACGAACACATACACCGCCATTACTTTACCACGCAAACATAGGGGTTACACTTGTCTTGTGTGAGACGTTCCCTGGGGGGGGGGGGGGGGGTGTCCACCAGGGGCCGAACCACACAATAATCCTCGTTTCAGTGTTGGGCGGCGGAGGAGTGAAGTGGACTGCGGTAGTCATCGTGGGGTTGTGGACTACTGTGGCTGCGGCGGGGGCCGAACCTCTCCATCGTTTCTAGGTCCCCGGTTAACATACGACATCAGTTCCCAAGGCCAAACCCAAAGCTAACAAATGCTCGTGACCGCTCCAGAGTGTATTAAAATTGACCCCAATTTGTTTCCTCATGGTGATGCTACTAGCACTACCATACGTGACTGGCTGGAAATTTGAACATATGTCGTCTTTGAGATGTAGAAACTCGCCTACCAACTTCAGATTATCTGGCACAAATCCTACCTGATGTTGTGATTTTTTTCCGTCAGTGTAATTATACACTAATGTTCAGAAAAAAACAGAACACTTCGAACGACTAGAGATGGGAGATTAATATTCACAGGATATGTACATTAGTATATTCCTCAGAAATGATTAGCATGTGAACCGTGTCGGACCACAGGTTCGGGGTCAATATCGATATCGCGGTGCGACATCATCTACCGGTAAAATCTGCCAGAGGCTGTCGTTGACACTATAAACCGAACGTAATGGATCAGTGTGACTCGAGCTGACGTGCGGGATTCCTCGCAGACGTTTGCGTGAACTGTATGTCAGGTCTGTGCGTTTGAAAGAGGGCGAATTATTGGCACGGGAGAATATGATACAAGCATCTGGGAAACGACTGATCGTGGGACACTAAGTGTTTCGGCAGTGCAACGGGTGTGTGCAGAATGGTTCGTGTAAGGCCAGAGACCGCGACGAGATGGGTCGGGTCGCACCACCCAGGCTGCTCCCTGAGAAGATTGACACATCGTCCGAATGGCATTGCAAGACAGATCTGCGTCCTCCTCATCTCTTGCCCAACAGTGGAAAACATTGTACACTATCAAGATTGACAGTTCGTCGCCTTTTATTACGGCACGGGTTACGTGCGCGTCACCCACTTCTCTGCCTACCTTTGACGAATGTCCAATAATGTGCTAGACGGCAATGGTATATGGAACTGCATCACTGGGAACAGGAATGGCATAAGATAACGTTTTTGGACGAATACAGGTTCCCTCCTTTTTGAAAATGATGGCCGCGTTTCTGTTCGCTGCAGATAGAGGGAGTGGCATCACAGTGACTGCATTCGCACAAGACGTACAGCGCCAACTCGAGTCCTTACAATGTGAGGTGCTACTGGGTACAGCCCCAAGTCACAGTCGCTGTGCGTCCAGGGCACTGTGACCAGTGTGAACAATGCAAATGACATCCTGCAACCCGAAGCCATACCCTTTCTGCAAAACACACTACATGGCATTTTCCAGCAAGACAATGAACGACCACATGTTGCTGCACGAACACATCCCTTCTCGATGTCACTGGATATCAGCCTTTTGCCCTGTCCCGCCAGATCACCAGACTTGTTGCCGATCGAAAATGTGTGGGATGTGGAGGAACAATGGTTACAGTGCTGTGACCCAATGAACTTTGGAACAAGGTGAATGCAGCACGGATGGCTGTACCGCAGGACGTTATTCTCGCCTCATAAGCGTCGACGGCATCACGCGTGGAAAAGCTAGCAGTGTCTGTGGCAGACCCAGTGGCCACTTGACAACAGGGCACATGTTGCACTGAGATGACTCAAATGCGAATCATTGCTGCAGAACATACTGTTGTACATGTCCTGTAAATATGAACGTCCTGTCTCTAGTCGTTCAAGGTGTTCTACTTTTTCTGAACATGAGTGTATTATTAATTATATTGTTATAGTACATTTGTTATTATTACATATTAATTCATTATTACTTAGTTAAAATATGTATATTGTAATTCTAAGGCAACAATAGTTAATCATGGAACAGGCTCATCTCATAACACTCAAAATAGATAATATTTCATCATCATCATCATCATTTAAGACTAATTATGCCTTTCTGCATTCAGTCTGGAGCATAGTCCCCCTTATAAAATTCCTCCATGATCCCCTATTCAGTGCTAACATTGGTGCCTCTTCTGATATTAAGCCTAGTACTTTAAAATCATTCTTAACCGAATCCAGGTACCTTCTCCTTGGTCTACCCCGACTCCTCTTACCCTCTACTGCTGAATCCATGAGTCTCTTGGGTAACCTTGCTTCTCCCATGCGTGTAACATGACCCCACCATCTAAGCCTGTTCGCCCTGACTGCTACATCTATAGAGTTCATTCCCAGTTTTGCCTCGATTTCCTCATTGTGGACACCCTCCTGCCATTGTTCCCATCTACTAGTACCTGCAATCATCCTAGCTACTTTCATATCTGTAACCTCAACCTTATTGATAAGGTAACCTGAATCCACCCAGCTATCGCCCCCATACAACAAAGTTGGTAGCCGGCCGGAGTGGCCGTGCGGTTCTAGGCGCTACAGTCTGGAACCGAGCAACCGCTACAATCGCAGGTTCGAATCCTGCCTCGGGCATGGATGTGTGTCATGTCCTTAAATTAGTTAGGTTTAATTACTGCTAAGTTCTAGACGACTGATGACCTCAGAAGTTAAGTCGCATAGTGCTCAGAGCCATTTTTGACAAAGTTGGTCGAAAGATTGAACGGTGAACAGATAACTTAGTCTTGGTACTGACTTCCTTCTTGCAGAAGAGAGTAGAACGTAGCTGAGCGCTCACTGCATTAGCTTTGCTACACCTCGCTTCCAGTTCTTTCACTATGTTGCCATCCTGTGAGAATATGCATCCTAAGTACTTGAAACCGTCCACCTGTTCTAACTTTGTTTCTCCTATTTGGCACTCAATCCGTTTATATCTCTTTCCTACTGACATTACTTTCGTTTTGGAGATGCCAATCTTCATACCATAGTCCTTACATTTCTGATCTAGCTCTGAAATATTACTTTGCAAACTTTCAATCGAATCTGGCATCACAACTAAGTCATCCGCATATGCGAGACTGCTTATTTTGTGTTCACATATCTTAATCTCACCCAGCCGGTCTATTGTTTTCAACATATGATCCATAAATAATATGAACAACAGTGGAGACGGGTTGCAGCCTTGTCTTACCCCTGGAACTACTCTCAACCATGAACTCAATTTACTGTCAACTCTAACTGCTGCCTGACTGTCTATGTAAAGACCTTTAGTTGCTTGCAAAACTTTGCCTCCTATTCCATAATCTATTAGAACAGACAATAACTTCCGCCAAGGAACCCGGTTATATGCCTTTTCTAGATCTATAAAGTATAGATACAATTCGTTGTTTCTCTAGTAACACTTCTCAATTATTTGCCATAAGCTACAGATCTGGTCCTGACAACCTCTAAGAGGCCTAAACCCACACTGATTTACATCCAATTTGTCCTCAACTAATATTCGCACTTTCCTTTCAATAATACCTCAGAAGATTTTACCCACAACGCTGATTAAAGAGATTGTAGTTGTTACAATCTTTTCTGTTTCAATGTTTAAAGATTGGTGTGATTTCTGCTTTCGTCCAGTCTGATGGAACCTGTCCCGACTCCCCTCGCCATTTCAATTATCCTGTGTAGCCATTTAAGACTTGACATTCCACTGTAACTGATGAATTCCGACTTAATTTCATCCACCCCAGCCGCTTTATTGCACTGCAATCTATTGACCATTTTCTCCACTTCCTCAAATGTGATCCTATATTCCCTCCATCTGCCCAAGGCATCAACAGGATTCACCAGCAGTTTTCCTGACCTGTCCAATATACTTGTCATTTCCTTCTTACCTCCCTTTCAAAGACTGTTAATTACACTCCAGAATGGTTTTCCAGCATCTTGACCCAAAGTCTCCAACCGGTTTCCAAAGTCTTCCCAAAATTTCTTCTTGGATGCTGCAATTAGCTGTTTGGCTTTGTTTCTTTCTTCAACATAACTTTCTCTGTCTACCTGAGTTCTAGTATGTAGCCAGTTTTGATACGCCTTCTTTTTCCTTTTACAGGCTGCCTTGACTGTGTCATTCCACCAAGCTGGTTGCTTCATCCTACCTCTACACACTACTGTTCCAAGACATTCTTTAGCCACTTCTAGTACTGTATTCCTGTACCTTATCCATTCCTTTTCCAATGACTGTAATTGACTACATTCAACTAACTGGTAACTTTCTGAGATCATTGTTATGTACTTGTGCCTGATTTCCTTATCCTGAAGTTTCTCCACTCTCATCCTCCTACATATGGACCTGACCTCCTGCACTTTCGGTCTCACAATACCAATTTCACTGCAGATTAAATAGTGATAAGTGTCATCAAAGAATCCCCTGAATACACGTGTGTCCCACACAGCCTTCCTGAATTCCTGATCTGTTATTATATAGTCAATGATGGATTTGGTTCCCCTGCCTTCCCAAGTATACCAGTGAATGTTCTTATGTTTAAAAAAGGAGTTTCTGATTACTAAGCCCATACTGGCACAGAAATCCAAGAGTTGTTTCCCATTCTTGTTGGCCTCCATATCCTCTCCAAATTTACCCATAACCTTTCCATACCCTTCTGTTGGATTTCCAATCCTGGCATTAAAATCACCCATGAGCAGAACACTGTCCTTGTCCTTTACTCTAACAACTACATCACTGAGTGCATCATAAAAACTATCCATCTTATCTTGATCTGTCCCTTCACAATGCGAATATACTGACACAGTCGTTCGTTTACATACCTTATTGCAACTACGCTGGGTTCCATTTCTCTCCTGATGTAAAGCCCTACACCCCTTTGTGCTATTCCTGCTTTGACTCCTGACAGGTAAACCTTGTATTCTCCCACTTCCTCTTCTTTCTCACCCCTTACCCGAATGTCACTAACATCTAAAACGTCCAACCCCATCTTACTTGTAGCCTCTGCCAGCTGTACCTTCTTCCCAGAGTAGCCATCATTCATATTAATAGCTCCCCATCTCGTTACCATTCGTTTGCCGAGTCGTATCTTAGGAGTTCCTGGTTTGTCAATTAGAGGCGGGACTCCGTCACCTCCAAAGGTCCGAGGCATTTTGCTCTGATTGTTGCCAGCATCACATTTAAAGTACCAGGGAAGCAGGTTGCTAGCCTTACTTGCCACGGGTCCCATTGAGTTTTACCCCTAACAGCTGAGGGACTAACCGGAGGATTTCGTAGTCTTTGCTGTCTGAGCACAAAGGTGACCACGACTCAGAATATGTCCGAGATGCCCAGCCTTACTCCAAAGTAACTGGTATCCCGACTGTCGGGACGACTTACTTGGCCACTCATACGTTGCCCGTGGTTCATGAACTAGGACATGACTACAGGAACCCACACCATGAACCAAAAATATTTTAAATTAAAAAAATTGGTACTGAAGATTGGAATCACAACTATTAATAGTTTAAACTGAAAGAATACATATTGAAACAATTAGTCAGTTTATACCATTATAAGCAAACTTTTATAGAAAAAAACTAATTTCTCGTTTTAAACCCACCCTTCAAATTTGACACTTTGGTAGATCACGTCTGCAAGATCAGCCGAATTGAAATTCCATTTTTTCTCTTCTGGGAAGTAAATTTGGTACTCCAAAGCATGTTCTTTCTTTCTGAGTTCTTTTAGCAGTCAAGCTTCGGTTGAAATAAATCCAAGATGAGGCGGTCTATTTTTCTGCAGTAGAATTTCAAGAAAAGCATTTGATTCTCTTTAACACCTGAAACGCCCTCTTCACTGAAGATGTACTCACAGGATTTGTATACAGTAATGACATTAACATACTAAACTTCTGAAAACTCCTGCTTAACATTGAATTAATGCTCAGTAGGTTCTCGCGTGCCCTCATGGTTCTATCTCTAAACTCTTCAGTACTGTTCAAAACAGTCAACTCTTTTTTTTTTTTTTCAATCGAATGCCGTCGAAGAAGTTTCCATAGGCAGGTAAGAGACGTCGAAAGCTGCTTTCGGCGAACTGGTTAGAATATTGTCCATAGTTTTTATGTGCTAATAAGTTTAAAAATTTCAATTTAGAATTATTTTGAAATCTCAAATCGAAATCAATGTTATCAAACACTGTGCAATAAATGCATTTATAATTGATGTTTTTCCTCTTTGAAATTCCCCTACTGGAGACACCGTTCCTTAGAAAACGTATTCACAGTTGTCACGTACTTCTGTTCACAGCACAAATTACCACTTACTTGGATCTGCACAAAGATGTTGGCTCTGCCAGATGTTGTACAACACGTCAGTGACATTTGTCAAATGTGTTATAGGGAAAAACAAATTTGAAATCTTGTAAAAGCGCGAAAAAGTCATTAATTGGTGTTAAAATATCTGAATAAATTTCTCGAGGATGTTATAGCATGGTACTGAAGACATTACAGAGTGAAGTTCTGTTCCTGACCGCAGTGTTTGCCAACGTTGGCGGATAATTCCATCACAGGGGACAGGCATGTAGATGATGATGTTGCAAAAATGTATCCAAAAATTCAACATCTTGAAAAAAAAGAAAAGATACTGTTCCATACTCCGGTATTTGGCTGGTGCTTTTAGACAAAACAAGGTTTAATACACTACTGGCCATTAAAATTGGTACACCAAGAAGAAACGCAGATGATAAATGGGTATTCATCGGACAAATATGTTATGCTAGAACTGACATGTGATTACATTTTCACGTAATTTGGGTGAATAGATCCTGAGAAATCAGTACCCAGAACAACCACCTCTGTCCGTAATAACGGCCTCGATACGACTGGGCATTGAGTCAAACAGATCTTGGATGGCGTGTACAGGTACAGCTGCCCATGCAGCTTCAACACGATACCACAGTTCATCGAGAGTAGTGACTGGCGTATTGTGACGAGCCAGTTGCTCGGCCACCATTGACCAGAGGGTTTCAATTGGTGAGAGATCTGGAGAATGTGCTGTCCAGGGCAGCAGTCGAACATTTTGTGTATCCAGAAAGGCCCGTACAGGACCTGCAACATGCAGTTGTGCATTATCCTGCTGAAATCTAGGGTTTCGCAGGGATAGAATGAAGAGTAGAGCCACAGGTCGTAACACATCTTAAATGTAACGTCCACTGCTCAAAGTGCCGTCAGTGCGAACAAGAGGTGATCGATACATGTAACCAATGGCACCCCATACCATCACGCAGGATGATGCTGTAAACAGAACCTGCATCCATCCAAAAAAATGACGTTTTGCCATTCGCGCACCCAGGTTCGTCGTTGAGGGTAACCGCAGCCACGGTCTCCGAGCCGATAGTCCATGCTACTGCAAACGTCGTCGAACTGTTTGTGCAGATGGTTGTTGTCTTGAAAACGTCCCCATCTGTTGACTCAGGGATCGAGACGTGGCTGCGCGATCCGTTACACCCATGCGGATAAGTTGCCTGTCATCTCGACTGCTAGTGATACGAGGCCGTTGGGATCCAGCACGGCGTTCCGTATTACCCTCCTGAACCCACCGATTCCATATTCTGGTAGCAGTCATTGGATCTCGACCAACGCGAGTAGCAATGTCGCGATACGATAAACCACAATCGTGATAGGCTACAATCCGACCTTTATCAAAGTCGGAAATGTGATGGTACGCATTTCTCCTCCTTACACGAGGCATCACAACAACGTTGCACCAGGCAACGCCGGTCAACTGCTGTTTGTGTATGAGAAATCGGTTGGAAACTTTCCTCATGTCAGCACATTGTAGGTGTCGCCACCGGCGCCAATGTGAATGCTCTGAAAAGCTAATCATTTGCATATCACAGCATCTTCTTCCTGTCGGATAAATTTCGCGTCTGTAGCACGTCATCTTCGTGGTGTAGCAATTTTAATGGCCAGTAGTGTACATGGGCACTATAGCGAAAAAATGTGGCTTCAAAATGTGTGACTTTGATTAATACTTCATTTCAATTCAGATTAGTTGAAAGTCTCTCACGTACGCAGCTGGATTGATCGATCATTGTAGAACTGGTTTTCGACGGCGTACCGTGCCGTCATCATGAGGTTACTCCTCCCGACTGACAGTGTGGAGTCACAGTTGCAAACGTGGGTGGAGTCGACTGTGTCGGGTGGCTGATGCGCTACTCCTGCAGTACTTCCTGTTGATGTCGATGTGCCCCTCTTTATGGAGTTTCCTCCGGCGTGTCATCCTCAGTCTGCTGCCGTAGGTCAGCACAACGTGGGGTTGGCCTGTGGTGTATTTGGTGGCCCGAGTCACAGACGAGCCTATTGTGAGAAAGTTCTCCTCGTAGATCTGACGCGCCATCTGCTCGAATCTCTCCCACGGCAGTGGGATGTAGGTGTCCTAGTGCAGCAGTTTAGTCAGGTGCAGGACTGGCTTCTGCACCATCTGTAACCTTCCAATGTGAGTGTCGACCGCATTACCACACGCCACTGCTCTGATCTGTGTTAGGTACCGAATGATGCCATAGCGAGGAGGCAGCGAGGGCGACGGTTTGAGTAGAGGGCACAGGGCGTGAAACCAAAAAAATGGTTCAAAAAAATGGCTCTGAGCACTACGAGGCCTAACTGCTGACGTCATCAGTCCCCTAGAACTTAGAACTACTTAAACCCAACTAACATAGGGAAGACGAATGGAATATTCCAGAATTTGAAACACGAACAGCTGGTAGCATGAGTCTCTTAGAAGAAGATACCTTAGGGGTTGCGAAGCAACTCAAATCGCTTGATACGGGCAAGTCTTCAGGTCCAGATTGTATACCGATTAGGTTGCTTTCAGATTACGCTGATACAATAGCTCCCCACTTAGCAATCATATACAACCGCTCGCTCACCAATAGATCTGTACCTACAGATTGGAAAATTGCGCAGGTCGCACCAGTGTTTAAGAAGGGTAGCAGGAGTAATCCATCGAACTACAGACCTATATCATTGACGTTGGTTTGCAGTAGGGTTTTGGAGCATCTACTGTATTCAAACATTATGAATCACCTCGAAGGGAACGATCTATTGAAACGTAATCAACACGGTTTCAGAAAACATCGTTCTTGTGCAACGCAGCTAGCTCTTTATTCGCCCGAAGTAATGACCGCTATCGACAGGGGATCTCAAGTTGATTCCGTATTTCTAGATTTCCGAAAAGCTTTTGACACCGTTCCTCACAAGCGACTTCTCATCAAGCTGTGGGCCTATGGGGTATCGTCTCAGTTGTGCGACTGGATTCGTGATTTCCTGTCAGGAAGGTCGCAGTTCGTAGTAATAGACGGCAAATCATTGAGTAAAACTGAAGTGATATCAGGTGTTCACCAGGGAAGCGTCCTGGGACCTCTGCTGTTCCTGATCTATTGTGGGGAAGGCAAGCCAAAGGTTGTGTTTCATTGGCAGGCAACTTAGAACATGCAACAAGTCCACTAAAGAGACAGCTTACACTACACTCGTTCGTCCGCTGTTAGAATATTGCTGCGCAGTGTGGGATCCTTACCAGGTGGGATTGACGGAGGACATCGAAAGAGTGCAAAAAAGGGCAGCTCGTTTTGTATTACCATGTAATAGGGGAAAGAGTGTGGCAGATATGATACACAAGTTGGGATGGAAGTCATTAAAGCGAAGACGTTTTTCATCGCTTCGAAATCTATTTACGAAATTTCGGTCACCAACTTTCTCTTCCGAATGCGAAAATATTTTGTTCTTGTGAGTGCAGTTGGCGTGTACAACACCATGTGTAAAATTTTTCGCCAGAGTCTTGAACTGTGTCAGAACAATAGTGAGGGGTTCATATGACTCAATAATATTGTTTTCATTTCATTACACTTATATAGATGTCTGGGCTGTGCTGTGTTAATATTGCGAAGTCCTGTAGGCATGTGACACCGCCTTCCTTGCCGTCGCCCCCACCCTGCAGTGTTCCCAACACCTTCTCCAATCCCATCTTGACCGGTTCACCACTTGGTGCAACCAGTGGTTGCTCAAGGTCAATCCCTCCAAAACCCAGGCGATCATTGTAGGCAAAACCACCCCTTCCTTCCGCCTCCTTGATTTCTATCTCACCATCTATGGCCGTCCTATCGCCCTCACCCCCACCCTTAAGTACCTTGTCGTCACCGTCGACTCTCCTGGACCCCCCATCTCCGGACAATCCAAGCCAAGGCATGCTCCCGACTCCGTCTCCTCAAACTCCTCTCCTGTCGTACGTGGGGTCTGGACCCCTCCACCATACTCCACACCTATAAATCCCTCATCCACCCTATCCTTTGTTACGCCCTTCCGGCCTGGATCTCCGCCCCCCCCCCCCTACCTTTTATAAATCCCTTCAAATCCTTGAACGCCATACTCTCCGCCTCGCCTATCGCATCCGTCTCCCCTCCCCCACGCGGATCCTGTACGATCTCATTCCGTTCCCCCACCTCTCCATTTTCCTTGAAAGGATACGGATCCTGTACACCTCCCGCAAACTCGATCCTCCTCACCCGCTTGTCTCGCCCAACCTCTCCCGCCCCCGCCCGCTGCTGCGCCTGTATTCCCACGTCCTACCCAGTCTCCATCTCTCCACCCTCCTTACCCTCTCCCAAGGTGGCTTCCGCCAGCTCCCCCTCCCTGATGATGCCCTCCTCCCCTCCCCTCATCAACCCCTCCTACCAACTTTGATCCTCCCTCCCTCTTCCTGTTTTTGCTCCTTTGGGCACCCTCCCACCCTTCTCACCCTCTTCCCTCCCTCCTCCATTTCTCCCCACTCCTCCCCTGGGCTTCCCCTCCCCTGTCCCTCTCCTCCTCCCCCCATCTCCACCGCCATTGGCATCTTTGTTCTCCCCCACCTCACCCTTCTTCCCCTCTTGGCAGGTCCCCGGACTCACACACGCTTAAGTGGACATTCGCGCGCCGGAGATCATCACCATCAGTGTCTCGCGTGTGCCGTAGTGTTTAGTGTTCTGTGTTCACCGTCACACTCCATCGTTCACCTGTGCCATCGCCATCTTCAGTGTTAGTGTTTTTTTTTCTTTATTGAATTTCAATTCCCCCCAAAGGGGGCGGGCTGGCAGCAGCTTACTATGCCGCTCTTCAGCCTACAGAATGGGTGTTAAAAAGATGAAGATAATAAAAAATAACAGTTGGCGATAAAATCGGTGACTTAAAGGTAAAATGGCAGAAAATTCTAGAACTTAAAACATAAAACACAGGGTTGATGATGCTAAGAAAATACACAAGAAGCAGAGAAATAACAGACAGACAGTTAAAAAAATACGGCGACAGTCTGGTTTCTGTTCGCAAGATATAAAATGCACACCCAGCGACAGCATGATTTCTGTTCGCAACACTGTGGAAAGGCGCACAACACTGAACACTCACTTAAACATGGCACTAAAAAGTTGGCACAAATATGACATACCACAGCCGAGAACAGGTGGGGGGGAAACTGGACAGATGATGAAGAAATAAAAAAGGGGGGGAAGGAGAGGAAAAGTGAAGGGTGGGAGGGGGGAAAGAAGCCAATGGAGAATGAGGACCCATAAGAGGGGTGGAGGGTGCTGAGCAGACGTGCCAGGGAGTGGGGAAGGCAGAGGAGGGGAATGCAAAAGGACGCGGGGGGTGGGGGAGGAGAAGGGACATAGGGGAGGTTGGGCAGGGAGAAAACACAGGATGGAAGGGGGGAGGAAGAGGGAGCCCAGGGAAAGGACGGAGGAAGGAGGGGGGTGAGGATCAGAGTCGATAGGAGGGATAAATGGGGGGAGAGAGGGCATCGTCCGGGAGGGGGAGTTGATGGAAGCCACCTTGGGAAAGGAGATGTAGGGTGGAGAGATGGAGGGTAGGGGGGACACAACGGTGAAGGCGTGGCAGGGGGCGGGGATGGGAGAGGAGAGGAGCAACCAAGGGGTGAGGGGGTTCAAGACGGCGGGAGGTGTAGAGGATGCGGATATGTTCGAGGAATAGGAGCAGATGGGGGAAAGGAATGAGATCATAGAGGATCCGCGTGGGGGACGGGAGGCGTATACGGAAGGCGAGACGGAGTGCATGACGCTCAAGGATCTGTAAGGACTTACAGAATTTGGGGGGGGGGGGGGGGGTGGCAGATATCCAGGCAGGACGGGCATAACAGAGGATGGGACGGATTAAGGATTTGTAGGTGTGGAGGATGGTAGAGGGGTGCAACCCCCACGTCCGGCCAGAGAGGAGTTTGAGGAGGCGGAGGCGGTTGTGGGCTTTGGATTGGATGGAGCGGAGATGAGGGATCCAGGTGAGGTGACGGTCAATGGTGAGGCCAAGGTAGGTGAGGGTGGGGGTGAGGCGGACAGGACAGGCACAGACAGTAAGGGAGAAATCCAGGAGCCGGAAGGAGCGAGTGGTACGACCTACGATGATGCCTGGGTCTTGGAAGGATTGAGTTTCAGGAGCCACTGGTTACACCATGCAGCAAAAAGGTCAAGGTGATTCTGGAGAAGGCGTTAGGACCGTTGGAGGGTAGGAGCGAGGGCGAGGATGCGGTGTCATCAGCATATTGCAAGAGGAGTACTGGAAGGGGGGGGGGGGGGGGGTTGGGGCATATCCGCCGCGACTTGTCACTGAAATCGTAGCTAATTCCATAGCATGACACCACGTTTACAAAAAGCAGCACGAAATTCGGCCAACAGATGGCACACGGCGTTGCATGTGAAATGCTACTTGCGACTGCTCATTATTACTGAAATCGCAGATAAATTCTGTAAAGCTGTTATTATGATATGTGTCTCTTCTCAATCACCGTGATTTCAAACACACGCGATCTCGTACTCACGACAACTACAAGAATACAAAGTGAACATGCCAATGCAGTGCCAAGGGGGAGTTGATGGAAGCCACCTTGGGAAAGGAGATGTAGGGTGGAGAGATGGAGGGTAGGGGGGACACAACGGTGAAGGCGTGGCAGGGGGCGGGGATGGGAGAGGAGAGGAGCAACCAAGGGGTGAAGGGGTTCAAGACGGCGGGAGGTGTAGAGGATGCGGATATGTTCGAGGAATAGGAGCAGATGGGGGAAAGGAATGAGATCATAGAGGATCCGCGTGGGGGACGGGAGGCGTATACGGAAGGCGAGACGGAGTGCATGACGCTCAAGGATCTGTAAGGACTTACAGAATTTGGGGGGGGGGGGGTGGCAGATATCCAGGCAGGACGGGCATAACAGAGGATGGGACGGATTAAGGATTTGTAGGTGTGGAGGATGGTAGAGGGGTGCAACCCCCACGTCCGGCCAGAGAGGAGTTTGAGGAGGCGGAGGCGGTTGTGGGCTTTGGATTGGATGGAGCGGAGATGAGGGATCCAGGTGAGGTGACGGTCAATGGTGAGGCCAAGGTAGGTGAGGGTGGGGGTGAGGCGGACAGGACAGGCACAGACAGTAAGGGAGAAATCCAGGAGCCGGAAGGAGCGAGTGGTACGACCTACGATGATGCCTGGGTCTTGGAAGGATTGAGTTTCAGGAGCCACTGGTTACACCATGCAGCAAAAAGGTCAAGGTGATTCTGGAGAAGGCGTTAGGACCGTTGGAGGGTAGGAGCGAGGGCGAGGATGCGGTGTCATCAGCATATTGCAAGAGGAGTACTGGAAAGGGGGGGGGGGGGGGGTTGGGGCATATCCGCCGCGACTTGTCACTGAAATCGTAGCTAATTCCATAGCATGACACCACGTTTACAAAAAGCAGCACGAAATTCGGCCAACAGATGGCACACGGCGTTGCATGTGAAATGCTACTTGCGACTGCTCATTATTACTGAAATCGCAGATAAATTCTGTAAAGCTGTTATTATGATATGTGTCTCTTCTCAATCACCGTGATTTCAAACACACGCGATCTCGTACTCACGACAACTACAAGAATACAAAGTGAACATGCCAATGCAGTCCCATTATCCACTCTTCGCTATCACTCAGTTGAATACTGTAGGCTTAAACCTTATGGAGTTCCAAGCCTTCCAAAAATACAGAAGTGTTCAGCGCGCGCTGTTAAGATACGTTCTGCGTACTACCCGGGAACTATATCGCCTTTGGTATCATATTTGCCAACGAGTATGAAACAATCTTACGGTAAATATTTGAAATTAAACTTTAGCTTAAACCAACTTCAATAATGAGCTATAAATTATAAGATGCTAAATTATGTTTCACAACAAATTATTTTACAGAAAATTCAAAATGCGACATAAAATCAACTGCCGCTTTAAGCTCGTCTCCACACATCTGTTGTTTGTGTTTACCAAGAGATGGCAGGACAAGTCTTGTCTTCCTATCCTTGCAATGGCATGCTTGTTAGGGACTGTAGCAGAGTAGCAGACAGTCCTCGTGTATTGCTCGTGAGCAGAAAGTAAAATTTTGGTTAGAAAATTTAGAAGTAGGCTGCTGCGCTGCACCAGGTTGTTGTAGCACTTCGTCTAAATGGTTCAGGTTATTCGGATTTCCTGCAGCTAAACATCAAAGAGCAAAATGATTACAGACCTGTAGGTGAGGTGGAGAAAGTACGTGAATTAATTGGTGAGAATAATTACAGCTGAAACATTGTGTGTTTTTGGCACAATGTGTATGTTTGCGATTTGTTTAAGCTTCGCTTCTAGGATTCACAGTTACAGTTTAAGAGATGGCTGCTGGAAGAGGTTAAAACGAAAAGCAATTGCTACGAAATTTAAAGTCCGAAATCCTTCGAAACCAGTCTTTCAAACGTAAATAACCAAGCCGAAGTATAATAACCGAAAATAAATTAATGAAAGTAAGATATCAATCAATATCTCCCAATTTTCACGTATCCATATTTTTGACAGACCACAATTGTTAACTTTTATTTTAAGTTGTAGAATGTAAGTTAGTAATGATAAACTATTCTCGTCCCTTGTGCAGCAGGGAATGATTTCAGTTTGTGGATGAGAAATTAGTGGCGAGTAGCTTATGCTCTGAATTACCAGTACGCCGAGAAGCCCTGGCTTGCATTTTTACGACGAGATGGATTTGTACACTTTGTGGCTTCATATAAAGACCAAACTCGAAGATAGCAAGCGTCACACCTGACACACCAGTTCGTTGTATTATGCAGGCACAGTATGTGCAAGTGCGATTTTGAAGTTGAGAATATTGTAAAGAAAGAAGCCTTGGCTTCACAGCAAACTGAATGTAGTGGCTAAAATGCCATTGATAAAATGAAATGTTTGTAACTGTGACAGTTAAGATCAATTTACATGCAGATCCGTTTAAGGCAACATAGGCCTGATACTCACAAAATAATTACTGAAAAGGCTGCTTCGACTTTGACCCTTATTTAAACATTATTGGTTGTGAAATATTTTCAGCCACTGAACTGCTCGAGGAAGAAACATGTGAATGCAACAAGATATTATAAATTTGGAGTTGCTGAAAAAGATACTGACAGCAGGTGAGTTGTTATAGTGATGTCACTTTCATCATTAATAAAATAAACCTGTGATAATTTTTCAGTAATGATCATTTGCATGTTACTAAACTGTGCAGTAGGCTTGTATAAAATATTTTTCTCTCTTCCCAAACGATGATGATGATGATGATGAAAGAGAAGGTAACTGCAAAGAACAGCAAGCTTAACACACTTTTACATTCAAACCAGATGAAATACTAAGAGTTTCTGAATCAAGGGAAACTGTGGTTTTCTCTGCAAATGAAATTTTCTGGTGGTACAAACGGTTATGAATTACTGAGGAGCACCAGTTACCCACTGCTGATAGAAAGAATACTGGTGAAGAGGACTGAAACCAGATACAGAGTAAAGCTGGAGTTTGAAGATGTGCAGAAAATAGTGTGTATTTTCATTAAATGAAATCGCAGTTAGGCATTTTGTTGAGGATGACAAAGGTTGAAAAACATACATAGGATTTGTGAGTGAAGAGTTAAGCAGAGATGCAGCTTGCGAGCCATGCTTTGGTTTTTGTGGTGCAAAGTTTAAGGTAACTAGCCCGTGAATCTGCCTCAAAAAATTTATTCATTCTTTTTCATCTTAATTCAATGTTTATAGTTTTGTTCAAAAATTGTGTAAAGATTTATGTCCAAGAAACATATATTATGCAACTGTTTCTTCAATTCAAAGCACTGTTAGAAGGTACACTTTGTGAAGATCCTATGATTCCCTTGTCTATCTTTGGTCCTAGAGTGTTGTTTTCGTTACAAACATTCCATGTAGTTTATGTTGCTGCTATTTTGTTATTCTCAAAAGTTGTGCCTGTAATTCATTTTAATGTGGAGCAGTTCGCAGGTGAGAATTGCTAGAGTTGCTAGGAATATATGTTGGGTTTAATATGAGACAGGCACTGTTGGTGACAGTTCATTCCAAGAGAGCGACCGAAGTTGGAAAGTGGGATCTCGAGGCAACTAAAGATGCCAGATGGCAAAGGCAAATAAGAAAAGCAAGTGAGAAGATGAGGAACATGTAAATCAAGAAGATTATGCAACCGCACAGTAACAACAGAGCCAAGCTATAGATGAAATATAACTTTACATTGACTTTCCCAATAATTAATTTTTCTGACTTGTTTATTTTATCCACAAAAAAAAAAAAAAAAAAAAAAAAATCTCAAATTTTTGGTATGTTTCTGGGTGCTATTCAGAGGAGAGAAGACTAGACACTAAAGTACTATCTACAGGAAGGAAGATACATACTGATTAATTATAAAACAGTAGCCTTTAATTTGATTATCAGATGCAATTATTTCTAGAATAAAAACTTGTGGCCAAAATGACATGAGTGTAGGCTACATTTTAGATGAACATGTTGTTGATGTGAACTTAAAGTTTCAAGGGTCTAAGTAAAATAGTCAGCACATAGATTGACATATAAAAATGTAATTTGCTAATCTTCACAAAAAAATTGTAATAAAGAAAATGTGTGAACTAATGTGAGTAGTTGTGTATCATTCTTCAGCAAGGATCACGCCTACATATTACAATTTTCATACCATTAAGAACTCACTTTTTTTAGTAAGAGCCATGTAAACTTCATGAAAGTGGTTAGTATTTTTCCAGGCAAGTTACCTTATGCAGGTTGTGATTTCAGTTTTAACTGGGAACTCTGCAGTCCCAAACTATCATCAGAACATCTTGTGGAAGACAGCTGAACATTTGTATAATCAAGATATAATAGTGAAGTTTATTTAAAGCAATATCAGTGTTGTCGTATGTGGAATTCTGGGAATTATTTCTATTCAGAGCCAGGTGAAGTGTAAAGTTAAGCATTCCTTCTTGTCTACCGAAAACTGTATTATGCTGCAGAACTGCATGGCATGTTAAAGGACATTAAGAATTGTTTGTTGTTACAAAACATATTGTCTGAGACCACCATGAAACAAAATACAAAGAGCCACAACACAGTTCCACTGAATCATGTAAAATCATAGTGGATCTGTACCGACTCCAAATTTGTCAGCTGCATATATCTGGAAAAAAAAAAAATAATAATAATGGAAGGTAGTGCCCATGGCTAGAAACTTGTTGAATCATAATGTGGCTTCAGCTTTACAATTTGCTGCATTAACAGGACTTATTTCAAAAGAGGCTGTAACAAGAAATTGTTTTATTAATAATGTCAATAAGGTGTTGCAGTAATGGTAAGTAGAAATAAAGTAGAATCTCTGTGAAGAAACAAGACAGGCAAAATGATGCATCTGAGACTGATGGTGAAATGGCTTAACAGCAGTGTGTTTTCTGCGGTACACAGGGCTAAAGGCTGCTGTAGGTCATCCAAACACATCCGTTGTTTGTGATATAGCACATATGTGATTATGTGGTTGGAGACAGCCAATTTAAGTATAGTACATGGGGCCACTGACAAGCTGATAGTTGGGAAACGTCAATTAATCGTGTTACTTCTTCACATACAGATTTTGCCATATATTAACATTAATGGTATATATAGAGGTTCCTATGTAGCAGTCAATGTGTACAGTTCTTGAATGATTTTGTATTGAAATAGATATTAATTAATATATGGAAACTACTGAAAATTTGTACTGGTGACAGGATGTCACTAATTAATTCAGACAAAATATGGAATTTTGATTGTGGTGACAGATGCTCATGAATGTGGTGGACTGCCCTTCATTTTTGCTATACCAGTATAATTTCTTCACTGATTTGTGTCTACTGGTAGCAATATATATGGTGAAATATTATTCTGAAATGTGGAATGCAATGTTGGTAAGAGATTGCTATGAATTATGTGCATTGTATGGGCAGTCCTTTATTCATTTTGTAGTTTGCTGCATCTTGGAATTTCTGTTGTTGAAGTATGGAACAGTTTGGCACTTTCATGTTGAAATAGTTACTGTGGGAACTTCCTAAACTGTTGGAACTCCATAAATTATGGAAATTTTTGTTTTGTGACAAAAGTAATTTGTATGAAATACATAATTTTGGTATTGATTACAGACTATTGTTAGTTGTTACCATCAGTGCTGTTTTTCTGGGGGATGCGTACCCCTAAACTTTTTCGTCAACAAAGTAATTTTTTTACGATGTTGAGAACTTGAAATAGTGCCAAATATTTACTTCACGGATGTAAATTTTTTATTTCATTTTTTCGTGTTGGTAATTGCAATACGAACGATACCAGTACAGTTTTTGGTGGGTAAAGTGATGCCACCGACATGCTATTAATGTAAGTTACTGAAAGTGTCTTATGGTCAGGAGATCCTCAGATTATCTGACTGCCGGTATGTACTAGTTCATTTAGCATTACCAAGGGTGCATGTGTAGTGTTATACTACAGACGCAAACTAGCTTTACACCCTTTTTTGACCTCTCAGCAGCTTACGACACTGTGTGGAGAGAAGGCATCATGTACAAAATTCTTCGAGTAATTCCTTGCAAATCTATAGCACGCTTAATAGACAGCATGCTCAATGATAGGGTGTTCCAAATAAGTATGGACACTGGCTACAGCTCCATCAAAAAACTAAAGAATGGCTTACCACAAGGATCAGTGCTTGCACCACTGCTGTTTAGCCTCTATATTGCAGACCTGCCGGAAACACAATCAAGGAAGTTTGGGTATACTGACGACTGGGCCCTCGCTACAAGATGTAGCACAATTGAAGCATCTGAGGATATCCTAACGAAAGACCTGAAGATAATGGGTGAATATTTCCGTAAGTGGACACTTCAACCAAATGCTTCCATCTCAACAACAAACTCGCTGGAAAGGAACTCAACATTCAATTTGAAAACACCGTTCTCAGGCATAGTAAAACTCCAAAGTACTTGGGCATGACGCTGGACAGAACACTATCTTTTAAAGAGCACCTAACAAAGACTGCTGAGAAATTAAAGACAAGAAACAACCTTATTCAAACGCTCTGTGGTACTACCTGGGGAGCAACGGCCTCCACTCTCCGCACCTCTGCTTTAGCAATTGTATTCTCGGCTGCCGAATACTGTGCTCCGATTTGGCTAAACAGCCCACATGTTAAAAAGGTGGATGTCCAGTTGCATAACACTCTAAGGATGATTTCTGGAGTAATTAAACCCACTCCAACGCAATGGCTACCAATATAAGCCACATCCCGCCGCCACACCTGCGACGTACTGACGCCCTCGTATGTGAATACAAAAACATCGTGGGAAATTGAATCCTGCCAATCCACCAAGACATTGAGGCTGCAAACACTAATAGGCTTTGATCTAGGAACCCGCCAACAAGAACAGCAAGGAACTGTGTACAAGAAGGTTTCAGTATCACAAGTGCATGGTCTGAAAAATGGAATGCATGGCAAAATCATAACATGCCTTGCATCACACAAAAGCCACCTGGTTTTGACCTACCACGCAAAGCGTGGTCCACTCTAAATAGGATAAGAACTCGTCATGGCAGATGTGTTTACACCCTGTATAAATGGGATAAAATACCATCCCCTCAGTGTGACTGCAGAGAAAATCAGACCATCAGCCACATCGTTGAAGAGTGTTCCAGAAGAGCCTATAATGGGAGCCCCAACGACTTCCTGCTCGCAACTCCAGAGTTGATAGATTATATTAATAGACTTGATGTTTGTTTGTAATCCGTAAACTTTGTTATATTAGTAATGTTGGTTTGCAATTATTAACGTTTGTTATATTAGTGATTTGTCTATTTGTTTCTTATGTGTCTGTATTGCCATACGATAAATAAATAAAATAATGTAAGTTACACTGTAGTTTTATAGTTAAATAAATTTTCAGTTGTATTAAAAATTAGGTCAGTTGAAGCACAGGATACCACCCATCATCTCTGCCATTTCAGGAGCCAAACAAGGTTACAAAAGATTTTTGTAATGTAGTTTCTATTGTAGTTGATGATAGGTGTGAATGGTTTTTGATGTATTGTGACTTTTAGTGGTGTTTTATAGGTTAAAATATGTGTTCGGTAATATTTCCTTGTATTGTTTTGTATGTCAGAGTGTTGATTGGAGTCACCTGTTTCATTTGAGGTGTATTATAGGTCAATTGATGTGTACGATAGCATTTTCTTTTATTGTTAAACGGTTGGTGGGAATCGCTTGCTTCATTTGAGATGATATAAACTGAAGTGTTCGATACCACATTCACTTGTATGTTTGGGTGTTTCTCGGTAGTGCCTGCTTCCTTTGAGCTGAAAGTCAACTGAAGAGTGTGATACCACCTTTTTTTTTTTTTTTTTTGCAGTTCAACATGTTGATTATGGCTAAAAACAGACGGGTGGTATCCCATGCTTCAGTTATAAGTAACTTTCAATGCATTATATCCAATTTCGGAGTACCCTCAAACTTTGCGTTTTTAGAAAAAAAGCACTGGTTATGGCTGATTCTTTATTTTATACTATTGCAGGATCCTGGCGTTTCTGTTAATATCTGTACTATAACTTGAGATGTAGATTAGAATGGAAGTAACTGCATGACTGTGAGCTGGCAAAGCCAACAAATTTAAAAGCAAAAATTTTGGTTGTGGTGAGAGAGCCCAAGGTCTAGGTTAGGTTAGAAGGTTTGGTTGTGAGTTGTTTAAGTCAATAAATGTGAATATAAAATGCATGTTGAAGTGACAGTTGAGTCGGTAATGTAACTCGAGGTCTACATAACTGTATTGTGTGACTACCTGTATAGTATAGTATTGGCGGTGATAAATAGACAGCAATGGCAGCTTTGATAATACCTGCATAGATTCTTTTAAGCATATATATCTTTTATGACATAGGTTTTGTGTGTGTGTGTGTGTGTGTGTGTGTGTGTGTGTGTGTGTGTGTGTGTGTGTGTGTGTGTGTGTTTTTTCTTCATGCAAGGGGTTGGGGTACATGGAGATGGTATCATTTGACAGTTAACCATAGTGCTGAGTTAAAGATTTATTCGCCAGGTGCATGTACAGGTACGATTCGGGATCCATTAATCCTGCCATAGAGATGGGGAAGAGGCACACTTTGACTCTGCAGTCTCATCTTGATGAGTACTGTTGGAGGAGAAGTGTGCCTGATGAGTATTGTCCATTTAAGTCTTCCATAAGGGAGGTGGGGAATACTTATAGGCCAAATGTGGGGTAGGAGCCATTTTTATTCTATTTTTGGGGTGTAACGTTTTGGTATGTTTGTGATTTTTCTTGAGGGGGTGTTGTGTGTTTCCATAGGTGGGAATGTGGTGTGTGGTGTCATTTTTTTATGTAGGGAATGGGGTGTGGCTGGGACATGGGAGATTTGAGGTGAGGGTTTTTTTTGTATATATTTGTTTGTGTGTGGTTGTGTGTCTGTATGTGTGTGGGTGTTTGCTGGAATGCGAGAGTGAGAGTGTTACATTGGGCCAGTCTAGGTGTAGGTGAAAGTTCATTCTTATGGTGAGTATGCTTTTCTAATTTTTTTTAATGTAATAAGTTAGGGGTTTTGTACATTGTTGCTTTCAGGTGTGGGGAATTAGATTGTTACGTTTGGTATTTTAAGTTTGTCAGTGTGTGAGGGGGAGGGCATGTGTTTGTGGTATCCAGGTCTACAGTAGAGCTGTAAAGGTCAGCTGCAGATTGGGAGACCAGTTGTTGTTGTTGGGCGTGCTGTGGGGGGGGGGATTTATTGGTATCCTGGTTTAGGCACTGAAGATGCTATTCTATTAATAATAAACATTGATCCACCTACTTCCTCCCATAATTAAATTATTTCCATTGCTCCATGTACTCGGTGTTCTTGTGTTGATCAGTGTGTGTTTTTATGGTTCTGTTGGGTTTTAATTTTTCAAAATTTCAAGTTTTTTTCTTTCAGGTGTTGCATATTGACCAATGTTGTTGTTTTTATTACTCTAGTTTTAGTTTGTCGCCACCCAAAATCTGTTTCCTGTGGTTGTCCTACTAGTTTCATTGGGTTTGGTGAATGTAGTGGATCAGGTGATATTCATAATTTCATGCATGTTGTGATTGATGTTACAGTTGTAATTGTGGAGATGCTCAAAATAGGTGTTTTTGGCTCAGTGATGACAGCGTTAGTCAAAGCAGACAGGTGGCATCCCAGTCTCTAGTACTGCTGCATTTGGTGTTCTTGTAAGTAGCTAATTATAAATATTGAAACAGATGACTTCAGTCTGAGAAAGCAAGCACCCTTAGAGTGGACAATTGGATTTCACTTCATTGCGTTTTGAGCCACAACCTCCAAATGAGTTCATTCAGGGACCTCGTCTTTATTGAGCACAAAGGCAATATTGTTACCTGGTATATGTCTTATGAATTTATATCCAGTGACGGAAAATGTCTGAAGTGTGCTATGATATGAGACTCATTTCTGGTACGAAAGATATATATGGGGTGCAGTGAAGCGGCAAAAAAACTTATAGGAGACAGGTTCAGCATTCACAAAAGTTCTTGGTTTGAGGGAAGTAAATTAAGATTTGCAAGAAACTTGGCTAACTTTCCTCTGGTTGAAAAGGTGCACAAATTTTTTAAACTGGTGAACTGCAATAATCTGAGAAGTCGCTTGTAGATTGGAAAAGCTTTCACAGAGAAGTGTATATTGAAATATTTTAAAGAAAATTAGAAACTTGGTGGTGATGGACTTAGTGTGGAAATCGATAAGAATACATTTAAAAGAGGAGATCTGGCAGTAACAATAACAACAACAAAATTAGGAAAATGGGCATTTCAAGAAATCGGAAGATGGACCCACGAAAGTTTTCTCCAAAGTTGTTTGCAAGTGTACAAAGAAGGTGCTGCTTGGTAATGTCAAAGAATACACCCTTCTGGGAATAACACTAATTTCCAAGTTTTTAGGGAATCCAAATGTTTGAATGATAAAGAATTAACACATTTTACTGTTAATCACAAAGTGACATTTAAGTATGATGATACAGGTGCACACACTAACAGAACTGAAAGTGCTGTGTCAGCCATATGTAGATCACTTCATGGAACTAGACAGTGCAGAAGACTTTACAATAACTATTTGTTCCCATGTGTGGGGCAGAAAACATAGTTAAGAGGATTTATTTATGCATTTTATGAAATGTGTAACAACACTGTACAAGCCCTAGTGTGATGTGTTCTGTTAAATAAAACCCTAATGTTAGTGGTGGTTTTATATTTTCTGCCATTCCTTAGTTGCTTCTGCTGTATCCTTAGTGGATAAGCAGAGCAAAAGTGTGGGTTCAATGTGAGGAAGTTTTCTAGGATGTGAGGATATGCAACACAAAGCAAACAGTTAGTAATAACTTGTTTCAAGAGAAATAAACAGATTACATAACTTCCCCGCTAGCTAGCTGGTGTACGTCTGCGGTATGGCTCGTCGTCTTCTCAGCAGGAAGACTCGGTGCTCTTCTTCTATTGGCTGCCGCGTGGCGGCCCGCAGCAACTTTGCTGCCAACCTGCATTTCGTCTCGTGGCAGGGGTAGTATCGCATATATCGATACTGCAGCTTCTATATTATTTTCTTGAAGATGTGGTTCGTCTATGTAACTAAATAAATGAGAGTTTGTTTTTATTTCATACTTGTCTTCGTTCTTTCTATTTATGAAGTGGAATAGGAGATGGGCAATAAACAGTAAAGTCACTCTTAATTTATAAAAAAACAAGCACTTTGGCCTTCTACATAAACAAAAAGCCATATTACAACAACCTGTAAATAAATAATGAAGTTATACAATGTGCAGAAAGCACAAAATTTCAGGGAATGCAGGTTGACTGTCAATTAATGTGGAAAGAACATGTAAAAATACTTTGCAATAAAATCTCTGAATTCTTACATCAGTATGTGGTATTTCATCTTTCAGCTCAGTTTATTTTGCTTATATTCATTCTGTTATTAGCTGAGGCATAATTTTTTGGACAGTGAATAAGAAAAATATTCAAGCTGTTGTCAGACTGCAAAAAAGAGCATTATGTATAATGACAAAGGATGGAAATATGGCTAACTGCCTTAAACTTTCTAAACTGTTGGAAATATTGACTGTGCTGTGTATGTTAAAAAAATACTGACTACTATGTTAAAAATTGTTTAGTACATGATTACGGAAGTATAAACTGCTACAATTTGCATCTCGACAGAAAAAAGATTGAACTCGGCAGAGTTTATTGTACAATGTTATCATATTATACAGGGTGAGTCACCTAACATTACTGCTGGATATATTTCGTATACCACATCAAATACTGACGAATTGATTCCACAGACCGAACGTGAGGAGAGGGGCTAGTGTAATTGGTTAATACAAACCATACAAAAATGCACGGAAGTATGTTTTTTAACACAAACCTACCTTTTTTTTAAATGGAACCCCATTAGTTTTGTTAGCACATCTGAACATATAAACAAATACGTAATCAGTGCCGTTTGTTGCATTGTAAAATGTTAAATACATCCGGAGATATTGTAACCTAAAGTTTACGCTTGAGTACCACTCCTCCGCTGTTCGATCGTGTGTATCGGAGAGCACCGAATTACGTAGGGATCCAAAGGGAACGGTGATGGTCCTTAGGTACAGAAGAGACTGGAACAGCACATTACGTCCACATGCTAATACCTTTTTATTGGTCTTTTTCACTGACACACATGTACATAACCATGAGGGGTGAGGTACACGTACACACATGGTTTCCGTTTTCAATTACGGAGTGGAATAGAGTGTGTCCCGACATGTCAGGCCAATAGATGTTCAATGTGGTGGCCTTCATTTGCTGCACACAATTGCAATCTCTGGCGTAATGAATGTCGTACACGCCACAGTACATCTGGTGTAATGTCGCTGCAGGCTGCCACAATAAGTTGTTTCATATCCTCTGGGGTTGTAGGCACATCACGGTACACATTCTCCTTTAACGTACCCCACAGAAAGAAGTCCAGAGGTATAAGATTAGGAGAACGGGTTGGCCAATTTATGCGTCCTCCACGTCCTATGAAACGCCCGTCGAACATCCTGTCAAGGGTCGCCTAATGTTAATTGCGGAATGTGCAGGTGCACCATCATGCTGATACCACATACGTCGACACGTTTCCAGTGGGACATTTTAGAGCAATGTTGTCAGATCATTCTGTAGAAACACGATGTATGTTGCAGCTGTTTGGGCCCCTGCAATGAAGTGAGGACAATGTTTCAAGAGTCAACTTTAGGTTATAATATCTCCGGATGTATTTAACATTTTACAATGCAGCAAACGGCACTGATTACATATTTGTTTATATGTTCAGATGTGCTAACAAAACTAACGTGGTTCCATTTTAAAAAACGTAGGTTTGTGTTAAAGAACATACTTCCGTGCATTTTTGTATGGTTTGTATTAAACAATTACACTAGCCCCTCTCCTCACGTTCTGTCTGTGGAATCGGTTCATCAGTATTTGATGTGGTTTACGAAATATATCCAGCGGTAATGTTAGGTGACTCACCCTGTATAAGAAATCACAACAGCATTTAAAAGACACAGATACTATCAACTCTTTCAAAACAAAACTGAAAGATTATTTACAAAATAAGTTTTTACGCAATAGTGGAGTACCTAAATTAAAATAGATTACCTATTACAAGAAGTATTGCTTATAATATGTACATATCAATAATAATTAATGAAGACTATAAAGAAGTAAACATAATTAGATCAAAAAAATTCATTGCAAATTACTGTGTAAGTAATTAATTTTAAGCCACAAAAATTGCAATGTTTTATATGATAAAATACATACAACAGAAATTGTTTCACGAAATAATAAAGCAATCAACCAAAATATAGGGGTGAAAGGCTTGTAATTGCATTAAGACCCCATCCAACAGCTGCTAGCATGAGTTTCTTAAAAGTAGATAACTTAGGGGTTGCGAAGCAACTCAAATCGCTTGATACGGGCAAGTCTTCAGGTCCAGATTGTATACCGATTAGGTTCCTTGCAGATTATGCTGATGCAATAGCTCCCTACTTAGCAATCATATACAACCACTCGCTCACCGATAGATCTGTACCTACAGATTGGAAAATTGTGCAGGTCGCACCAGTGTTTAAGAAGGGTAGCAGGAGTAATCCATTGAACTACAGACCTATATCATTGACGTCGGTTTGCAGTAGGGTTTTGGAGCATCTACTGTATTCAAACATTATGAATCACCTCGAAGGGAACGTTCTATTGATATGTAATCGGCACGGTTTCAGAAAACATCGTTCTTGTGCAACGCAGCTAGCTCTTTATTCACACGAAGTAATGACCGCTATCGATAGGGGATCTCAAGTTGATTCCGTATTTCTAGATTTCCGAAAAGCTTTTGACACTGTTCCTCACAAGTGACTTCTAATCAAGCTGCAGGCCTATGGGGTATCGTCTCAGTTGTGCGACTGGATTCGTGATTTCCTGTCAGGAAGGTCGCAGTTCGTGGTAATAGACGGCAAATCATTGAGTAAAACTGAAGTGATATCAGGTGTTCACCAGGGAAGCGTCCTGGGACCTCTGCTGTTCCTGATCTATATAAATGACCTGGGTGACAATCTGAGCAGTTCTCTTAGGTTGTTCACAGAAGATGCTGTAATTTACCGTCTAGTAAGGTCATCCGAAGGCCAGTATCAGTTGCAAAGTGATTTAGAAAAGATTGCTGTATGGTGTGGCAGGTGGCAGTTGACGCTAAATAACGAAAAGTGTGAGGTGATCCATACGAGTTCCAAAAGAAATCCATTGTAATTCGATTACTCGATAAATAGTACAATTCTCAAGGCTGTCAATTCAACTGAGTACCTGGGTATTAAAATTACGAACAACTTCAGTTGGAAAGACCACATAGATAATATTGCGGGGAAGGCGAGCCAAAGGTTGCTTTTCATTGGCAGGACACTTAGAAGATGCAACAAGTCCACTAAAGAGACAGCTTACACTACACTCGTTTGTCCTCTGTTAGAATATTGCTGCGCGGTGTGGGATCCTTACCAGGTGGGATTGACGGAGGACACCGAAAGGGTGCAAAAACGGGCAGCTCATTTTGTATTATCACGTAATAGGAGAGAGAGTGTGGCAGATATGATACGCGAGTTGGGATGGAAGTCATTAAAGCAAAGACATTTTTCGTCGCGGTGAGATCTATTTACGAAATCTCAGTCACCAACTTTCTCTTCTGAATGCGAAACTATTTTGTTGAGCCCAACGTACATAGGTAGGAATGATCATCAAAATAAAATAAGAGCAATCAGAGCTCGAACAGAAAGGTTTAGGTGTTCATTTTTACCGCGCGCTGTTCAGGAGTGGAATGGTAGGGAGATAGTATGATTGTGGTTCGATGAACCCTCTGCCAAGCACTTAAATGTGAATTGCAGAGTAATCATGTAGATGTAGATAGTAACAACATGTGTGTTAAATCACTTATTACGTGTCATTCTGCAGAAATTCTGTTTCATTGCACTATAATACACACTGTGCTGAAGGATGTTATGTAAAATTGTTTCTCGTGTGATTGAAGCTAAAACATCATTGTTATTGGCAATGCAAATCAACTGTTCTTCTGTCAAAGCTTCCTACAATCACTTGCGATAAGCTGGGCTTCAGCTCTCTACTACAAATGACATTAATCCCAGATCCCTTCTCTTGGTTTTCACTAAAATTTTTGCTGTTCTGCTGTAAAGGAAAGCTGTTTTCAGAATGACTTACAAGTATTTTCAAGAGCCAAATATATTTCACGTGTACTGTATGCACTTGGCAAACTTCTATACTGGCATGTGTAAAGACATAAGTCAGAACTGAACTATTAAATGTTGAAAGTGCTGCTCAAGTAACTAGTAATATCAAGCCTTTCATGTTATTCAGAACTGTGAATAATATGTGTTGACAGACAACATAATAGTTTGTCATAAATAATGTATTTTGATCCGGTCAAATATTAAAATAATGAGTACCAGATGGCAACAACAGTAACGAATCAGGCATATTGATTTCTGAGAAATGTAGATCAGTGTTGTTTGTGTTTGAGCATGAATATACCTCCTGGGTAAAACTTAATATACAAAGATTAGTTCCGGTTTTAACAAATACATTGTACTCGTGCACCTTCTTTTGACAAAACTGTTAAATTAACTGAAATGTTGCATAAAATTTATCAGTACTGAGGGACCAGATAAGTTGCAGCTTGTAGTACAGCCACTGCTGCTACATGACAAATTTTGGATTTCCAATGCTATTTCTTAGAGGTGCAAATGAGCACCATTCTTAACTTAGTAATCTTGTAAAGTTAAAATATATAGTTTCTCACTTAAATATACACTGTGAAATGAAAATGTACTGTTATTGGAATTTCCTTCACTGTGAACCATTATGTAACTGTTGTCCCTCCATCATTTCTAATATTGGTTTTGTTTGAAGCAGTGAAAGCAAAATTACTATAGACTGTATTGGATATGGAAAACTGTGGTTATATTCATTATCACTGCAATATGTAAAATTTTTTGCTAAAATTTTGGCCTGCACCAAAAGGAAAAGGAGGTCTTTTCATTAACAAAATACTGTTTTCCTCAAATGTAAGTGGGGAACACAAAGTTGTATGTTATGCTTAAAAGAGTAGGTAATACTTCCTTGACCGTCTGTTATTTAAGCACAATACTATCAGTAAAAAAGTGAGTGAGGTGTGTAATAGTATGCCTAGTGAACTTTTCTGGTCAGTTTTCTTGCCAGCGAGCATTACGAGTAGGCACATGAAAAGGGATAATTTTGCAGGTTGCTCAGGATACATTCGAGATTAAAATGTCATAAACACAAAGTGAAACAGTAATTTATTGAATATCCTCGAAACTAATCATTTGCAGATGGTGACTTCAAATACATACACAAACTTCTCTACATAAAGGTAGCACCAGCAATATGCACAACATGTGTAACTAGCAGATGTGATAAACACAGTTCGTTCGTGATAGAGCTGCATCAGGGTTTCCTGTTAAGTATTTGCGTTGATCAGATACTGTAACATTTGTGAACGCATACTGCTTTACTCAAACTAAATTAACAATACCAACCTTATGCATAAACAACATCTTATCTTTAAACTTAAAAATATCATTCGTAACTCAAAACCAGCTTCAGAACTATGATAATTTATGAAAGCAACTGCTGACATCCCTAGTGACATTACACTATGTCATCTGATCTAGCCTCAATATGGTGGCTCCATCGGGAACAATGGTCTTCAGAGGTCCTCTATGTAGATCCTGGTCTTGTGTTTAATATATTTTATTTATTTATGTATTTTTTTTTAAGAAGTTCCATTGATCCTTTGCACGAGTCTTATGACTAGATGCAGAACATGTCGGATTATTACAATGTTAACCATATATAAAGCTCACAGTCTAAATTATGTGTAAACAACTACATGAAAAGTGGTGTCCAGATAATAACTCAGGCAATAGTAGAAATAATACTCACACAAATAAATTGTGAGGCTTCCATTCTAATTCACAGGAAAAGCATTCTGTCGGTAAGTGACTTAACAGTGCTACATAGTAAGATTACATAGTAATGCTTAAAATTAATCGCGGTTCATGAAGTATTACGTGTTCTCAAAAAATTTCAGTAAAAAATAGAAGAGCTATACAAAAAGAGTTTTAGCTGCTTTTTTTTCAAATTTAGTTACATCCCCCAAAGAATGATTTGTTATTAACTGCACATTTATCTTATACTTTCATATTTGAATACTGCACTTCGTTCTGTACCATGTTGATATTTTTTTATATGTTAGTGAAATTCATGTTTATATCAAGTAGCTTGTACAATTCTTGTTGACAAAGTGAAAAGTGAAAAATTGCACTGACACTGGGGAGGACCACCAGCTATTTCAATAAATTTCTGCAAGAGCATCTGTGGTGAACTATACTCATAATTCTGATGATCCTCTTCTGTGCTGTAAAGACTTTGTTTGGTTGTGTACGGTTTTGCCAGAATACAATGTCATAAGTGAATGGAAATAATGAAGGTATAGAGATTTGATTGTTAAGTCACAAACAGATGTGGTGGAGTGAGTGGCAAATGCTGCTGAATTCAGTATTTTACATAGATGGAGGATGTGAACTGACCTGGTTGGCTGGTATTAATAGGCAATTCCAGGAGTCTGAGATGCTCAGTTCTCAATATTTCTTTATCACATAATTTTATTCAACATGTTCCTGTTTATTGTGTGCTGTGGAAAATGAATGAACTGAAACTTGTTAATTGACATACAAACCATTTTAAGTGAAACAATCTCAAGCTTATTTGAATATCACGCTCACGGTGTTCTCTAGATAGTTGGGTACTTTTTCAGTCATAATGGTTTTGCCATCTGCAAATAGTGTGCTTTTTGGTTAATACGCCATGCCAGGTCATTTATGAAGACTAAGAAACAGAGCAAACTCCGACCTATGCAGTACACCCCATTTCACTCTGCCCCAGTCAGAGCAGGCAATGCCATTGGAGAATTGTTTGACACTATCTTCTGCCTTCTGTCTCCTAGATGTGACGCAAACCACATCCTTACTTTGACATTTATGCCACAGTGCTCCAACTTCCAAAGTAGAATTTTGTGTTCTACACATAGTATACATTCTTTGACAATGCTCTTTTTAATACAGTTTTAGACGAAAAGATGACTTGCATGTGTGAATTAAGGGCATCAAAATTTTCACCATATCTCAGAGACAGAGCTGTGTGTATTGCATATGAGCTGGGCACTCACTGTTCCTCAGGTATGTATGTATCCCAATCTTCCATTAGCCCTTCTCCACTTCCTCCGTCTCTCTGTCCATCTCCACCACCCCCACCACAGTAGGAGGCAGGTGGTTTGCAACCTATAGTATTTCTTTCTAGATAGTAAGCAACATGTGTACCAAGTTTGGCACAAATCGATGCAAGGTGTAAGAGGAGCTTTTTGTCCACGGCTTCACCCATGTTGTTGTTGCTGTGGTCTTCAGTCCTGAGACTGATTTGATGCAGCTCTCCATCCTACTCTATCCTGTGCAAGCTTCTTCATCTCCCAGTACCTACTGCAACCTACATCCTTCTGAATCTTCTTCGTGTATTCATCTCTTGGTCTCCCTCTACGATTTTTACCCTCCATGCTGCCCTCCAACGCTAAATTTGTGATCCCTTGATGCCTCAGAACATGTCCTACCAACCAGTGCCTTCTTCTTGTCAAGTTGTGCCACAAACTCCTCTTCTCCCCAATTCTATTCAATACCTCCTCATTAGTTATGTGATCTACCCATCTAATCTTCAGCATTCTTCTGTAGCACCACATTTTAAAAGCTTCTATTCTCTTCTCGTCCAAACTATTTATCGTTCACGTTTCACTTCCATACACGGCTACACTCCATACAAATACTTTCAGAAACAACTTCCTGACATTTAAATCTATACTCGATGTTAACAAATTTCTATTCTTCAGAAACACTTTCCTTGCCATTGCCAGTCTACATTTTATATCCTCTCTACTTCATCCATCATCAGTTATTTTGCTCCCCAAATAGCAAAACTCCTTTACGTCTTTAAGCGTCTCATTTCCTAATCTAATTCCCTCAGCATCACCCGACTTAATTCGACTACATTCCGTTAGTCTCGTTTTGCTTTTGTTGCTGTTCATATTATACCCTCCTTTCAAGACACTGTCCATTCCGTTCAACTGCTCTTCCAAGTCCTTTGCTGTCTCTGACAGGATTATAATGTCATCAGTGAACCTCAAAGCTTTTATTTCTTCTCCACGGATTTTAATACCTACTCCAAATTTTTCTTTTGTTTCCTTTACTGCTTGCCCAATATTCCAATTGAATAACATCGGGGAGAGGCTACAACCCTGTCTCACTCCTTTCCCAACCACTGCTTCCCTTTCATGCCCCTCGACTCTTATAACTGCCATCTGGTTTCTGTACAAATTGTAAATAGCCAATCGCTCCCTGTATTTTACCCCTGCCACCTTCAGAATTTGAAAGAGAGCATTCCAGTCAACATTGTCAGAAGCTTTCTCGAAGTCTACAAATGCTAGAAACGTAGGTTTGCCTTTCCTTAATCTGTTTTCTAAGGTAAGTCATAGGGTCCACCCATGTACCTGTAGCAAATTTCACCCAGCAGTTTTATTTCCACACAGCTCAATGTTTATGGCACCTTATATCATGAAGTTCATGTCATACAGTTGTACACTTTTGGAGGTACTTTCAGTGGCAAGTGTGGTTACTGTCTGCAAAGTGTATTGGGAATAGAGTAAGTAGAGAAGTCATAAATTAAAAAGGCATGCGTGATGCTGCAGTTTTCCATGCATCTCATTGTTTATGCTGTCTAATCTCTTGAGCTGTGTCTCATACAATGGTATAATTTTCCAGGTATGTTCTGTGGAATACATGAGTGCTGTCTTAAAAATGTCATAAATAGAGTTAGTAGTAAAGAAGTGTCTCTCTCTCTGTCTCTCTCTCTCTCTCTCTCTATCTCTCTATCTCTCTATCTCTATCTCTCTCTCTCTCTCTCTCTCTCTCTCTCTCTCTCTCTCACACACACACACACACACACACACACACACACACAAAATCCAAAATCTGCTTCATCAGTACAAGTTTGACATTTATATAAGTACATTTCCAGACACATACACATCTTTCACAAACAATTCTTATTACATGTTTCCTATGTAGATGAACAACTACACTTTGCGGTTTCACCTTGTACAGTATATCCCAGGAAGAATGCTCAATATTCAGGGATATGACAGGAGAAACCATTCAAAGAAAAAAACATCTAGTAAACGTAAGTACACTAACAGATGTGAGGACTTGTTAATCTTCACTACTGTGAAACAAACTGTTCTGTTGAAGAAGCCCAAGTTTACTTGACAATATTTTTTCATGTTTTGGTACATACTACTTCCTCATAGATTTATTTCACAGTATCAAAGATGGAGAAGTGCTCATAACTCTTAAGACACCCACGTTTATTAGATTTTTTTTTTTTTTTTTTTTTTTTTTTGCTTCAAACGATCATTCCTGTCATAGCCCCTGGGACACGCTGTACGTTTGCTTATTATTTTAGTAAGTTTAATCAGTACACAATGCTATAATATACAGTATTTTTATTGCCTCATTGGACAACTTCTGTCAATCGTTTGCTGATATCTTCTTTCATACATGCTCATTTTGTCTCTTCCATATTGCCCAACATATTTTCATTCATTCTGATCTTTTCCATCTTTTGTCACCTGTAAATGCCCTCCTACCTCTCTTGTCATTTGTCTATTTTTGGTTTAAATGATATTTCATTGTTTTTGTTTCTTGAGGTTTTGTTTTGTAGATCATCCATTGTTATTTTTAGATCTTCCATGTCCTCTCTCTTTTCCTTGGTCCATCTTGTTGCTTCAGATTCCAGAGTTTATTTATAATTTTTCTTGTAATCTGGTTTTTAGTGTCCTCATGAAGTGGTCTAAGAAAAAATCCTCTTTATACATATATAACATATCTGTAATAGGCTCTAGTTCCCCGGACATTACTTCATTTGGCCCTTTCAACCATTGTCCTTTTTTATTATACATGTTCTAGTCATTCTCCTCTATACTTTCAGAATTTTGTCTATTCTATTTTCCTCAGTAACTTTAACAAGAATTTCACTTGCATATGCTTCCTCTCACGATAGTATTGTCTTCTGTTGTTTTAATTTGGTTTTGACTAAATGACATGTTTTATGGTGTATAGACTGTATTATTTTTTGAGCCTTTGTCAATTTATTAGCTCTCTATTGTCAAGAGGGGTTTCATTTAAGTTATATGTGACAATTTCTCGAACGTATTTAAATTTCATCAGTATGTTATCTTCTCAGTTGTTACTGTTGTATGATTTAATACTAATGGATGTGTTACAATCATGTCAAGCTTTTTGAATGATATGTGAAGTCCTATATTTTGTGCTATATTGTGTAGGCTTATTATTTGATTTGCGGCTTCTGGTATCTTATTAGCTAATAATGCTAAGTCGAAAACAATTTCAGATTGTTCGATCTTTCGTGGATCCTGCTTCTATGATTTTAAGATTTTCATTGTAGCTGTTCCTCATCAGGTATTTCAAAGCACAGTTGAAGAATATCATTTATCATTTTAGTAGGAGGGAAGATTGGAAAGTAATGCAAAATAATGTTATTACCAAAAGTGTAATATGTAACAAACCAAACAGAATCACAAATGAACTTACTGTATATCTTTTACCTACTTTTCTACATAGTCACCAAAGTTCTTAAAACATTTGTTACCATTGTGGTAACAGTTTCAATATGCCCTATTTATAGAAGTCCATTTTATTGGAGTATAGCTATCTGTGGTCTGTTGATTTCCCATCCTAATCTGTCGTTAAGTGTTAGCTGGTCAGAAATTTCATCGTGAGACCAAAGAGATGAAAGTCCGAAGGTTCAAGTTTTGGACTGTACAGTATATGGTGGAGAATTGCTCACCATATTTTGGCAGTTTTCCCATGAACAGCAACAGAGCACAGGGGCGAGCATTGTCACAAGAAGTTTGACACCGTCAGTATTAATGTTGTGGCATTCGTCACGAAGGACACAACGCACCTTAACCACAGTTTTAAGATAGGCTGCAGGATTCACAGTGGTCCCATGTTCAGCAAACTCCACCAATGACACACTGTGCATATGCCACAATGCTGTCACAAGCACCTTCCTGGTAGACTGAGTCATTTTGAGTTTTTTCCAGATGAGAAACCAGCATGTTTCCTCTCCATTGAGGCCTGCTTGGTTTTGGTGGTACAGTGGTAGGCCCACGACACATCACTAGTGAAAATTCATCTTCTGAAAGTCATGCCCTTCTGTGTCCTAATATGTTAAGTGATTTAAGCTTGTCATCAATTGCTGGCCCTTGTGGATGTCTGTCAGGTGCTTAGGCACCCAGCAAACACATGCTGGTCATTCAAAATTGCTGCTTCAATGTCTCCAACATTCTGCGGAGTTGCAGCTTTTATGGCCACTTGGAGTTTAGCGAATCGCTGATTTTCACACAGCCCTCTTGGAAAAATGCATACCACCAGGAGACATTGCTATGCTCCATACAGTTGTCCCCATACATGCCATGCATATCCCTGTGAATTTCACTCAGAGTATACCCTTCGGTCCACAAATATCGAATTACGCTTTGCTGCGTTTCACAAGTTGATGACAGTAACACGTGCCACGTCTGTTTCGTAGTTCAGGCTTCTTTCACTGGAGATACACAATTTATCCTCTGTAGTGCAAACGTCTAACTATATTGCTGTGAAATTCCAACAGTTCAGTTGCAATACAAGGGGAGAAAAAAATTATTGTGTGTTACTTTTCGATCCTCCCTCATAATTTGGGACAAAACTCCTTAAAATGCTCAACACTGAAGACCTGTGGATACAAGCACAGGCTTTTTGAAGACTACAAAGGATGTGACTTGTTTGTGTCTTGTTTTGCAGACAGCCATTACTAATTTTAAGACGATTATTTGTTCCAAGCAGCTTCTCCAGGGTCTGAAATCCTCCTCAGTAGTCTCCTTCCTGCTGCCCAAGTCGATTTTTACAGCAGTTGTACAAAATTCTTGACAAGGATTTATTTTTGCAATTCTTGTGCAGTTTTTGGGTTTTGTTTTTATTCCTTTTTGTGTAATGGGTATATTATTGATGTAGTCCAATGTTTTGGTTGCTTTTCTTTTACAGCATGCATTGCTACATACTTCCAGAGTTCCGCAAATGTTTGTTCTGTGTAGTTCTGGAGTTCCCTCAAACCTTTCTAACCTTGTGGATTATTGGCGGATCAGTATTTGTTTTATTTTATTTTATTTTTTTTTATTGGGCTTTCTGTGTTTATTTAAGACAAAAGCTCATGCTCTTGTCATCTGCTTCTAGACTGTGGGTCTCCAGGATCAATTACCACCTTGATCGGAGCTTTTCTTCTCTCAGCACCAGTGTTTTGTTAAATGTTTCTGCTAATTTTTTTTGTTTTTCTCTGTTATTGTGGGCCATCTTTAATCAGTATTGCTGGAGGATTAAATCATTGGAGCTATCAACTAATCATTTTGTAGCAATCCCATGAACTTCTTTTCTCACTGTTTGGTCCTGATATTAAAACTATATCTTTTTTTGTATGGTATTAATGCTCAGTATTTTTGGGTTATCTTTCCTTGGGTTTATTTGGAATACTTGTTTGAACTGGAAATGGTTTCCTCTAGATCCTGTGTTATGTTAGTTTTATATTCCTAGCTTGTTCTTCACATTCTGTGTTATTTATCTGTTTATGATCACCATAGTTTCACCTCTTTTTGGGGTGGGATTTTTTCTTTCATCAGTGTGGTGAATTTAGTGTGTATTTTAATCAAAGAATTACCTTAACCAGTATGTGCTCCTCTCAGGACATTCAGATTGTAGCTTTCACTGGGTACTTCTTATCTATGCAAGTGTGATCCAGCTGTCATTCTCCTTTTTTCCAGTTGAGGTGTTTCCAGGTTTTGACATTATTTGGTCTTCTCAGGAAATATGTTGACTTTGAGCTCATGTCATGGTTTCTGTAGGAATCCATGAAGCTTGTGCCATTCTAGTTTGTTCTTCTTTGTGCTGACCATTTTCCTATAACACCTTTGTAACACTCTTCCCTTGCTACCTACCTGTCAGTGTCCGCACTTAAAGTTTTGGTATGATTTATGTTGCTTCCTGATCCAAAAGTTCCCAATATCCATCTATGTGTCCCCTGCGATTTTTCCTATTATTTTTATCATTATTTGGGGACTGGGAATTTACTACTGTATACATTCTGTTTGCAGTTTTTATAGTTAGTTTGAAAGTGTAGATGATTCCACTTTGAATTCTATTATGGAATGTTTTATTTTGATGTTGAGCAATATGATGTACCACTTGAGTGTTTTGTAAGGAATCTCCTTTGTAAGCTGATTGCATTTCCCTAGTATACTACTTGCAGGTGGGCCTATATGATCATTCTGTTTGATATTCCTACCAATTGATTCCAATTCTGACTAACTGATATTTTAATCACAGGATAGTGCTCTGTTTTGTTTTGAAATGTGGATAATATTACATTTCTGAACATTTACAGCAAGTTGCTAATCTTTGCAACATTTGGAAATCTTACCAGGACCCCAACTTTTTTCAGACAGTATTTCATTATGGGTAACAGCATCATCTGTGAAAGGTATGAGGTTACTATTAATACTGTCTGCAAGGTCATCAATACACAGAATAAACAATAAGTGCTCCAACACATTTCCATGGAGCGCATTCGAATTTACTGTTACCCCTATCAATGAATGTCCGTATGAAATAACTTGCTGCGTACTCCTTACCAAGAAATCCTCAGTCCAGTCACAATTCTCATTCGATGTCCCATACAGTCATACTTTTGATAATAAGTGTAGATGTTGTAATGTGATTCCTTCCTCTAGCATTACCATTTTTTTTAAAGAAGTAGTCGATACCAAGTAACTTGTATTGGTGAACACTACCTCAGCTGCCTCACTAAAGGAATTTCATATTATTTTGAATATGATGCATTATATTGCAGACTAAAATGTGTAAAAAGAAATTAATTTCTTAGTACACTGTACGCACAGTTAAAATTATTTGAAATCACAAAATATGTGGAATACTTAAAATTCCAATAATTAATTGCACAATCTGATGATAATTATTAAATTTATTTCTGGACTCATTTATAAAATAATGATATAAGTTGGTGCAAATTCTTCTTTTGTCATGAAAGTTTGTAAAATCATTTGCTTTGTAAACTCTTTGGAATATTTTGAGTACCACAGAATATTGGTAGTAGCGGGCATGCCTCTGATGGGAAGACATAATTCTAATCTTGTCAACCACAATGTCAATTTATGTTCTGAAGTGGAAATTGTATATCCAGTGTGATATTGAAGAATGTGACAAAAAATGAAATGGAAGAGTAAAAGATACATATCTTCAAACATTAGTCTGATCAACAGGAACCTACAAAATCAAAATTTCAGCCTCAAGAATGTACCACTAGATACAAGAACTGCAGCCAACAAATCAGTTCCTATTTCAGCTTTTCTAGGTGAAGTCTGACTTGTGTAATTCCAGGTCTTATTGACTTGAGCCCTTGTATGCATGTCACAATTCTTATGGTGGTAGCCTGCTGATGTGCTGGTAGACCTTTAACCTGCATTTTTTGAGATCGGCTGGTAGGTTTGACATCTGCTCTGTGATTTTCCTAGTGTGTAATCTCAATCCCTCTTCTGTCAGCTTTTGGCTTAGTATTTTTCTTATGATTTTCCATTCTTCCTTCAGTATGCTTTCCACATCAATTTTTGGCGCTGCGGTTGAGTCATAAGGCTGCAAGCTGCTCGCGCAAAACTGCTGCACGGTCATGTGTCGGAGCGGAAAGATGCTCACTTGTCGAAGCAGAAATGGCAGATGTGTTGGTCGTACATTGCGGAGGTAGTGAAGAGGGCGGCAAAGCAAGTGGCACTGGAATGCAGCTGGTTATGGTGCGGTACAGAAACGAAGGTTGTGGAACTACCAAGAAAAGATGGCAGTGGCATAAATAAGTTGCTTGTAACATATCAGTAATAGAATTTCCACTTGAGGCGGCTTGATGATGACAGTTGTCACATCTGGGACATATATCCATGTAGCGTGATCATCAGGGTATTAGTTGTAGCTGGTAGTAACGGCGACGGATCGTCAGCAGTCGGAGGCAGAACAATAACAGGAGCATCCGTTGCATGTCGTGCTCGGTCGGTGTCGGCTGCAGCTTGTGTAACTGATTTTGTACCAACAAGTTGTATATCGCAATTTGCTCATGTAGCTGTTGCAGTTGTTCAGGCGAAAATGTATGTCATGAAGCAGTCTGCTGTGTATCACTGAGTAAGATGGAGTGGAAATCAGAATCTGTTTCTATCAAAGGGTAACCTGGTGTACAAGACAAGGTCGGCGGCACAGTATTGATGTAACAGTTCGAGTAGAAGAGATCGTGTGTGTGATCACGAATGTGAAACTCGGTACTCGGCGGCGGCAGGGTGAGAAGACGTTCACTGCTGTATGAAACGTTGATACGGCTGAAATCGTCTTCTGGGATGTGTGAATAAGTTGCAGGCGCGATCGAGTAGTGAACGGCTGGGTGGTAAGCGTGCGTAGTGTCAGCAAGTTGTTGACAAGATGCGGGTGCGGTAGCTGTGGCGGGATCGTATGTTGCACTGCTGTTTGTTTTGACTGGGTTGAGGTCAGTGAGACAGCAGGCAGCGGCTGTGAAGTCGCTGTCGGTAGCGGTCGAACAGAGTCGGTACGTCTCGGGTGCTGCGTAGAGGGAGACGTGGCACGTCCAGTCTTGCACTGAGAAACAACCGGCATTGTCGTCAGTGTAATTGGTGCACTGTCGTTGCATATAATGTTTTTCTTGACTGTTTATGTTGAAATCTGAAATGTGTCTTCCTAAAAAACTTGTCAAAAGAAATTCATATGGACATTTACATGCTAACTACTGGATCACAACGGATATTAGGAATACCTCCAGGACCATGAAAATGGTTAACTATAAAGTGAGAAGTTGTACTGACCCCAAGTTTAAAGAACATGTAACAAACTACAAAAAATATATAGAAAAGTAATTACAAAAGCAAAATTATTAAGTAATGATAAATTAATAAGAGAACCGTGAATAAATCAAGAACTGCTTGAGAAATTGTAAAAAGGGAAATAGGTAAGGGCCTCAAGGATCAGGAAATAGTACTCAAAAATAGTGAAAATATGGAATTAAAAGGTGAAACTCTGGCAAATTTCATAAATAATTACTTCTAAAATGTACCTGTGTCATTGAGTAAAAACTTTACTAAACCCGTGGTCTAGGGGTTGCGTCTTTGATTGATAATCAAAACGTCTTCGGTCCCGGGTTCGATCCCCGCCACTGCCTAAATTTTGATAAATAATCAGCATTGGCGGCTGAAGACTTCCGGCATAAGAAGTCAGCCTCATTCTGCCAACGGCCTTGTCAAAGAGGGCGGAGGAGCGGATAGAGGTTCAGGGCACTCTCTTGTCCTAGAGGTGGGAAATTGCCCCTAAAGGCGGAAGAATCAGCAATGATCAACGACTTGAGGATGCAGAAGGCAATGGAAACCACTGCATTAAAGACACGTAACATGTATCCACAGGACATGTGGCCTGTGATTGAAGAAGTGTCATGATGATCTCTCCATTGGCAAAAGATTCCGGAATAGTCCCCCATTCGGATCTCCGGGAGGGGACTGCCAAGGGGGAGGTTATCATGAGAAAAAGATTGAATAATCAACGAAAGGATAACGTTCTACGAGTCGGGGCGTGGAATGTCAGAAGCTTGAACATGGTAGGGAAACTAGAAAATCTGAAAAGGGAAATGCAAAGGCTCAATCTAGATATAGTAGGGGTCAGTGAAGTGAAGTGGAAGGAAGACAAGGATTTCTGGTCAGATGAGTATCGGGTAATATCAACAGCAGCAGAAAATGGTATAACAGGTGTAGGATTCGTTATGAATAGGAAGGTAGGGCAGAGGGTGTGTTACTGTGAACAGTTCAGTGACCGGGTTGTTCTAATCAGAATCGACAGCAGACCAACACCGACAACGATAGTTCAGGTATACATGCCGACGTCGCAAGCTGAAGATGAACAGATAGAGAAGGTGTATGAGGATATTGAAAGGGTAATGCAGTATGTAAAGGGGGACGAAAAACTAATAGTCATGGGCAACTGGAATGCAGTTGTAGGGGAAGGAGTAGAAGAAAAGGTTACAGGAGAATATGGGCTTGGGACAAGGAATGAAAGAGGAGAAACACTAATTGAGTTCTGTAACAAGTTTCAGGTAGTAATAGCGAATACCCTGTTCTAGAATCACAAGAGGAGGAGGTATACTTGGAAAAGGCCGGGAGATACGGGAAGATTTCAATTAGATTACATCATGGTCAGACAGAGATTCCGAAATTGGATACTGGATTGTAAGGCATACCCAGGAGCAGATACAGACTCAGATCACAAAATAGTAGTGATGAAGAGTAGGCTGAAGTTCAAGACATTAGTCAGGAAGAATCAATACGCAAAGAAGTGGAATACAGAAGTACTAAGGAATGACGAGATACGTTTGAAGTTCTCTAACGCTATAGATACAGCAATAAGGAATAGCGCAGTAAGCAGTACAGTTGAAGAGGAATGGACATCTCTAAAAAGGGCCATCACAGAAGTTGGGAAGGAAAACATAGGTACAAAGAAGGTAGCTGCGAAGAAACTGTGGGTAACAGAAGAAATACTTCAGTTGATTGATGAAAGGAGGAAGTACAAACATGTTCCGGGAAAATCAGGAATACAGAAGTACAAGTCGCTGAGGAATGAAATAAATAGGAAGTGCAGGGAAGCTAAGATGAAATGGCTGCAGGAAAAATGTGAAGACATCAAAAAACATATGATTGTCAGAAGGACAGACTCAGCGTACAGGAAAGTCAAAACAACCTTTGGTGACATTAAAAGCAACAGTGGTAACATTAAGAGTGCAACGGGAATTCTACTGTTAAATGCAGAGGAGAGAGCAGATAGGTGGAAAGAATACATTGAAAGCCTCTATGAGGGTGAAGATTTGTCTGATGTGATAGAAGAAGAAACAGGAGTCGATTTAGAAGAGATAGGGGATCCAGTATTAGAATCGGAATTTAAAAGAGCTTTGGAGGACGTACGGTCAAATAAGGCAGAAGGGATAGAAAACATTCCATCAGAATTTCTAAAATCATTGGGGGAAGTGGCAACAAAACGACTATTCACGCTGGTGTGTAGAATATATGAGTCTGGCGATATACCATCTGACTTTCAGAAAAGCATCATCCACACAATTCCGAAGACGGCAAGAGCTGACAAGTGCGAGAATTATCGCACAATCAACTTAACAGCTCATGCATTGAAGCTGCTTACAAGAATAATATACAGAAGAATGGAAAAGAAAATTGAGAATGCGCTAGGTGACGATCAGTTTGGCTTTAGGAAAAGTAAAGGGACGAGAGAGGCAATTCTGACGTTACGGCTAATAATGGAAGCAAGGCTAAAGAAAAATCAAGACACTTTCATAGGATTAGTCGACCTGGAAAAAGCGTTCGACAATATAAAATGGTGCAAGCTGTTCGAGATTCTGAAAAAAGTAGGGGTAAGCTATAGGGAGAGACGGGTCATATACAATATGTACAACAACCAAGAGGGAATAATAAGAGTGGACGATCAAGAACGAAGTGCTCGTATTAAGAAGGACGTAAGTCAAGGCTGTAGCCTTTCACCCCTACTCTTCAATCTGTACACCGTGGAAGCAATGATGGAAATAAAAGAAAGGTTCAGGAGTGGAATTAAAATACAAGGTGAAAGGATATCAATGATACGATTCGGTGATGACATTGCTATCCTGAGTGAAAGTGAAGAAGAATTAAATGATCTGCTGAACGGAATGAACAGTCGAACGAGTACACAGTATGGTTTGAGAGTAAATCGGAGAAATACAAAGGTAATGTGAAGTAGTAGAAATGAGAACAGCGAGAAACTTAACATCAGGACTGATGGTCACAAAGTCAATGAAGTTAAGGAATTCTGCTACCCAGGCAGTAAAATAACCAATGATGGACGGAGCAAGGAGGACATCAAAAGCAGACTCGCTATGGCAAAAAAGGCGTTTCTGGCCAAGAGAAGTCTACTAATATTAAATACCGGCCTTAATTTGAGGAAGAAATTTCTGAGGATGTACGTGTGGAGTACAGCATTGTATGGTAGTGAAACATGGACTGTGGGAAAACCGGAACAGAAGAGAATCGAAGCATTTGAGATGTGGTGCTATAGACGAATGTTGAAAATTAGGTGGACTGATAAGGTAAGGAATGAGGAGGTTCTACGCAGAATCGGAGAGGAAAGGAATATGTGGAAAACACAGATAAGGAGACGGGACAGGATGATAGGACATCTGGTAAGACATGAGGGAATGACTTCCATGGTACTAGAGGGAGCGGTAGAGGGCAAAAACTGTAGAGGAAGACAGAGATCGGAATACGTCAAGCAAATAATTGAGGACGTAGGTTGCAAGTGCTACTCTGAGATGAAGAGGTTAGCACAGGAAAAGAATTCGTGGCGGGCCGCATCAAACCAGTCAGTAGACTGATGACCAAAAAAAAAAAAACATGAGAAATTAACAGCCCCAAAAAAGTAGAATGTAGTATGTTGTTAACTGCCACAAATGATGGTGTTTCCTATCGCCACCTTCGTGAAGCTCCCGCCTCCTTCCTCTCCACCGTGGCCAGACTCTACAATGTGGTCTTGTCCACCGGCTTCTACCCCGGCCTGTGGAAAACCTCCCGCATCCTGATGTTCCTCAAACCCGACAAACCGCCATCCGCTGTCTCCTCCTACCATCCCATCAGCCTTACCTCAGTCTTCAGCAAGGTCCTGGAGTCCATCCTTTCCCTACGCATCCACCAGCGTCTCCGCCAGCACCGCCTCCTTCCCACTAGCCGGTGTGGCTTTCGACCATCCTTCACTACCGATGACCTTCTCCTGCTCCTCACTCATCTCCTCTCCAAACAGCTCAACTCCCGTCGCTCTGTCATCTTCCTCTCCCTCGACCTAGAAAGCACCTACGACCGTGTGTGGCATTCCGGTCACCTCTTCAAGCTCCAAATCTTAACCCCTCATATCAACTATGTCCGTCTGATCAGGTCCTTTCTTTCCCAACGTCATTCCTATGTCACCATCCATAACACGGATTCCTACACCTTCTACCCTTCTACCGGTGTGCCCCAAGGTTCCGTTCTCTCCCCTCTTCTATACCTTTTGTATACGGCGGACATGCCGCCGCCTTCACCCCCCATCCACCTTCTCCAGGACGCCGATGACACCGCCTTCCTTGCTCTCGCCCCCACCCTGCAACGCTCTCACCACCTTCTCCAATCCCATCTTATTGGTTCACTGCTTGCTGTAACCAGTGGTTACTCAAGGTTGCTCCTTCCAAGACCCAGGCGATCATTGTAGGCAAAACCACCACTTCCTTCCCTCACCCCCACCCCCCATCTCCAGACAATGCAAGCCAAAGCACATTCCCGACTCCATCTCCTCAAGCTCCTTTCTGGCCGCACGTGGGGTCTGTACCCCTCCACCATCCTGCACACCTATAAATCCCTTATCCGCCCTATCCTCTGCTATGCTCATCCCGCTTGTATCTCCGCCCCTCCTACATTTTACAAATCTGTCCAAATCCTCAAACACCTTGCCTATCACATTCGTCTCCCCTCCCCCACGCGCATCCTATACGACCATATTCCATTCGCGTGTGTCATGTCATCTCTGTGCGTGTCCACGTGTCTGAACATTTCTATTTTGGACTCTGCACCTGTGAACGGCTCAGTGTAGTTTTAATTTTGTATGTCTACTTTTGTATGTCCACCATTTCTTTTCTGCGATTGTCTCCTTTTCTTTCATTAGTTTTATCTGTGGCCAAAGAGCGGCGTACTATACCGCTGCTGGCCCACCTGTATCAGGTGTGAAATTAACAATAAAGAAAAAAAAATAAGGAATGTTACAATGACTCAGTACAGCACAGCAACCCATTTCGGAATTTGTAACCAAAATTTTATTTTCTTCCCATAAACAATACACGAAAACAGCCCTCTACTGTCCCCTTCTACTGCAAGATGGCGGCACATATGGATGTAGTGGCAAATCGCTCCATGAATATTGGTAAATTACCATCAGTGAATTGTATGCTGTGTGCAAAAAAGTGATAAAAGGGGTTAAAATATGTGTAGTGGCACATAAATGGTATCATTCTTGTTGTTTCGTGGAAGCAAATCTCGGTGAACATAGACCTACATGTGACTGTGGAACTGAGTGCAACGGTCTTGAAACTGCATTTTAAATGTGCAACACTTGACTCGAAATAAGTGTGAGGGAAGAATTGCAAAGTGACTTAAGTAAAGCTAGACAATATGCAGAAAGGCTGAAAAGTTTGATCGACTATATGGACCTTCCCACAGATACGCAAACAGCCAAACAAGAGTGTGTATATATTAGGCCTAAGAAAATCTCTCGACCTGTCTTAAATACCAATGTTTTTCGTGTTCCACTAATGAATAAATACGATGTTCTAAATACAGACAGTTCAGGATCACGGACAAAAAATCTCAGTGTAACAGGTAACTGCTGAGAAAGATCTGTTGAACAAAAAAGTGCCAGCAGAAACACGTTACCATCAAATACTATTAAACGAAAAAATTGAGTGAGAGCAAATTGTAATAAAACTGAATACAAGACAAAAAAGTAAACAGTGAAGAAGAAGGAAGAAATATACAGATTATCGACGAGTCATGGTAAGGGACTGGCTACAATCATGTCTGATATGCAGTCCGAATATAAAGTGAGTGGAATTTCGAAACCTGGTGCTCCTCTATGGGAAGTGCTGAAAAACTGTTGTGGTGTGCGTACTGTAAGACCTTCGGTACACACACCATCAGATTATTTGACTTGTCACTCTAACGAAGTAGGGTAGTGTCAGCAATATGTCTCGTGGTCTTATCGTGGCATGTTTATCTTCTGCCGTTAGGTCAGATGACAGAAATGCCACTTGCACACTTAGAGTAGCAGATTGACGGTGACCAACATTAAACAGAACTTGATTAACTTTCACACACATTTATTAAAATAATAAAAATCTTAGATATTACGTAACTTGATTCTGGATACTGTTTACGATTGACAATCTGAAGTTCCTTTGGTGTTGGTACGTTAATCTTATTCTCACATATCTCTGATACTTGACAAAGTGTCTATACATTTCTCTTCATGGCTATGTACAGGAATATGGTAATCTTATTAGGCGCAGACTGAAACTTGACTACAGACAAATGCAGACTGACTAATCGGAGGTCTGTACACTCGTTATAATACCTCGCGCGTTCAGGTATCACAGGGCGAGTGTGATCCGTGAGGAGAAAAGGTTCTACGTTAGAAGCAATCTCATTGTCTGCATTACATCGAATCGGCGGAAGCAGAATTTGGTCCATCTTTATGGCAGCGTCATCTCATAGAGTGGAGACGGACGAGCGCTGCGCCTGCGCTGTTGTGCTTAGCGGGGCGCGCTCTAGTGGGAGAGTTGTGTACGCGCTGACTACGTGGGACTATGTACACAACAACTGTGAAAATGCCATGACAAGCAACTTCAATTGTCATAATCGGAGGAGGAAATGATGTCTTATAGCCTTGCTCTAAGAACACTGAAAGAATCGCTAGGAAACATTTCACAGGCGAAGGAATTTGTTGTAAACATTCCCTACAGACACGACTTAACAGAAGACTCATGTGTAAACAGAGAAATTATCGCAACAAATAGGAAATTCAGGAAGATTTGTAGCGGTTTTGTGCACACAACTTTCATTCAAGCAATGAGTTCAGTAAGAGAGCATTTTGGTAAACATCGACTGCACAGAAACAGCCTTGGCAAGAAAGTGCTGGCCAAAGAAATTCTCCAGGTGAAAAAGACAGCAGGAGTGGATGCCTATGTAAAAATAGCACTACCTGCAACAGGTTTTCTGCCAATGACAACAGAAAAGAAAAGTGCACCAACAGCATATGAGGAAGAAACATCTGCAGATACACTCTATGATGAAAAAATTACATCTGTGCAAACATGTAAAGCATCACAGTCACCATTGGCGTTATCAGTAGCAGCAGTGGAAAAAGTAGTAACAGTAGCAGTAACAGGAGAAGTTTCACCAGCAACAATAACTACAGCACCTCTAAAAGGAGAAAAGAGAATTGCGGCAGGAGAAGCAGCATCAAGTGTTACGGGTAGACAGAAAACAGCACCTCCTCTCCCTCTAAATGATTTTTTAGTGGAAGGCAGAAAGATGAAGAAGCCCACGGGATAAGTAATGTAACAAATTTCATAACACCTCACAACAATGTTCAGTCGAAGTAAACAACAATTATGATCTTAAAATTTGCTATCTGAATGTTCAAGGGCTAATAGATAAAGACTTTATTGTAAACAGTTTTGGACTAGATAGCAAATTTGATATTGATTGATTTATTAATCCATCTTTAAGCATTTTTCATGCAGTTGATGTCGTCATTTTACATACATTATATAATTACAAAATAAGTCATACATTTTTAACATTCTGAATGAGTAAATATGTTTTATACTGCACATGTTTAGTAGTCATTAAACATAAATGTGTCGTGCAGAATGTGCCACACAATACACATGCTAAGAAAAACATTTTAACAAATATAAATGGGACAGGCTTAATACATGTTAACCATTGGGGAAAATGCATTATGTAAATAAATCACAACAGCATGGTACAATAACATTTTCGGAAGAACTTATGTAATATGGTGGTCATGTCATACAGCAGTTAACTATTGAATAAAAATACATTATTTAAATAAAGCACAACCGCATGATACAATAACATTTTCAGAAGTGCTCATGTAATATGGTGGTCATGTCATACAGCACTTTTAATAGATTAGATCATTTTATTACATACTTTAAATTCTTCAATTGTATAGAATGCTTTTTGTCCAAGCCACCTTTTTGTAATATTTTTGAAGACATTCAGTGATACACTGTGTGCCGTAGGTGGTGGCATGTTAAATAATTGTTTGTGTAACTATTTTGGGTTTTTTTAAGCCTAGTAACTGGGATGTCCATCATCTGCCTTTGGCATGTGTCACGGCTATGTACAGACTATAGCAGTTTATAGCTTTCTTGGTTTTACTTTGTACACTAAGCAACTGAGAATAAACAGTGATGTAAGTGTCAGTATTTTTTAACTCTTTGAAATAGTCTCTACAGGATACATGGTTTCTCACTCCAGCAATACACCCAATGGCCTTTTTCTGCCAAAGAAAAATTCTTTTTGCCCCAGAGGCGTTGCCCCATAACAGCACTGCATACGTGAGGTGGCTATGAAAAAAGGCATAATAGGCATTTGGCAGTAGCTCATCCGTCACACAAGTCCTGAGCTTAGTTAGCAGATAGGTGACTCGGGATAACTTTTTGCATACATAATTGGTGTGAGTTTCCCAGGTTAATTCTGGATCCAGATAAATGCCAAGAAGCTTAACAGAGGAACTACAGTTGTCATTGTTACATAGGCTCAATAGAATGTTTGCAGTTTTTGAGTGGTTAATTTGTAATTCATTTGCTCCGAAACAAACACTGGATATTCTGAGTTATTCTGCACTTTTGTGCTTGAGTATGTCCAAGGCCCTATCTACTGTAAGAAAGGTGGTGTCATCTGCATATAGTATGGACTTACAAGGCATCGTATTGGACAAATCATTTACATAAATTATGAAAAGCAAGGGTCCAAGCACAGACCCTTGTGGCACACCTCGTGTTACATCCAGTGTGTTTGATTTGTTTCTGTTAAAATGTACTATTTGTTTTCTCTCACTCAGATAAGATGTAATCAGAGATAGTACCTTGCCTTCAAAACTGTACGGGCATAGCTTATTTAATAGAATTGTGCCGTTGACAGAATCGAAAGCTTTACTTAGATTTACAAGTGTGGCATTTACAGAAAGTTTGGATTCGAATGCAGACAAAGTGAAAGAAATAATATTTTCCACTGCCTTCACAGTTGATAACATAGGTCTGAATCCACATTGAGAATCACTAAGGAGGTTGTTGGCAGATAGATGTTTATGGATTTGGAGTTGCGTGCAATGCTCTATTACTTTCGATAGAATGGGTATAAGAGAAATTGGTCGATAATTATTTGGACATGACTTGTCTCTTTTTTGTGTAGTGGTGTGACCACTGTCATTTTTAAACGCGTTGGGAAGCAACCACTAGTAAACATCCAATTTACAAGTACGCAGAGTGGAAATGCCATTATATCTCCTATTTTTTTTTAATTACAAAATTAGAAAGACCATAAATGTCTTCTGCTCTTGAACTTCGTTTCTGTCTGAGGGAACATTGGGTTACTGAGAGAGTATTTCCAGTTGTCAAACTTGATAACTATAATGTAGCAAATAGTTACTGTAGAAAATTGCATATAAGAGATGGTGTGCCAATACATGTTAACCAGTCATTCAGCTGCTCAATTGTCAAGTTGGACCTAGATTATTTATGTGAGGAACAGAACTTTGAAGCCACTGGTATAGTTATGGACAGTTTTAGGATAGTAATAGTATCCCTTCACAGGTCACCTAAGGGTATCATCAATGTATTTGTAGAAAAATTGGACATGCTGTTAGATGTACTAAGAGGGACCAGATGGTTGCATTATGACATAGTAATTGGTGGAGATCTGAATGCAGATTTTGATATAACAACACATAAACATACTGTGACTGCAGGAGAGCTTCTGTAAAGTTTGGAAGGTAGGAGACGAGGTACTGGCAGAAGTAAAGCTGTGAGTACCAGGCGTGAGTCGTGCTTCGGTAGCTCAGTTGGTAGAGCACTTGCCCGCGAAAGGCAAAGGTCCCGAGTTCGAGTCTCGGTCGGGCACACAGTTTTAATCTGCCAGGAAGTTTCATACTGTGACTGAGTTGAAAAACCTTCTAAGACAGTGCAATTTGCACTTATCAATAACAGGCCCACAAGAGATAAACCATCTCTTGACAATATTTTTGTCAACTTTAAAACTACCGAAGAATCATGTGATGTTACAGCGTTTCCATTTTCAGATCATGACTCTGTATCTTTAAACTATACAAGTAGGTTCTGTATTGATAAGAGTATTATTCCTAAGCATGTCCCAAAAGTTATAATCACCAGACCTGTCACAGATGACAAAATTGTTCAGCTCTTTAAGTCCCTTGCTGAGAGAGATTGGTTCAACCAATGTCATTGTGACACAAGTTATAGTCTTAGTGCTGATTTGACAGGGAAACACACGTAATTTCAATACCATTGATAATTCCACAAATAAGTGCAAAGCTCCATGGAAATTAATAAATGGTGTTGCTAAAGATGTAAGAGGCGAAAAAATTAATACAAGTCCCCAAAAATTCAATGATTTCTTTATTAAATCTGTTGAAGATTTAGGAAATACTACACTCCTGGAAATTGAAATAAGAACACCGTGAATTCATTGTCCCAGGAAGGGGAAACTTTATTGACACATTCCTGGGATCAGATACATCACATGATCACACTGACAGAACCACAGGCACATAGACACAGGCAACAGAGCATGCACAATGTCGGCACTAGTACAGTGTATATCCACCTTTCGCAGCAATGCAGGCTGCTATTCTCCCATGGAGACGATCGTAGAGATGCTGGATGTAGTCCTGTGGAACGGCTTGCCATGCCATTTCCACCTGGCGCCTCAGTTGGACCAGCGTTCGTGCTGGACGTGCAGACCGCGTGAGACGACGCTTCATCCAGTCCCAAACATGCTCAATGGGGGACAGATCCGGAGATCTTGCTGGCCAGGGTAGTTGACTTACACCTTCTAGAGCACGTTGGGTGGCACGGGATACATGCGGACGTGCATTGTCCTGTTGGAACAGCAAGTTCCCTTGCCGGTCTAGGAATGGTAGAACGATGGGTTCGATGACGGTTTGGATGTACCGTGCACTATTCAGTGTCCCCTCGACGATCACCAGTGGTGTACGGCCAGTGTAGGAGATCGCTCCCCACACCATGATGCCGGGTGTTGGCCCTGTGTGCCTCGGTCGTATGCAGTGCTGATTGTGGCGCTCACCTGCACGGCGCCATACACGCATACGACCATCATTGGCACCAAGGCAGAAGCGACTCTCATCGCTGAAGACGACACGTCTCCATTCGTCCCTCCATTCACGCCTGTCGCGACACCACTGGAGGCGGGCTGCACGATGTTGGGGCGTGAGCGGAAGACGGCCTAACGGTGTTCGGGACCATAGCCCAGCTTCATGGAGACGGTTGCGAATGGCCCTCGCCGATACTCCAGGAGCAACAGTGTCCCTAATTTGCTCGGAAGTGGCGGTGCGGTCCCCTACGGCACTGCGTAGGATCCTACGGTCTTGGCGAGCATCCGTGTGTCGCTGCGGTCCGGTCCCAGGTCGACGGGCACGTGCACCTTCCGCCGACCACTGGCGACAACATCGATGTACTGTGGAGACCTCACGCCCCACGTGTTGAGCAATTCGGCGGTACGTCCACCCGACCTCCCGCATGCCCACTGTACGCCCTCGCTCAAAGTCGGTCAACTGCACATACGGTTCACGTCCACGCTGTCGCGGCGTGCTACCAGTGTTAAAGAATGCGATGGAGCTCTGTATGCCACGGCAAACTGGCTGACACTGACGGCGGCGGTGCACAAATGCTGCGCAGCTAGCGCCATTCGACGGCCAACACCGCGGTTCCTGGTGTGTCCGCTGTGCCGTGCGTGTGATCATTGCTTGTACAGCCCTCTCGCAGTGTCCGGAGCAAGTATGGTGGGTCTGACACACCGGTGTCAATGTGTTCTTTTTTCCATTTCCAGCAGTGTATAATCAAACCTGATATCAGTTCATCAGAGTTACTTTCTAAAAATGTTTGCAGAACACCAACAGACACAGGCACGTTTATGTTTGCCAAGGTCTCATCTAGTCTTGTCCTAAGCATTGTAAAATAATTGAAATCTTCAGACAGTGTAGATATATATGAAATATCCTGTAATATACTAAAGAGAGTAATGGACTAAATTGTGAACCCCTTAACATTCTGTATAAATAAATGTATATCTGAACGGTATTTTCCCGAAGAACTCAAAGTGGCTAGGGTAGTTCCAACATATAAAAAGGGAGATATAGACTCAACTTCCAGTTACAGACCAATCTCCATAGTCCCAGCTTTTTCTAAAATACTGGAATGTGTAATTTACCATCAGCTATCTGTTTATTTTGAAAAATTAGGAATAATTAGTGAATCCCAATATGGTTTTAGGAAAAAGTTGTCTACTGCAGGTGCTATAGACTTTGTAGTCAAATACTTACATCAAGTGTTTGAGGATAAGGGCAATGCTCAACTCACAATCTGTGATCTAAGCAAAGCTTTCGACTGTGTAAAGCATAAGCCACTTCTAGAAAAACTGGAATTCTATGGCATTACACGTAACAGCTTTAAATTAATAAAATCATATCTTCAGACTTGTAAGCAAGTTATTTGTGTAGGGAAAGAAATGTCGAGTATAGAATAAGTCAAGGAAGGTGTTCCTCAGGGATCTGTACTGGGCCCCGTTTTGTTCCTAATGACAAATGATCTGCCATCATTTATCAAGTCCACCACTGTGTTGTTTGCAGATGATACAACATTTCTTCATGCTAGTGATTTGTTTATTTATTTATTCATTCGTAAACAAATTTCTTTTTATGGATGTCGTCATTATACATACATATGTATATTATTTTGTGACATAAGTTAATGAAATACTAGCTATATACAATAAATTCATATCATATCCAGTAAAAACTATTTTTAATAAATATTCTTTAAGGAATGCTTTAAATATACAGAGTTCCTTTATGTTTTTGATTTCTTTTGTCAATTTATTGTATATCTTGACACCTTGGTAAAACATAGTGGTTTGAGTTTTAGTTTTATTCATTCTGTCTAGGTACAAGCAACTACTGTTTCTTGTTTGCTAAATATTACTCAATATTTTTGTGAATAAAAACTGTAGTTTGCAAGATATATTCACTTGGAATTGTCAGAATATCCCATTTTTTTAAATAGCTCACTGCAGTGTGCTCTTTTGTGCCTCTTGCTCATTATTCTGATAGCTCGTTTTTGCAATCTGAACACATATTTCACATTTTGTGCATTTGTACCCCAGAATGTTATGCCGTAACATATTATAGAACGTATGTGTGCAAAGTATGTCATTCTCTGGCATGAACTATTGCACACAGTGACTAATATTCGTAAGGCATAGCATACTGTGCTAATTTTTTCCCCAAGCATCCTAATATGTTCATCCCATTTTAATTGTTGAGCAACATACATACCCAAAAATTTTTTGCTGGGTACATACTCTATGGTTTCATTTTGAACTTTAAATTTTGTCATATTTGGATTTTTCTTTATACAGAAGTTTATCTTATTAATATTCTTCACATTAAGAGTTATTTTGTTGTTACTTTACCAGTTGTGAACTGCCATAAGTGCCTTTTCATCTTTTACATTTAACATTTCTGGTGTCCTGTCTGTAATTGTTATATTGCTGTCATCAGCAAATAACACTGTTTCACCTTGTGTTACCGACTGTGGGAAGTCATTAATATAAATAAGAAATAGTACTCGGCCTAACACACTCCCTTGAGGTGCTCCAATGTTCAAATATTCTTCATCTGAAAGATGTTTCACTAAATAATTTGAGCTACTTGAAATTTGAGATACCTCCACCCTCTGCACTCTGTCTGCAAGGTAAGATCTAAACCATTTATTTACAACCCCCTGATTGCTAGTGCTTCAAGTTTATCTAAGTAGTATTTAATGCTCAACTGTATCAAATGCTTTACTGAGATCTAGGGAAATGCCTGTCACTTGTTCTCCTTTATCTAGAGCTTCTGCAACTACTCTTGTAAATTTTTCTATAGATGCTTCTGTTACATTTCCAGTCCTGAAACCAAACTGTTCTTTGCATAGGAGTTGGTATTTATTTAAGTAGTCCATAAGTCACTTTTTCATAACAGTTTCCATTATTTTTGAAAAAGAAGACAGCAATGAAACTGGTCTGTAATTCTCTATATTTTCTGTATCACCTTTTTGTGTATGGGAAGAATTTTTGCACGCTTTAGATAATTAGGGAAGCAACCTGATGAGAACGACTCATTTATAATGTCTGCTAAGGGTTCTTTTATGCTGCTAATGCAGTCTTTTAGTATACACATTGGAACTACATCTAAACCTGTGGATGATTTACTCTCGAATTTATGTACGATGCTACTAATTTTCTCTCCATTGGTGGGTAGCAGTAGCATTGTGTGAGGTACATAATTCTTTGCCATTGTGTGTTGTGTTTTAGGAAGGTTTTCTTGCAGTTTTCTCACTATATTACTAAAGTAGTTGTTTATATAGTTAGCCAGGCCTTTAGGATTATCTATTAGACTACCTTTGTTTCTAATTTTTATGTTTATCTGCTTTCATTTTGAGTTACCAGTTTCTTGTTTTACTGTATTCCAAATGGCTCTGCTTTTATTGTTTGAGTTCTGTGTGGCCTTTTCATTTTGGATTCTCTTTGCTTCCTGCAACAGTTTTCTGTATGTCCTCTTGTACCTGAGAAACAACTGTAAGAAGGCTGGGTCACTCTTATCATTTTTGATAGATCTCAGATATTTGAGAGTTTCAGAGGATTTTCTGATACCTTTTGTTACCCAAGTCTTCCTACTAGGTCCCCCCAACAGAAGTTACTACTTTAGGAAATGTTTCCTCAAATTTTAACTTGAATATATTAATGAATTTGTTGACTTTTTCATTTACATGTGTTCCTGAATATACTTCTGACCACGTCTGGCCAGTCATCTGTGTTGTAAATTCACACCTTTTTGATTTAGAAAAAAACCCTTCTGTAGCTAAGCACTTTTGCCTGTAACTTTGTAGATATTTTAAGTTTTGCACTTTGACCAAAGTGGTCTGATATCCCAAGGTTTTTAACAGTTACTTCACACCTGTTAGAATATGGTCAATTATTGAAGATGAGTGTTTGGTTACTCTTGTGGCATTTGTTGCCCGTTGTGAGACACCATAACTGTACAAGATATTCAAGAACCTGGTGCTGAGTTCACCCATTTTCAGCATACTGATATTTCAATCTCCACAAATAATAATATGTACTTTAGGATTACATATTTTGTCCAACACCTGTATTAATTTAGTGAAAAAGGTTTCGACATCACCATTAGGAGACACATACAAACACAGTATATACTATTTTTAAGGGTATTTTGTTCTTTTAACTCTACTACTGAAAGTTCAAAATGTGTTTCTTGAATCAAAGAAATCATATGACTGCTAACTGTCAACTGTAGTCCTTTTTTCACATAAATACATGAGCCTCCACCCCTATTTAATGTTCTGCTATAATAACATGCTAATTCATAAGAAGGTAAAACTATGTATTCAATTTCAGATTGTTTGCACCAGTGTTCAGTAATGCAGACTGTCAAGCTATCTATGGCTTCTAGTTCAATTTCTAACTGTTGCACTTTATTCCTTATTGACTGAACATTCTGGTGAAATATTGTTAAATAATTATAGTTACCTATCTTGGGTGTTTCTTCTTCCCTCCTTCTATTAAAAAATCCTTTAGATGGGAAGGAGGCACAGATCATCTTTTGTTCACACTGCTACATGACAGATCTTCTACTGTTGCCACTGCTGTAGCTGTTGCTTGCTGGCCTGTTTGTGGGAATGACACTGCTGCCATCACCACATTTGTTCATATGTTCACTTCACTGCATTCTGGATCTTCTCTTACTACCGGTTTTGCATTCACCATTGTTACTGCTGTTGCAGTAGCTGTTGATGCTGACACTGATTCCTCTTCTTCCAATGTTATCAAAGCTGCTCCATTTGCGACTGTTTCTTCTGTGGCATCTAAATCCGCAATATCTTCATTGGCCAGTTGCTGTTTGAATGTTTGAGTGGAATGTCTTCTGTCTAGATGTTCTGTTGTCTCCAGTGGAATTGGGTCACATAAATAGAACTTGCCTTTCTTGTCTACGTGCATTCCATGGTTTGTGAAGCACATGATTTCAATAGCCTTAAAACTTGTGCAGCAAAGACAATCGACCAAGCATACTATTGGTTCAAGGCAAATGGATTCCTGCTCAATGAAAACAAAACACAGCATATGGTTTGTAGTCTTAGAGATAAGCTTCTGTCAGATGATCCAAGTTATATCAAATTTTTGGGGGTATACATAGATGATCAACTATCTTGGGGTCAACATGTACAGTATAGTAATGGTAAGTTGTCAAGAGTTATTTACCTGTTAAGGCGACTTATAAATTGTGTTCGTGAGAAATATGTTAGAACATCCTATTTCTCATTCTTTCAAGGTATGGAACTATTTTGTGGGGGAACTCTAGCTGTGTACATGACATATTAATTCTACTAAAAAAGCTATTAGGATAATTACTGCTTCTGCATATAAGGCACACTGTAAACCATTGTTCTGTGAACAAAAAATCATGACTGTTATAAACTTGTACATATACTATGTTCAAATTTATATGAAGAAGAAATTACCAGAAACAAAAACCAGAGAAAATGTACATAGCCAGAATGTAAGAAGGAATAGGTGCCTCTATATTCCTTACCACAGATTGTCAAAGTCACTCAACAGCTATGAAATCATGGGGTACAAATTATTTAATAATCTTCATCAATCTGTTCAAGAATTACCTGAACAATTATTCAAACAAACAATTCATGACTGGCTAGTCCTCCACCCATTCTGTGATATAACAGAATTTATCAACTGTAATATAATACTATAATGTTAACAACAAACCTGTCGTTTCTTTCAAACTATTAATTGTATTTTAGTATGTATATGACATTGTCTATTGCTGTAATGGCCGAATGACAAAAAAAATTATTATTATTATTACAACAGGGCTGCCATATCACTTGCATTTATCATTACGAGGCTTGTCCTGCCATCTATTGGTAACCCCGAACAACAGATATGTGGGGCACACTTTAGGATCTCGGCGTTTATATTTCATTGATGAAGTAGCTCTAAGCGAACATTAATTCCAACTATTTCTGATGAGACTGCTACGTGCTCATTTCAGTTATTACAGCAAAGGCTATATATTCGCAATGTGGGTAGCAAGTGGTGTGATGTCACATTAACTTACTTACCAAATCGTTAATTTTTGGAGAGCTCAGATCGTTCAACAGTCTCAGCTGGTATATCAGCTCAGACTGATCTACGATCCGAGCTCACCAAATATTACCAATTTTGTACCATAGGTTATCGTAGTTTGTTTTTTTTCATGTCTCTGGGATGGAGAACGTGTGGCTGTTGTTGCGCGATGAAATCCGCTTTTCAGCTATGGAGGATGGAATGTTGTGCTCTTTTGTCACAGTTTATTTATTCAAATGGGGATTATTTTTTTCTTTTTCTTTGGTTTCATCCCGTTTCATATTGAGTGTATGCTTTCTTTTCTGAATATTCTATACTATTATATATTATTTTATTTTGTTTTTTGGTGGGAATACGTGCCCTGGCATTTGCCTTACAGCTTTAGGAAAAGCACCAAAACCTCAGCTAGGGCGGATCGAATATTCAGCTGTATGTTAAATTATTTTCTATTCTTGCATCTTATGTTTTTAGTCTGTTTTACTAGCCTAGTTTACTTGCATTATTCTATCTATTTTGTGTTCTTTCTGTATCTTATGTTCCCACTCTGTTGTACTATCCTAGTTTACTTGTATTATTCTACGTATTTTATCTATTTAGTGCTCCTTCTGGATGGAGTAATCTTTTCCTTTCCTTTTTCGTGTCCATTATAGCTCAGTCTTCTATTTCCTGTACAAGGTGTAGGACAGGTGCGGTGTGCTCTACAATGTGTTGTTGTATACATTTGGCTATTGTGTATGTGGGGAGTGGGTACTGGAAGCGGGGGTACCTAAATTTCCAATGTTTTGCTATTAGGAGGTCCTTTATGGGCCCATCTGTTATCAGTCTTTGTGATCCATAATTTGCTATTTGGAAACGGCATCTTTCTGGGATCGGGATGGTGTTTCTTACGGTGTGGACGTCTGCCGAGGTGGTGTCGAGGTCGAGTCATCCGGCAATACGGAGGTTGCGCCTGTCGTGTGCTTGTATTCTATTTGATTGCATTTCTGAGTTTAGCCAGGTTATTGCCGCGTACTCGAGTACTGGCCTGATGAAGCAGCTGTGACCCAGGAGGGAGTGCCATAGAATTTCCCTTTTATAAGTTTTATTAAGTTCGTACGGGCACGCACTTTGTCTACGGTGAGGGAGGTGTGAGGTTACCAACTTATAGTCTAATGTGATACCAAGATATCGAGCCGTGTTTTTTGGATGAATTTCTTTGTTCCACAGTGTTACCTTTAGGGTGTCTGGGGTCTGGTTTCGTTTTTGGCACAGATGCCTATGTCGGAAAAGAATGAGTTGGCTTTTGGTGGGATTTGGTTTTATTCTCCACTTACACATCCATCTTTTGAGCTTATTGATGTAGTCTGTGGTGAGGGTTTGGGTGATGTCTGTTGAGGTACCGGAGCACCAGTAGGCAGTATCGTCAGCATGAAGGGCGAGGCCTTCACACCGTGTTTCGGGTTTCGGTATGTCGGCAGTGTACAGTTTATACAGGGTAGGGGATAGGACCGCCCCTTGTGCCACTCCGGCTTTGGGGGTAAAGGGGGTAGATAGAGTTTCTCCTACTGTTACTTGCCCCTTCTGGTTGGAGAGGATATTTCGGATTAGTTTGCAGATAAGGGGTGGGAATCCCTGAGTCCGGAGTTTGTATAAGAGCCCCCTGTGCCACACCTCATCAAATGCCCTCTCGATGTCTAGGAACAGTGCCAAAGTGCACTCGCTTCTGTTTAGGGCTTCGGTTATACGGTCTGTAATTCTGACTATACAGTCAGTTGTCGAGTGGTACCGACGGAAGCCTGCCTGTTCCGCGGATATTAGGTTGTGTCTGTCTGCGAATTTGGTTATGCATGCGTTGACGATGTGTTAAAAAAGTTTGCTTATGACGGGGAGAACAGAAATTGGTCGGTAGATGTCCGGACGGTTGAGGGGTTTGCCTGATTTGTGGATCATTGTGATCTCGGCATGTTTCCACTGTTGTGGCACTGTTCCTAGGGAGAGGCTAGTGTTGAACAGGATAGACAAGGAGGAGAGGAGAGGCAGTGCAGGTGCGTTTTTGACTTGTCTCAGTGTGATGCCGTCTAGTCCTGGTGCTCCGTTTTTTCCTATTTTGATGGCTGTAGTTATCTCTGTGTCGCTGATGGGCAGGGTAAGATCGGACTGGTCTTTGGTGGGTGCTATTGGGGATTGGTATAGCTTCTCTGTTAGGTTGTTTACGTTTTCAGTGTGGTGATTGTCAAGTAGTGGGTCTTCGGGGAATGAGTGCATTAGCACCAGGGAGTCGCGGAATACTTCCACTTTCCCCGGATTGTCCGCTATGGTATTGTCTTCTAGTACAAGAGCAGGGCTCAAGGGAGCGTGACTTAGTCCTGTGATGTTCCTAAAGGATCGCCAGAATTTTCGTGGTTCTTTTGGATTCAGAGAGCTGCACTTTTCTGCCTGTATTTCCGCTCGCCAGTGTTGTAAAGCAGATCTGGCTTGCCTGCATAGTTGGTTCCATTCTCGCTTTAGGGAGGGGTCGAGAGTCTGCTCGAACTGTCTGTATGTGCGTTTCTTTTGCCTAATGATCTTGAGGATATGGGGGGGAATTTTAACGGTTCCTTCTTTGATGTCGATAAGGGGCACGCTGTCACAATATGCTTTGTTAAATGCCTCTATGATTTTTGTGTTGTGGATGTTTAAGTCAGGTTCGTCCGAAATTGGTATTTGTGGAAGTTTGTTTTTAAGGATTTCTGCAATTTTTTCCAGTTTCCGTTGTTTTCTGCTCTTATGGTTTTTGTCACACTGGGCAGTTTGAAGGTACTGAAGGCGGTTGTGTTGAATAATAAGGGAAGGAGGTCGATGCCCACACTGTCACCTATGGTACAGTACGAGCAGCGGTTAGCTATTTTTACTGAGCAGAGGATGTGGTCAGGGATTGAGTATCCTTGTGAGTTTATCAGGGTTGGAGCTGAATTGTTGAGGCAGATGATAGGGTGGCTATCCAATAAGTTTAGGAGTGAGACGCCACTGGTGTTTGTGGCTGAGTCTCCAAAGGCAGTGTGGCGAGTGTTGAAGTCCCCCATTAGGATGAATTCTCTTTTGAACACTAGGTAGGTTATCAAGTCTGTAGGGAAGGGGTCTTGGGGGGAGATGTATACTGTTGTGATGTGTAGGCGACCCAAATAGGGGCTTTTTGCCCTCAGTATTATGAGATCGCGATTGGCTAAGTGAGGCAGTGGGTCAACTCTGACAGCGGGGAAATCGGCGCTGTGGAAGACCGCCACTCCTCCTCTATTTGCTCGCATTTGTGGTGTTGTGTGTTGTGTCATCCTGGCGAGTTGGAGGGGATTGGGGCCAGCATGTACTTCGGAGAGTCCTATTAGGTAAATGCTGTTTGTGCTAACCAATCGCTCAACTAGAGGCTGTTTTCTGTTGAACCCATTCACATTTAGGAAGGTGATGGAAGTTGGGGGGGTTAGGGTTGGGGGATCGATGTCAGAATTGGTGGTCGGGAAAAGGATTGTTGCCTGGGTCGTGGGGGAGGGGGGGAGGAGGGAGGGGGTTTGATTCTGCTTCGATTGCAAACCACCTGTGTGGGCCGTGAGCAAGGATTGTTAACTTGCGGTTGAAAAAGTTGGGCACCCTTTAAATGCCCGCATTGCAAATATATAGCCTTTGCTGTAATAACTGAAATGAGCACGTAGCAGTCTCATCATAAATAGTTGGAATTAATATTCGCTTATAGCAACTTCAATCATAAAAGATAAAGGCCAAGATCCTAAAGTGTGTCTCACAACAACTAATACTACAGAAAATTCAAAATGCATCATAAAACCAGCTTCCGGGTGTACATTCATATCCACATATCTGTTGTTCGGGGTAACCAGTAGATGGCAGGACAAGCCTCGTAATGCTAAATGCATATGGGTGATTCCTTTCCTTGCAAATGCAATGGCAGCCCTGTTGGGGACAGTAGAGGGCTGTTTTCTTGTATTGTTTGTGCATGTGGGAAGAAAGTAAAATTTTGGTTACAAAATTCAGAAATGGATTGCTGTGCTGTACCGTGTCATTCTAACAGTTCGTCTAAATAGTTCAGGTCATTTAGATTTCAAGCAACTAAACATCAGAGAGCAAAATGATTATAGACCTGTAGAACAGGTAGAGGAGGTAGGTAACCATTGAAAGTAATCACAGCTGAAATATTGAGTGTTTTTTGTATAATATGTCTGGTTGTTGTTGTTGTTCTTGTTGTGGTCTTCAGTCCTCAGACTGGTTTGATGCAGCTCTCCATGCTACTCTATCCTGTGCAAGCTTCTTCATCTCCCGGTACCTACTGTAACCTACATCCTTCTGAATCTGCTTGGTGTATTCATCTCTTGGTCTCCCTCTACGATTTTTACATTCCACACTGCCCTCCAATACTAAATTGGTGATCCCTTTATGCCTCAGAACTTGTCCTACCAACCGATCCCTTCTTCTAGTCAAGTTGTTCCACAAACTTCTCTTCTCCCCAATCCTATTCAACACCTCCTCATTAGTTATGTGATCTACCCATCTAATCTTCAGCATTCTCCTGTAGCACCACATTTCGAAAGCTTCTATTCTCTTCTTGTCTAAACTATTTATCGTCCATGTTTCACTTCCATACATGGCTACACTCCATACAAATACTTTCAGAAATGATTTCCTGACACTCAAATCTATACTCGATGTTAACAAATTTCTCTTCTTCAGAAATGCTTTCCTTCCCATTGCCATTCTACATTTTATATCCTCTCTACTTCGACTATCATCAGTTATTTTGCTCCCCAAATAGCAAAACTCCATTACTACTCTAAGTGTCTCATTTCCTAATCTAATACCCTCAGCATCACCCGACTTAATTCGACTACATTCCATTATCCTCGTTTTGCTTTTGTTGATGTTCGTCTTATATCCTCCTTTCAAGACACTATCCATTCCGTTCAACTGCTATTCCGAGTGCTTTGCTGTCTCTGATAGAATTACAATGTCATCGGCGAACTTCAATGTTTTTATTCCTTCTCTATGGATTTTAATACCTACTCTGAATTTTTCTTTTGTTTCCTTTACTGCTTGCTCAATATACAGATTGAATAACATCAGGGACAGGCTGCAAACCTGTCTCACTCCCTTCCCAACCGCTGCTTCCCTTTCATGCCCCTCAACTCTTATAACTGCCATCTGGTTTCTGTACAAACTGTAAATAGCCTTTCGTTCCCTGTATTTCACCCCTGCCATCTTTAGAATTTGAAAGAGAGTATTCCAGTCAACATTGTCGAAAGCTTTCTCTAAGTCAACAAATGCTAGAAACATAGGTTTGCCTTTCTTTAATCTATTTTCTAAGATAACTCATAGGGTCAGTATTGTCTCACATGTTCCAACATTTCTGCGGAATCCAAACTGATCTTCCCCGACATCGGCTTCTACCAGTTTTTCCATTCGACTGTAAAAAATTCGCGTTAGTATTTTGCAGCTGTGACTTATTAAACTGATAGTTCGGTAATTTTCACATCTGTCAACACCTGCTTTCTTTGGGATAGGAATTACTATGTTCTTCTTGAAGTCTGAGGGTATTTTGCCTGTCTCATACATCTTGCTCACCAGTTGGTACAGTTTTGTCAGGACTGGCTCTCCAAGGCCGTCAGTAGTTCTAATGGAATGTTGTCTACTCCCGGGGCCTTGTTTCGACTCAGATCTTTCAGTGCTCTGTCAAACTCTTCATGCAGTATTGTATGTCCCATTTCATGTTCATCTACATGCTCTTCCATTTCCATAATATTGTCCTCAAGTACATCGCCCTTGTATAGACCCTCTACATACTCCTTCCACCTTTCTGCTTTCCCTTCTTTGCTTAGAACTGGGTTTCCATCAAAGCTCTTGATATTCATGCAAGTGGTTCTCCTTTCTCCAAAGGTCTCTTTAATTTTCCTGTACGCAGTATCTATCTTACCCCTAGTGAGATAAGCCTCTACATCCTTACATTTGTCCTCTAGCCATGCCTGCTTAGCCATTTTGCACTACCTGTCGATCTAATTTTTGAGACGTTTGTATTCCTTTTTGCCTGCTTCACTTACTGCATTTTTATATTTTCTCCTTTCATCAATTAAATTCAATATTTCTTCTGTTACCCAAGGATTTCTACTAGCCCTCGTCTTTTTACCTGTTTGATCCTCCGCTGCCTTCACTATTTCATCCCTCAAAGCTACCCATTCCTCTTCTACTGTATTTCTTTCCCCATTCCTGTCAATTGTTCCCTTATACTGTCCCTGAAACTCTGTTACAACCTCTGGTTCTTTCAGTTTATCCAGGTCCCATCTCCTTAAATTCCCACCTTTTTGTAGTTTCTTCAGTTTTAATCTACAGTTAATAACCAATAGATTGTGGTCAGAGTCCACATCTACCCCTAGAAATGTCTTAAAATTTAAAACCTGGTTCCTAAACCTCTGTATTACCATTATATAATCTATCTGATACCTTTTAGTATCTCCAGGAATCTTCCATGTATGCAACCTTCTTTCGTGATTCTTGAACCTAGTGTTAGCTATGATTAAGTTATGCTCTGCGCAAAATTCTACCAGGCGGCTTCCTCTTTCATTTCTAGCCCCAATCCATATTCACCTACTACGTTTCCTTCTCTTCCTTTTCCTACTATCGAATTCCAGTCACCCATGACTATTAAATTTTCGTCTCCCTTCACTACCTGAATAATGTCTTTTATCTCATCATACATTTCATCAATTTCTTCACCATCTGCAGAGCTAGTTGGCATATAAACTTGTACTACTGTAGTAGGTGTGGGCTTTGTGTCTATCTTGGCCACAATAATGCATTCTTTACGCTGTTTGTAGTAGCTTACCCGCACTCCTAATTTTTTATTCATTATTAAACCTACTCCTGCATTACCCCTATTTGATTTTGTATTTATAACCCTGTATTCACCTGACCAAAAGTCTTGTTCCTCCTGCCACCGAGCTTCACAAATTCCCACTATATCTAACTTTAACCTATCCATTTCCCATTTTAAATTTTCTAACCTACCTGCCCGATTAAGGGATCTGACATTCCACGCTCCGATCCGTAGAACACCAGTTTTCTTTCTCCTGATAATGATGTCCTCCCGAGTAGTCCCCACCTGGAGATCCGAATGGGGGACTATTTTACCTCCAGAATATTTTACCCAAGAGGACGCCATCATCATTTAATCATACAGTAAAGCTGCATGCCCTTGGGAGAAATTACGGCTGTAGTTTCCCCTTGCTTTCAGCCGTTCGCAGTACCAGCACAGCAAGGCTGTTTTGGTTATTGTTACAAGGCCAGATCAGTCAATCATCCACACTGTTGCCCCTGCAACTATTGAAAAGGCTGCTGCCCCTCTTCAGGAACCACACTTTTGTCTGGCCTCTCAACACATACCCCTCCGTTGTGGTTGCACCTACGGTACGGCTATCTGTGTCGTTGAGGCACGCAAGCCTCCCCACCAACGGCAAGGTCCATGGTTCATGTGGGTTGGGGGGGGAGGGGGTGTATAATAACATATGGAATTATTTTGTGGGGGAACTCTAGCTGTGTACGTGACATATTAATACTGCAAAAAAAAAGCTATTAGGATAATTACTGCTTCTGGATATAAGGCACACTGTAAACCATTGTTCCGTGAACAAAAAATCATGAGTGCTATTAACTTGAACGTATACTATGTTCTAATTTATATGAAGAAGAAATTACCAGAAACAAAACCAGAGAAAATGTACATAACCACAATACGAGAAAGAATAGGTGCCTCTATATTCCTTACCACAGGTTGTCAAAGGCACTCAACAGCTATGAAATCATGGGGTACAAATTATTTAATAATCTTCGTCAATCTGTTCAAGAATTACCT